>NC_139554.1:89048231-89256289 GCF_965112155.1 Podarcis liolepis
ATAGGTAGAGAGCAGTTCTCCACTTTCAAGGCTACGACACACAGACAAATGTCATCTTTATAATGAGGCAATCTGCATTAGCAACTGATCCACAGATACACTTCTGGTATGTGGGATTCCAAAAATGCTGCCTGCCACAAGCACAGAAATCTACAGCTGGAAACATGTGAATGATTCATCCAGTACATTCGCTGCGCAATCTGTATCTCTCGGAACAACTGGCAAGGTTATGTTTAGGACTGAATGTGGTCTCTGCCTGTGTGAACAAGCCTCAGTCATGATGGGGTAACTGCTACAGAGATAGCTCTGTGTGTGAGTGAGCGATTCTATAGGCAAAGAGTTGCAATTGTACATGGTTTCCTCTATGTAATATAGCATTCTAAATACTGGAAAACACTCTTAAAAGCCAAAGTCTGACATGTGACACAAGGACATTAGAAGTTTTGAAAAGAAAGTGGCAACCAATGTTTTGCACAAGTGTCTCAGTAATGTGCACATCAAAGAGGAATTCCTGCATAGCATATGCAGGTAAAATAACATGTTGAATAATTCAGTACTTAAAACACTGAATAAGATCATTTACTGATTCAAGTACTAAGTCCAAAGCTTTCTGTCTCCCAATCAATTGTCAGCAAGTCCAGGCACAGCCGACATCCCTATTGAAAATATAATTATAAGCCTGGCGTACTGTATACAACAACATTCTTTTGTAACAGATTACTTAAATACAAATAGGTTTGGAAAATTGGTTTTAAATGTCTAATCTGTTTTATCTTACACCCCAGCTGCAGAATTTACTAACATTACAAATGCAAGCTGAATGAATACATATAAAGACTTATTTGAATGCAACTTGCATATGACCAGCATGGTTTTCTCACTACTACTAAGTGGGGTGAAAGTTTGGCGCATATATTACAATATGGCTCATCACTGATATACACAAAAGCCAGCTCCCATGGTTCTGTCACATTGTCTCTCTGTGTGTGTCTGCATGTGTTTCTGATATTCAATGGGACCACAGCACATGGGAAACAGGAGTTTAATCCTTCTCGTTCCAGCTGCAATCTCCACAAAGATCTCACCACAGCACAGTAATTACCTTAGGGGAAAAGTTCTTATTGGCAGCAATAGGATGTTTTTGACTCTAAGAGTAATTTCTATGGTAGGGAGTGATCATATGGGGTCATGGCCGCAGAGGAGAATGACAAAACTCCCCCTCCTCATGTGTTATGAACCCAATAAAAAAATAGACTGCTCACAGAATTATTTTTAAAAGTCTTCTAATGATGATGATGTACTGTACATATTTAACATATGTAGATAGGCCCTGGGCTGTATCTAAGCTGCAGTGCTATCCTTCCTGAGCATGTCAGCTGACTTCTAGTCAATCCCTATCCATCAGGTCTTATAAAGCTTGGCCACAGAGTTTGCTCCACAGCCTGAGAGACTCGTCTTAGGGTCAACCTAAGTATCTCTTCCCAAACTTTGATTGTTGCTCTGGAACTTGACCTCATCTTGATTTAGATCACATCCCTGCTTCTCACATATGCAGACTATCAACCAGGTTCTCCCATTGTCCCTGGATTCCGCCTGCAATATGCCTCAACAACATTATGGGAATGCACTTCCATTCATGCAATTTTTTTAAAAAAAATCCCTTAGTAAACATTATTTAATTAAATTCTTCTATCCTCAATAAATTTATAGGAATCATTACACTCGAGTGTGTAAGGGCCATGAGACAAATTCTTAATTTTATTTGCAGTTGAGCTAAGGTCAAGCTTAAACACACTGTCTCAAACTTTTGACTCTCCTGTGCCCAATACCTGCTTCTTCAAAATTCCCTTGTACTTTTAACCTTCCTGTGAACTTTTGATCCCCTCTAAAGGAAAATCAATCATTTTACTTCCCTGATTCTAACAAAAACCAAATACAAAATGGCTGAAAATCTTATTGCATCACAACCTTTAACATCAGGGAAATAATTCTAGAAGAGTCATGAATGGCAAAACTTCATTTCCCATCTCCCTCTTCTCCTGTGATATCGTGTGGAACATATTACTTTCTGGAATGACCTGAGTAAACTTGTAATAACTATATTTGTTAAGCAATTCCAGCATGACTGGGTTTTTAAAAACAAACAAACTCTTGCTCTTATCTTCTGCGTTGTGTGTGGTTCTATAATATGGGTGACCACAAGTTGTATTCTATTCTTAAATTGGTTTAATCTGTTCCAGCTGGAAGAATATGGAATACATGAAGTCAATGTGTGGGATAGGGGTGCTAGGCTTGATGACCTTGAGCTCTTTGAAGGCCTCACTATTCTATAATTGTGTTGTCCACAAGAAACTTATTTTTCCATTGTCAGCATTAGCAGAAACTGCCGTTATCTGCAGGCCATCTATTCCCATGGTGAACAGTAATAGAAATAAGGAATCACACAGTGTTACAGAATTACTTGAAAGTGTAACTTTGCCTGACCTCCTTCCACCTTTTTTTAAAACAAAAAACAAAGCCATGTATAGTATTTTATGACCCTTTTTGTGATAAGATTTCATTATTCACCTGATAGCATCTAAACTGCTCAGATTACAGCATCTCCCAGCAATTGCAATTGTAACTAGATACTTTCAGGAATGTTGATCAGGGAAAGAAATGCTTAAGGGCTATGCAATAGTACTGGGAACAGAGTTGAAGACATTGCCTGAGAAGAGCCAGGGTGGTGTACAATAGAAGACATGCCAGTCATTCATACTCTTGTCTTATTTTTTCTCAGTCTAATGGACCGCATATGTTTGTTGTGAGCAAACCTAAAACCTAAACCTTAAAAAGGGAAGAATTCAACATAGCACTGAACAGATTGCGCCTTTAAGGCAAAAATTTCTACTTGCCTGATGAAATGATCTCTCCCTTTCCCCTCCTGTGCACTGTTCTGGGGGTTATCCCAACCCCCTGAACAAATTTGGGGGCTGTGCAGGATGTATGGGGAGAAGAAAGTGGGGGATACCCTTGAGATAATAGAGGTCAGTGTACAGGCTTCCGGTAGCAAGACTGGTTAGCTGAATCTGGCCCAATCAGTTGCTAATGAGGTGGGAATACACATATTCTACCTACCAGGGAATTGCATAAATCAAACACAGATTTCTCCTTGGACCTTATTAGGATCAACCAGCTGACCTGTTTGATTATAGGGCCACTGGAATAGACACCTGGAATATTTTCAAAGGACGCTATTGTGCAACTGAAGCTACCATGCCACATGATCCGGTGTCAATGGATTGGATTCAGAGTGGCATTAACAGAATTGTGAGATTGCAGCAGTTCCAAAAAAAATGTTCATGCAGGTACCTCTCTCCAATTTTGACCAATTTTCCTTTCCACTATAGCTCCACACTAATTCTTAAGCCTTTTGTGAGGTTTCCTCAACCCTCAGGAAAGGCTTTCTCTCATCCCGTCTTGATGCAAGGACATCCAGTGTCATAACCTTCTCATTTTCAAAAAAATACATTTAGAACCCCTTCTCTTGTGTTCATCTTGTTACATCAAAGCAGCAGCACTGGAAGATGAAGATTCGAATGCAGAAAGGTAGAGTTCATGTGCAACTTCTACTTTGTCCATGGAAGAGGAATATAATATGAAATTCCATCTCCATTTTGAAACTCCAGAGTCTCAAACTATCCTGAGGGGTCACAATGATTTATTTTGGCGTGTTTTATTCACTGCACTGACTGACAAGCCTTCTTGATTGTGGGAGGGTACCAGTCCATTGTTTATGACTGCTGCTTTGCTTGCTAACCATACTAAGAAATGATGTTCAGATATGTCATCAATAAAATATATATCATTGGGTAGGTCAGATGATTGTGATTGTAATAATTTTCCTGATTAGTAAGTACTTCTGTTCCAATTTTGAATGTTCCACTTACATTGCTTTACCTGTTGTTGTATGGAACTGTGGCTTTTTACCTGATATACTGCCATTTCATGCTGAATTTTATATGGTGGGAAAGAAAAGTATGCTGGGCATGAAAACTATGGGAAAATCACAATTGCCCACGTTCTTTTGCTAGCCTTAGAGGAAAGTCCCACTCAAAATACTGTGGGATTTTCAGGAAAACTGGTCACCCAGGAAGGTTGCAAAGTACAGAAACATTATTATTATTTTATTGAAATAAAGGACACTCACAACCAGCCCTTGGCTACCTTGAAAGTAAGATAAGCACACATGTGTGCGCGCGCACACACACAAAGAAATCTTTGCACCCACCAATGAGAATTTCATTGAAATTTCCTCTCCCTTTTGATAATCCTCATATGCAATTTATTTTCTCATCAACTGATAGGAAATGGAAAGGAAAAAAAATACAGGGTACTGTATTGGCATACCTAATAATGATAAAACATGTTGAATGGAAACTTGCTGTCCACTTATCTGATCATCCTTAATTTTCATTTGAAATTAGTTTGCCCTCAAAATGCACTTTGTGGGTATCTGAATAAATAACAACCCAATATAATTTGCATCATGCACAGGTGATAACTAGGGAGAGGACTTCGTTGGTTGTGATGGCCTACATTTGAACCACCTTCCCAGGTGCCTCCTCATAATGTATTTTTTGTACCAGATTAAAACCATTTTACTTCCCACGGCCTTTTAATTTTATCTGAGTTTTGTGGGGTTTGCAGGTTAACAGCCACGCTGTTGCTTTTCCTGCCAGTCATATTTATTTCATTGATTGAACAGTACGTGTTTCTATTATTTTATCATGCAGATATCTGCTAGTTTTTCAGCTATCCTAGGAATAGCAGTATTATCATTATATATTTAATAAATTTGTTCATCACTTTTTCTTGCCAAGGCAACTCAAAGCAATTTACAACCAAAACAAACAAAAAAAACCACCCCACATTAAAACAGAGGAAAAAATACATTGAAAACATCCTAAAAGGCCACAGATAAAGGCCAAAGGCCTGATTAAAGAGGAAAGTTTTTGACTGGCACCTAAATATATACAAGGGTGGTGAACATATCAACTCTGGAATAAATGAATAAAATAGTGCGAGCTCCAATGGTCCTGCATCCGCTCTGCATACAGATTTTGGAGCACAGGGCAGAGGAAAACCAAACGTCCCATTGCACAAGCAGATTTACATTGTGCAAGTGGGTGGACATCTCTGTATGTAACCCATAATACAGAAAGAGTTGACTTAGCCCACAGTCATCAGTTAACATTAATTAATCCCAATGGAACTCATGCTGATTCATCTTTCATGTTATTATGAGTTAAATTAAAAGATGAACTCATTCTTGGGAGAGAGATAGCTTGACAAACTACATTTCAATTGTCAGCCCTATGAGGATAGTGTTGGGTGAAACTATAGCAATACTTAGCATCAGTTTCTTGAGTGTTTCATATACCTCCAAGAATCCTTACAACAGCTCTGTAATGTATGCTTGCATTATTATGTCCACATTAAAGGTTGACACCTTAGAATACTGGTGGCTTGCATAAAGCCATTGAGGAAATTTATGCAAGATTTGTGATTTGAATGAGATGCATTCCTGTCTACTACTCATATGCTGAACCACAATACCACACAATCTCTCACCCTTATCTCACTAGAAATGGTAGGCTATATATATAATGAATGAATCAAACTAAATAAGAACTTAGCATGGCTGGTCTACATATAGCAATAATTCACAAAATAATCCACATATTATTATTGCATACAATTACAAGAGCTGAAGGTGGTTCTTTTTTTCATGTGAACAAAGAATGGCCTGTGGAAATCACTAATACCCAACATCAAAAAATATGGATGAGGAACAGGAGTGTGAAGTGGAATGATGAAGGATGCCACAACTGCTATTTCACCAAAAAACAATCCATGAGATTTACCAAACAATAAGTTGCACATTGAGACACGCTCTTTATTTACCATCTTGTTGTTGTTTTTTGAGATTTTGGGTCTATAATACCACATGAATTCTTTGATCCTTTCTTCATAGCCATAAAACTAGCAACAGCCTTTTTAAAGATTCCAGCAATTCCACACAAACTCCCAACTGTATCCCTACTGAAACTCGAAAAGATGCAATTGTTTCCATACAACAGTACATCCTCAACAACTTTGGAGATGGAAAACATACATTTTGGTTTAGAATGCTACATCTGTTTTCTGCAGGTTGCTAATTATACCATAGCATTAATACAAAACCTTCAGACCTACCCAGATGATGTCTTCTTCTCTGTACTGCTTCCAATTGCGACCTGTGTCACTGAACATTAGAATGTAGCTTGTTGTCCAGTCTGAGCTTCCGTACCTTCCTTGAGTAGCAACACCTGTAATTTCCACTCTGTCCCCTAAATCGATCTGGAGCCATTGTTCCTTGCTAGAATCCAATGGGGACCAGCCACCAGCTCCTAGAAGAGAAGAATCAGAGTTCTCCTGAGTAACTCCCAAAATAAATTTTATATTTTTTCCCCAAAAAGATATTTATTAAAGTTTTTAAAATATAACAATGAAAATGAAAAATAAAAAGAAACAAAATACAAAATACAACATAAAAACAGTTAAAAAACAAATAGTTTTCCATAACATATCTTCCTTACGCTTATTTCCCCAGACCTCCTCATACCTCCCTTCTTTGTATTCCACTTCAATTTGTTAGTTCAGCAAATCCTTACCATTAAGCTTTTACCCATTTGTAAACCTTTTTTTTTTTCGTATCTCCTAAAGCATTACAGCTGGAAACCCCTTAGTTTCTTTCCAACATCCTTCTAACATTCATTAATTTTACAATATTTCTGTAAATAGTCTTTAAATTTCTTCCAGTCTTCTTTCACCAACTCTTCTCCCTGGTCTCGGATTCTGCCAGTCATTTCTGCCAATTCCCCAAAATAAATTTTATATTAACACATTTTGATAAATGATGATCGCATTATACCCGAATGAGGTCCTGACATCTCACTGGGACTGGAAGAAAATATTCAGGATGTGTTATGAAAAACATATTATCCCATGAGTCTTTAGAATGCCATATTTTGCCTGTCATGTTGACTTTGGATTCCCCAAAGGCTCAGCTCTGTGTAAGTGGCTGAAACTACCAACAATCGCACAGCTCTAAC
Source organism: Podarcis liolepis (assembly GCF_965112155.1). Classification (NCBI taxonomy): domain Eukaryota; kingdom Metazoa; phylum Chordata; class Lepidosauria; order Squamata; family Lacertidae; genus Podarcis; species Podarcis liolepis. The sequence continues at coordinate 89,055,368 of NC_139554.1, forward strand.
TGGTGGGAAGAGATAATAATGCTAGGGCATAGGGAACTCGGATAATAAGACCATGGTTCTTAATGGGAGCAGCAATATTCACTGAAGCAAAAAATTGTATTGAATCCACAGTAACAGAATGCTGTTATAAATAAAGTCACACAAGGCAATGCTTAATTGTAATCAAGACACATCAAGTTCTAGAACTAATCTTAAAGGGTAGGTCTCAGCTTTAGAGCAAGTGAACTCATAACCATAAAAGCTTGTCTAAGCATCTGCAGAATGTCTTGTGGTTCCATGCTATCTGAGGACCACATCTATATACATGTTTCAAATCTGCTTCAGTGTTCAAGGAACAGCCCTTCAGAAACAATGGGTGCTTGAGGGGAATTTTATTTTGGTATTACTTTCCCATTTCTGCTGGGGAGGAAGGCAAGAGCTGGCCTAGAAATTTGCTAGTTGCAGCTGAGGGCTGCCTCAGATAGGAGGAGGGTGAAGGAGAGAGCAAGAGAGTCATATAGTGTCATAGTGAGCCATGGCATTCTGTCAGACAGAGAGAGTGTGAGTATGTGTGGAGAGATAGAGAAAGGATGAAAAGAATGGGGAAGGGGGAGGAGGCAGAGGAGGGATGCTCTGATGTTCCCAAACCACAGCAGGGGCTAATAGGCAAAATGGCGGCAAAGAAATGAAACCAAATATATAGCAAGGAAGCTAGAGAGAAACAGGAGTAGTACAAATATGATGTCCATGAGAAAGGTTCCAAAGAAAGAAAAGAAAAGAAAAATTGGAGTCAGGTACTCATGACGTGGGTGGCGCTGTGGGTAAAACCTCAGCGCCTAGGGCTTGCTGATCGCATGGTCGGCAGTTCGAATCCCTGCGGTGGGGTGATCTCCTGTCTTCGGTCCCAGCTCCTGCCCACCTAGCAGTTCGAAAGCACCCCTAAAGTGCAAGTAGATAAATAGGTACCGCTTTCTAGCGGGAAGGTAAACGGCATTTCCGTGTGCTGCACTGGTGCTGGCTCACCAGAGCAGCTTCGTCACGCTGGCCACGTGACCCGGAAGTGTCTCTGGACAGCGCTGGCTCCCGGCCTCTTAAGTGAGATGGGCGCACAACCCTAGAGTCGGACACGACTAGCCTGTACGGGCAGGGGTACCTTTACCTTTACCTTTTACTCATGAAATATAAGTATCTGATAGCTCAGCAGGTACAGCACGAGACTTTTAAGCTCAGGGTCATGGGCTTCAGCTGCATGTCAGACAAAAGATTCCTGAATGGTCCCTTCCAATGCTACAATTCTATGATTCTAAGTAGTCATAGAAAATGAATATTCTGTGCAAAAATGATTTGCCAAGGAAATAAAAGGACGGAGGTGCTAACATTTCTCTTTGAAAAGGTAGGTGCTTCATGTTTGGTGGATGGAAGGGTACATGAGATTGCCAGGCTCTTGACATTGTGAATTAATGGGTGATGGATTGTTGCCCTGATTAAATTAGGATGCAGGAGATGTGCAGGGATAGGACACAAGAGGATTGATCCTGATTATCCCACATCTTTGTCCAGACAAGATGAAGACTGTGAGACAAGATCAGCACTAGCAATAACTTTTCCATCCCTGCCCCCCCCAAAAAAACACACCTGGCAGCAGGGTTTACAGAGCAGATGGCATTATTTACAGGTAAGATTGAGTCCCAGAACTGCTCTATCACTGCACACAGAATCCTACAAAGAAACACATTTTCCAGACACAGAGGGGGATGGACACACAATGCCTTTGACAGAAGATCCAGGAAGAGAGCTATGCTACTCATCTGCACTCACTCTACTACTTTCTTCCTCTTCTTCCTCCTCCTCCTCCTCCTCTTCTTCTCCTTCCTTTTTCTTCACACATTTTAGCCCCCCTCCCTCTCATCTCTCCCCATCCATCTTACTTCTGTCTCTGCAATCATTTACCAATCTGATATGTATGCACTCTATGTGTTACAGAGTTAAAGGACCTGTTGGAATAGCTCTAATTAATAATGCTATTTTAACATGTTCAATTTGCATATTAATAATGTGTAACCTTTTGCCCAGCATTCATTCCCAGACTTGCTGCATTGCAGTTGTCCTCTATTTTGAAATATCACTCATTGTTCACTCTAGCCTGGGATGAGGTTTACTGCTAGTACTCTCCCAGGGGAATACACTGACTCTGCACAGAGATGCTTATGGAGCTGGCACCTCTCAGAGGAGAGGTAGGCAATACAAGGATCCTGGCATCTTCTCCAGCTCAGATTAAAATTCAAGGCAAAGAATATCACTCAATTTCCCAGCCTTTTCAGCTCTCCCCAAAGCCAATTCTTCCTTCCTTTTGAGTGAGGCTTACTAGGCTGATATAGAGCCAGAGTTGGCTATAGAAAAGAAGGAAGAGAAGAAATCTCATCTGTCCCTCCTTACCTAGCATGGTAAAGAAAAAGTGATTTACAGTGGTACCTCGGGTTAAGTACTTAATTCGTTCCGGAATTCCGTTCTTGACCTGAAACTGTTCTTAACCTGAAGCACCACTTTAGCTAATGGGGCCTCCTGCTGCTGCTGCGCCGCTGGAGCATGATTTCTGTTCTCATCCTGAAGCAAAGTTCTTAACCCGAGGTACTATTTCTGGGATAGCGGAGTCTGTAACCTGAAGTGTTTGTAACCCGAGGTACCACAGTATATGTGTTGAATGTACGATATAACATTGTGCCACCTGATGGCGATGTGGAGTCCTGTTTTTCTCTACCTGTTTTCCCTGTTTAAATTTGCAATGCTTTAAACTGAAATGTTTCTTTATGTGTCTAGATCCAGCCCTGGTCACAGGCCAGAAAATGAGGCTCCTGTAATTCAAGGGCTATTGCTAATCTGAGCAAATCCAATGTAAGTGCACAGGGTGAAGGAAGAGAGGGAGATGGGGGTTGCCCAGTGAGTATATGATTGGAGCTGCTTCTCTGCTAAAACACAGCAACACTCTAAGCCAGGGTTCAGCAACCTTTTTCAGCAGGGGGCCAGTCCACCATCCCTCAGACCTTTTGGGGGCCAGACTATATTTTAAAAAACGAAAATGAACCAATTCCTATGCCCCACAAATAACCCAGAGATGCATTTTAAATAAAAGCACACATTCTCCTAATGTGAAAACACCAGTCAGGCCCCACAAATAACCCAGAGATGCACTTTAAATAAATGGACACATTCTACTCATGTAAAAACACGCTGATTCCCAGACTGTCCACGGGCTGGATTGAGAAGGCGATTGGGCCAAATCTGGCCCATGAGCCTTAGTTTGCCTACCCATGCTCTAAACGCTCCATCCATCCGCTCCCAGCTAGCTGCTGCTAGCCACACACAGCACAAGGCCTCATCTTTAAAGCAAATATTACAGGTTTGGCAGAATGACGTCAATTTCACCTGACCAAATACCAAGCAAAGACTATGAGCTTGTTTCAGCCATGGCAAGTGAGGGTGCAACTTTAGCTACTGGCACCTCAGTGCAGACATTTTTGTCAGTGCATCCTTGACACTCCCACTTGGACTTGACAGATGTCAGTCACATGGTGATTTCCTTACTCTCTTTTGAAATCAGACTACTTACTGTCATCTACACTCTAAGGGGGAGGGGGAATATGACCACACATTGAGAACATAATATTCTAAAATTTCATCATATACTATCCATATGTAATGGAAGACTACTGAAGCAGTATTGTTTGCTATTTTTGAGCAGGATTGTTTCATTGTCTCAGGCTGCAATCCCAAATACACTTTCTAGTAAGCCATATTGCACTTAGTGGGTTTTACTTCTAAGCATGAGTGCATTGTCAATTATTTCAAAGCTTTTACTTGTTCTAAGCTACCTTGGGCAGGTGCTGACAATAAGCTGGCACAAACACAAATTCACAAAGCTTTTGTTTGACAGAATTAATTGGGTATGGAGGCGGGAGTACAGGTTTGTCATAAGATGCATTTTTGATCCATCCAGATCTCCTACAAGAAAATCTCAGCTCTGCAGAAGCAGCCTGGATGTGAGGTGTTGTATAAGGTGCCAAAGCAGATATTTCTCATTTTGCTGAACACAATACATGTATTTTGCACAATTAATGCAAAGAAAGCTGAAGACAGGTTTGTATCTGTAATAAAGCCTCCTCTTCACCTCTCCTCACTATTTCATTCTCATATTTTCTTTCTTCTTCTTCATTTGAAATAATAATAATAATGTATGTGCATATTTTGGCATGTTTAGAATGTGGTGATTTCTTTCCTGCCATCTGTTCTACCATCCTCTTGTGACATCTATACTCCAGGGAGCATATGCTAGTTGTTGAGGACCAGGAAAATGAAAGTTTATTGCTACAGCATCTGCAGTAGCACAGAGATGAAATAGGAACAGGTTAAAAACCCAGCCATAGGGCTAAAGTGCATTGCAGATATATTTCAATGATATTACTCTGTTATTAATAGCATCTCAGCCAAACATGTGGTTTTATTGCATCTGTTTAGATTTCCCACCACTGCTGTCAGAAATATCCACACTCTCCCAGCATTCATAATAAAATTGAAAGAATAGGGTAGTGAATGGCGTTTCTTTCTAATTCAACAGTTTAAAAAACAAGGCCATTTGGGGTCTTGTCCGTCCACCCTTCCATTTGTCCATAATCCACTGACATTCCTGGGAAAGATGTACAGTATATCATCACAAAGAAGAATTAAATTCCACTCAACAAGTGTGCTTCTTTTTCACTACAGGCTGGGATAGGTGATGGAAAGGAAAATGTCTTTTATTTGAGCTGTGAGCCAAATATGCGATATTACGTGTGACCTTATATTCTCCAAGGCAACAACATGTAGTACAAGATAGGCCAAGAGAAAGAGACGTTTTTCAACTTTTTTTCAGCTTAAACAAGAACAAACTATGTAAGACAAAGGTACAGATCACACACAAAAAATGAATAAAATTTGTTGTATGACAATTTAAGAAGAACTCAGTGTGATTGAACTAGCTGGGGCATGTGGGAATGCATATGTCTCAGTTGCATTTGAGAAACGGGAACTAGAACAATGTTTGCTTTAATTCACGAATATGCATGAATGAATTCCCCTTTATTTAAAGGTTCTGTTGAATTAGCACCCACTCTTCCTCTATAGACGTAATAAACTTCTATTGCAATTCTCTCACCTCTGACAAATGCAGCAGCGATAATTCTGGAAACCATTGTGCTGACTGCAGTGTAACACATCTCTTTTGACTCAAGTACAAATTCTGCCAAATTCTACCCAAAGCAAAATTCAAGGTGAACATGAGGATTTCTGCTTGGCACCCAAAGAAATGCCTCCCATTTTCATATCAGCAGTCTCGGGGAGGATATTGGAGAAAGGCTATCTTCAGGCCAGAGGATTTGCCCTAAGACTCCAAAGTCCTCTCAACTGGCTGAAGCCTGGAGAAGGTATGCATAAAAGAGGCATAAAAGGCTTAAGTCTGCTCCCAGCCTTTGCTGGAGTAAGTTTCTCACCCGGCAACCTTGCCACTTTCCCTATGGTATCTGGCATAGGACCACAACACAGGACGCCGTTTCTAACATGGATCACTGAGCACACATTGCTCCAAATGTAACCCCATCATAGATCTTTTTATAAAAGTATTATGATATTGGCAGTCTTACTTCCATCACCTTCCCTAATCCAAATGCCAAATAATAATAGAGCAGATTGAAATCAACTCTGAAATTAATATGTACACCTCCCCACAACAAAAATAAATAAATAAATAAACAAACAAACAAGTAAGAATTAGATTAGACTATAGCAGAGATGGATACAAGGTTGACTCAATTCTTTTTGCCGACTAAGACAGGGGCCATCTTGCTGGCAGCCTCTACTTAACAGCATCTGCCGCCGCTAAATTGCTCCAAGTCTCATGCAGCTTCACCAAGCTTGGGTTGAAATATAATAAAACATCAATAAGTCTCATGCCATGAGTCTTGGCTTGGCAAGACTTGCTGAAGGCTTACACTAGGGCTCACTCCTTCAGTTTGTGGGTGGCTGCTACCTCGTCTAATGCTCCAGCTGCCACTGGGCCAAATGCCAGCATCCATGGAATGTCTGGCCAGGCAGCAGCCACATCTCTTTTGTCGAAGCCCAGTAGCTACCATACTTGAACCAGAAGAGAAAGTGATCCACTAGCAGCTCTACATAGCCTTGAGCCATGACGGGTAGGTGGCATGGAAATAGGAGCTCAGCCAAGGGTGCAGTCATTCTGCCAGAGATTATTTTATCCCATTCCTTGGATGAAAACAGAGACATTTCTCACTTCTTCCCTTCAACTGACCCTCCTCAACCCCCCACTTTTGTACACCCCCTCCCAAGCATTTCCTGTCAGAAGAAGGGCAATTGCTGCCACCACTATACCAACAGGACACAGCACACATGCCTTCCACTGTCCTGAGAAAACCCATTAATCTTCTATTCTATTCTATTCTATTCTATTCTATTCTATTCTATTCTATTCTATTCTATGGTAGATTTACAAAAAAGTAAAACACACACAAATAAATCAATTTCATTAAGTGGCAAGATTAGACACAGATGCACAAAGCATTATAAAAATAAAAATAATCAAGACTCCTTGCACACCACTTTGCTCTCCCTTTCTTCCCACCCAGGACGACTGGCCCTGCCCTCTGCCTTCCCCCTCAGAGTCAAGTCATACAGGCCTGGGCCTTGGCAGCCACAGCCTCTTCTCCTCCTCTCCCACTCTCCAGCAGTTGCTATCAGCTACACCAAGAGAGGAAGCTGACAGACACAGCCATGGAGAGACAACGAGATGCTGCCTTGCAGCCACAGTTGTCATTGTTGGGGAGAAGCAGTGGCTCATCTTCCTTCCAAGCTCAGCAGTGTGGCACCGGCAGGGGAAATAGGGACATTCCAAGATCAAATCAGCAGCCAGGATGTCTTTCATAATTCTAGGATGGTCCCTAGAAAATCAAGACACTTGGCAGCTATGCTAAGGCAGGAGAAACCTCAAGATCACCATGCACTGTTCCTAATGCTCCCACCCCATGTCTCCCAGGCTCTTCTCTCAGCCATCCATTTGGGCTCAAGGATCTCCCTGGTCTTCACAGGGTTACAGTGAATTCCTTTCTGCATCCCAGGCTTCTTCCCTTGCTCCATGGAGTTCCACAGTCCATTTAGTGATTCCCTTATTGCTCCACAACCATCTTCCTGAGATATATGCCATCTCTCTCCCAGCTGTCACACCAGGCTGTTTAAATGGCCCAGCCTTCCTCTGCCCAAACTTCCTCCAGGCTCCACTGAAGTGTATTTTAGTGGCTAATATTCACCCACCAAAAGGGATGAGGCTTGACAGGAAGAGTCAGATTGAAGGGACAGAACCGCCAGAGAAAATTTGGTTGAAGCAAATTAGGCCTTGGGCCAAATATGCCAAGGGTAACCTGCCTCACGATTACATCATCTATTTAGGGTGCTAGGAGAAGGTCGGGGTCTTCTGAAGAGTGAAGATGAAAATATTGCATGTGAGGAGAAAAGCATGATTAAGTTTGGAAAATTAATGGTGTTAACTTGCCTAATTTTCTGATTATTCTCATTTGAATCTATTATATTTAGCAAATCTGAGCAAAACATTTCCTTTTTCATTCAATGTTTGCATCTTACATATAATTTTTAATTTTAAAGTCGCAGCAACAATTCCCCATTCTGAATAACAGCTATGAATACTTTTTAATTTTTTTTTTAAAAAATGATGAGACTTTTAAAAATGCCAATCGTCAAAAGTCAAATAAAACACAATAGCACTGAGCCAAATTTGACACCTGCAAATTAAGACGACGATTCAAAGGTATTTACTGAGAAACTGCAGATAGAGCTGGGCTTCTAAGTTGTTCTCTTACTTTGTTATTTCTTTTTGTTTTCTTGCACAGAAGCTCCCCTGTTGCACCTCATAAGCATGGAAGGATGCCATTTTTAAAAGAAAAATTAAAGGCCCACCTGCACAAGAAAACCCCTTGCAGAAGCATAATGAGGCTTGTTTAGGCAGACTCCCCTGAGTATTAATTATTCTTTCCTTGAACAACTCAGGTCTGTAAACTTCTTAAAATGCAACCATTCGTTATTTATTCAAAAGCTGAGATTGTATTGTGTGGGGCAGTGCAAATTTGGCTAATAAACTTTCTGTTAATCCAGAAGTAGGTCAGACTTGATTTATCTTTATGATTATCCCCCCCACACACACACACACACCAGACTACTTAAATACTTCCCTGTTTTTCTCTGGGCTGCTGCTAAATGGCTATAGGTATCCAGAAATTTGACAGTATAATTCATGTTTGTAGTGCTGAGCATGACATGTCTCTAGAAAGTTGACCAACTCAGAATGAAATCTTCCGCTTGGAACTTGACCATTTTTGCTCCAAATCATTGCACTATGTTGTGCAACTTTGCCTACAACCATGGAGGTGAGTCAGTGATAGAACTGGTCTGTCCCAACAGTTACAGACAAGGGTGAAAGGAGGGCAGTGTGAGTCTTCTGCCCTGCAAGCTTTCAACTGCTGGCATAGGAATCCACTGCTGGCTGGCTTTAGCAAGGCAACCTTATTCCCATGATGCAAGCTCCATCATGAATCCATTGGTTAAACATCTGACAGATGGTGTGAGAACTGAGGAGGCAGCAGAGGTCTCAGAGCCCTTCACCCTCCTTAACATCCACAGTCTTCATTAGAGTGTCTTCCAGTGATCACCCAGCTGTTCCACAACACTATTATAAATAACTAGGGACACTGTTGTGGAATGCCCTCTCAGAGATGGTCAAGTGGTATGTTTTCTTTCTTGCATTTTTAAAATAAAATATTTGCAACTTCCCACCAGTCTTCCCCCCCACCCCACCCCCGTTGATTATTTGCACCGTCTGATAAACCTATCAGAGACCTGTAAAGGCCTAACAATGTGACGCTGTCTTGAATGCTGCCTGTGATGTTCTGAAGAGCTCCATGTTTTGTTTAGTTAAAGCAGAGGAACATAGGTGGGTATTTTTATAGTACAGTACCTTAAATGAGGCTTTTAACACTTTTTTTAAACAATCCTCCACTGCTGTACATTAACAACAACAACAACAAAACAACCAAAAAAATCCAGAGTTCCACAAGTAATATTTTCAACAGCCTTCCTTCTTGCAAAGCCTATGGATCCAAAAAACCATAGAGATATTATATAAGAAACATAGAAAGAGTGTGGGACCTAATTGGACTGAAACCCCACACAGAGGCGATGCCCACTCCCAGTACTTGGTGGCATGCAGCCTCTGAATATGGAAGACACCCAAAAGAACTGATGATGAAGCATGCATATGAATGCAGGTCATTGTGTTTCATACCCAACACTATAAAATAGATTAAAAGGGTAAAGGGACCCCTGACCATTAGGTCCAGTCATGACAGACTCTGGGGTTGCGGCGCTCATGTCGCTTTATTGGCCGAGGGAGCCGGCGTACAGCTTCCGGGTCATGTGGCCAGCATGACTAAGCCGCTTCTGGTGAACCAGAGCAGCACACAGAAATGCCGTTTACCTTCCCACCAGAGCGGTACTATTTATCTACTTGCACTGGTGTGCTTTCGAACTGCTAGGTTGGCAGGAGCAGGGACCGAGCAACGGGAGCTCACTCCGTTGCGGGGATTCAAACCGCCAACCTTCTGATCGGCAAGTCCTAGGCTCTGTGGTTTAACCCACAGCGCCACCCGCGTCCCACATAAAATAGCATAGAAACATACAATACAACCAAGAGCAATTTGCCTTCCCAGCCACTTTGATCTGAGCTAAGCAGGAACAGAGTGAGAACCTTGATCATGTGACCATCCCAGATCAAAGCTACATGGGAAATGCCAGTCATGGGAAACTTTATCTGTTAGTACTACTCGACTTGACTTCTTTGTAGTTATTGTTATCAACAAGTTTAAAAATCACAGCATGAAGCCATCTATATATCAAGATAAACATGAAAGAATATACAATATGTACAAGTTATTTAAAAAACCCACACACAAAAATAATGTATGTATTGTTAATGATTGGGTCACATCTCAGGGAAAATGATGTTAAGCAAAACATATCTTCAGTGGGCACCTAAATGCAATTATGCCATGTGTGTGTTTCATTTGGGTTAGTAATTGATTCCAGAGGCCTGGAGCCGCAAAACTGAAAACCCGGTTTCTAGTACAAACTAAGCATGCCTCTGGGGCATGTGGTACCTTCAGCAGTGTTCCATCTGAGAAGTGCAGTTGCCTAGGAGGTATACATGGGTGAGGCAGTCCTGTAGATAGCAGTGTTGCCTCAGTTTGTTACAGCACCTTTCAATTTGCTGATTGCAGCTACAGTTCAGAATCAACTCAGACTCTTTCCAGTACAAGAAAAAGACAGCCTGATGTCTCCAGCTAAATATGCAACAGCTTTGGAACAATTTTGTGATGTCTGGAAATTGTGTGCCTCTTACTGGGAGCATCTACTTAATGGGCCCAGTGAAGTCAAATACCAAATAATTTAGGGCATCAATAAAAACAACTTAAGGTTCCAGAAAATTAGCTGTAGTTTGTCACAACATGGGCCTTGCAAACTCACTAAGCACAGAGAAAACATGGATGGCAACTGTGTGAGCAGGTGTGGGTGGCCACTCCATACTCTGGATCACTATTTTGACATATTTGCCAGCTGGTAAGTGAATGCAGAGCATGAAATCAGACTTGGAGCAATCCAATGTTGGATTACTCTCAGCTGATACTGGCTGAGAGAAGATGGCCCTTTCCCCATCAAATAAGCACAGAACCACAACTCAATTCATTTCCCTAGAGCTTTGGTTGTCACTCCAATATCCAGGCTCCATCAAATAGTTCCTCTGTGTTCATTCAGGCATAATGCCTCTAGATAGTCTGCAGCCAACCTGCTGCAATCTTTGGCTGTATGTTGAAGCCCTGAAAATCGGCTCTTATTTTTAATATTTAGCATGCATTTAATGGCAATGTTATATAGAAGCCAAAGGTGCTTAGTTCCACCAGGCAAAGGGCCAATAAAGGAATGACTTTGGAGGAGTTCAAAATACAAATGAACAGGAATACCCCTATGGCTTTGAGGATGTTCTTTTACACAGCCACCTAGAAATGTGGACTGAATCCTTAAGGTTGCTTCGGTCGCATCAGAGCTGATGCAATACATCTCTTTCTCATATTACTCTGTCTCTAGCACTCCTTCACCAATGTCAGGTCTTAAATCATGTGGGACAAGTTTGAGACTTGGCTCTTCCTTGCTAGCATTAGCTAAGCTCCCAGGAGGGAAGTGCCTGTGTTGCTGACCTGGGGCAGTGTGGGAAGAAAACCCACAGAGGGAATGTTAGGCCAGGCTCTAGGAATCCCAGATTATACTTTTCTCCCACTTGTATGCAACTGAATGCTAAAAGGGAGCAGACTTCTCCTGTAATTGCTAAATGCTATGGTTTCCTCCAAAGAAGTGCAAAGGAGTTCAGATCACTTCCATGCAGGAGCGTCTGCCACTTCCCACTATAATTTCCTAAGTTGCCTTGAAGTTGTGCTACCTGTGGGATATTAAGGGAGGCTTCTGCGCAGGCTGACTGAAGGCTCTACACAGAGCAGCTCCAATGAATTATGCATCACAGCAATATTACGACTGTCAGTGATCTTACCATCCCGTCTGATGAGCTTTGCAAAGATGGGGCTGTGACTGCTGGAGAGCTCAGAGGAGCTGTCAAAGGATGTCGCAGGTAACGAGAATACCAGTGGCTCCTCACAATTATCTACAGAACAAGAGAAAGTATAGCAGGCATCAAATATAAAAGTAGTGCACCTTTAGCCTATCAGGGTTTCCCTCCCACTTTCAGTCTCTTTCTTTCTTTCCCTTGTAAAGCTGTCTGGTCACCATTAATGAGCTGCCCCTAGAAGAGACGATGCTGTTGATGACACATTTGTGAATAAGAGCATAAAGAGGCTGTATTTATATTTTATGCTGTTCACATGAGCTTTCAACACTTCTTGTGGTAGCTTATGAAAGCCAGTGATGGGCTGTATCTACACTCCCCACACCCTTGGTACAAACCTGGATGCTTGCAATTATTTCAGAAGGTTGTATCAGGGGTAAGGCATTGGATCTAGCCAGTGGGCTGGATCGCTCCATCTCCCACCCTCCACAGGTTAACTTCGACAGGTTAACTTTGGCAGTCATAATGACATCGGGTGATTGACATCTGCCGAAGTTCAACTGAAGAGAACCTACAGCAGCATTCTTTGAAGGTGCAGTCCCAGTGCCAATCAGCAAACTGGAGATAGGAGTGTGCCTTCAAAGAGGCTTACTCCATCAGCACAGAGCAGTTTTTTGTTGGAGTGGCTTGTTAGAATGGAGGGGAAAGGCTCCATTTTAGCAAGTGGTTTCAATTCAAAACACTGTATCCACAATGCTATGTCTGGAAGGCTGGACACCACTTTGTGCAACCAGGATGAGTATACTATGCCAAATAGCGTGGCATGCCTTTCCAAGTGGATGGAGCTTTCTGCAAGTCCTGTTCCAGCACTCACAACCTCTTCAGAAGCACATCTGCTGAAGCGTCTACAGACAGCTGCCTCACTGCATAAGTAAGGACGGGTAAAGAAGAGGACAGAATTCACAGTAAAATAATGTTTATATTAGGCCTCCAACCAGTCTTCATAGTTCATATGCAAGATTCTGAGTTGGGCAAAACTCTTTCTCAGGACGAGCCCAGTGCTAAGCCCTTGTTTTAAGATGGCAAAGAGAGAAACTCTTTCAGACTTAATTAGTGTATGCCACAAGTTGTACAGGTCTTCTCCGCAGTATATGAGGCCCAAATATGCATCAAGAACCAAATAATTCAATTTTATTTTGTAGAGAGTGTGCATTTTAGAATGTTAGTCATGTTGTGTGGGGGTTTTTTCTTAATGATTGACTTAAACCATGAAATTTCTATTGCTCCTATAAGATAATAAATGAGAATATTGGATAATTTGGTCTAAAAACATCCTCATCACTGAGCCACAGATTTCCATATACTTTTGAACCCAAAATGCAAATGAAGCTAGTGACAAAAAAATAAAAATGCTTTGCTCATTTCCTATTCTACTGCATGCCTACTGTCCTAGTTAGTATATACAGCCGTGAATTTCACTCAAGCATAAACCCACAGATATTCACTGAATCTCCCTTGGAGGGAAACTTGAGTATATAATTAGTGGGGAAATCCTGCAGGTTAGCAAAATCTCAGACTTCACAAGCATCTTCCAGCTCTTATAAATATGGCTAAATACATTTTAAAATGTGTTAATGCTACATTAAGGTTAGGAGAGTCAAGGAATGGAAAGCTTCAGGCTCTCACAATAACATTAATTCACTGCATATTTTAAATTAAAATGTAAAACAGAGTAACTGGGTGTGTTTTTTTCCAGGGATAGATCTCCTGAGTTGTGCCGAGCAATCTTCCAAAAGGTAATCCTTCTCTCTGAAGACCATTAATCCATAAATAGATTATAAATGCTGGACCTTTGGACACACATCTACGAGTAACCTGGCAAAACCAGGACACTTCAAGCAGGAGAAATGGGGTTGGTTCAAGGCAGTGAATCAACAGTTGCTTTCCCTTACTGTGGTTCTTACAAAATGAGCCCTTTGCATGGGTTTTCACAACAATTATGCCAGAAGCTAGTTCCAGAATTTACAAAGATGTCAGATGCTCAAAAGTGGCGTGCTTTATCTTACTTGTAGAATTTGAATTCACTTGCAGTTCTAACATTTATAACCACAGCATATGTTTCAAGGAATACAGCAGCTTTTACTATTGCAACTTATTCAGCATTGTCCTCACCCCCTCCAAGATGGTGCTCTGCACACTGACAAGCCTGTAAAACTGGTGCTCAGCATAAATAGAGTCTTCACTGCCTAGTAAGTCTTCTCCTTTGAACATTTTGGAAATGTCTCCTTCTGCTGATGCTGGTCCCTTGCTAACAAAATATGAGCCCACCTCTTTTGTTTTTGGGGGGTTGTTTTTTTTATAATAAATACTTTCAACTTCATTTGCTAAACTGGTACACTCCTAGCATCTAATAAATACTTGTTTTGATTTTATTTATTTAAATATTTATAAATCACATTTTCATAGAAAATTTAACAAGGTGCTCTACAACATGAAAGCATAATACATCCCTCTATATCTATAATAAAAATGTAACTATGTCATCACACTGCAGTTCTCTTAGCCACAGACAAGTGGTGCTGTGAACAACAGTGTATTAAGGGGCAGTGGATAGGCAGCCCAGACAAACCATGGGATAACCAAGATAGGCTGCACCAAACCCCAACCTCTGCCGGCCAGCTTGGGGGCCCATGCCTCAGGATCCAGAACCTCAGACCAGTTAGAACCACTAGTGATCAAATTCCACCTCCCTGGCCAGCTTAGGGATTTGCTGCTTCTGCTGCCTCCCACCCCTGTTCCAAGGGGTTAGTATGAGGGGAGTGGGAGTTGAAAAGGAGTGGGGGTGGGGAGAATTTGATGGAGGAGGGAGGGAGGGTTGGCAAGCGGTGTGAGATGATGTGCAGCCCCTAATAGTACAAGAACATCAATACCATCTCAATAAAACTGGATAGCAAAAAGTTCCAAAGGACTGTTTCAAAAGTACAGTTCTGCAAAGAAAGCAGGGGTGCCTGCTAGCTGACTTCTATTGGCAAGGAGTTCCATAGCGCATGGCCTGCCACACTCAAGGTTCAGTTCCTGGTGAAAGGTGACTGAACTTGAGGGAAATGAGGGGAACCAGAAGTACCCCATCTCAGTGGGTGAGGTGAAGCATAAGAAATCAAAAAGTCATTGAAATACTTTGGGCCCAAGTTGCTTTGGGCTTTGTGGATTAACACAAGAATCTGAAAAATGGTCTACCTCAAATCAGCAAGGAGTGCAGTTCTCTCAACAAAGAAGTAACATGTTGCCACTACCCTGCTTCTGTAAGCAATCTGGCCACTGCATTCTCCACTAGTTGCAGATAGGGCATCCCCACATAAAGTGTTTTTTTGACCCATGTTCATGCATTTGTCTTACATGACTTTACATACGTATGTTGCACAAATAGCATACTCAAGCATAAGAAGAAAGGACTTAAAATAATACCAGTGAATAGTCAAAATGGTTTCACTTAAAGGTTTATTCTAGGGAAAAGAAACATGCTGGGATTGTTAAAATTTATGATTACCTAAGCACCAGCACAAGGAAGTAAGTGCTTCACATCCTTAATCTCAAAGAAAGTGGCATATTCCTGAGGGGAATGAGTTATGAAATATTCAGCTTAGAATGCAAATATTCAGCTTCGAATGGACCTCACAACAAAACGTTAGAGCGGATATCTGGTGTATGTGTCTTTACAGAGCATCAGTCTGTGGGGACTGGGGGGAAAAATCACAAGCATCAAAGCTGCAACTCTTACTTCCAAACACATACGTTACAAAGACAAAGCACAGCTGTAATGCTCACCACCTGGATGTTGAAAAAGCTACCCTCAATACTCCATTGTTTGGGCAATAGAAGAGAAGCCCAGGTTCTTGTAAATTCATTAAATACAATCATTCTCTCAGTAATCTTTACAAAAATGCTAGAAAGTGGGCCAGTATTATATTTCAAGGAGGGGTTCAGTCAGAGACAGAGGCACCTGCTTCAGTACTCCTCAGGAATTCATAGCACAGCAGAGAGCTGGGTAGCAGTTAGAATGTTGGGCTAGGACTTGAAAAACCCAGATTCAAATCCTAACATTGCCATGAAATTCACTGGATTATCTTTGACCAGTCATTTTCTTTTAGCCCACCCTACCTCACAGGGTTGTTATGAGGCTAAAATGAGGAGGGGGTGAACCATGTGTGTTGCCTTTATCTTATTGGAGGAAAGGTAGGAAATGAAATGTAATAAATCAATAATTGAAAAATCAAACCAAGGTGATCACAGTGCAGCCTGTCATCTAATACACTTTGCTGGCTCTCATTATATACATATTTTGGTGAGTTGCCACCACAGCTTCTCAGTTGTCACAATCGGTTTCTCCACGATGAAGTAGTCAGAACTAGGAAATCAATTATCTTTCACTGTCAAGGACCCAGAAACTCAGCAGTGGAACGTATGTGAATTTCCCACCAGCATGAATCAAGAGCTTACATCCTATGATTCTTCTGAAGGGATCGGATAATATTCTGGAGTCATGCTTTTTGCAACTTATACATGACTTTGAAGCCTATCCTTTGTCATTTATTAAGATTCAACTCCTTAATACTGTGTAGGCTATTCTTCAAATTCCTTGAGTAAATATGGAACACGGCTCAAATAATAAATTGATTCATTTCTAATGAGAGAATCTTAAAAATCCTAGATAGAAAGTGTTTCCCTTTTAAGTCAGATGTATATTGACAACTAACTAATGAAAAGGGGTGCTGAACCAATCACAACCAAGAGAAGCAGAAGCAAACACCATATAATTTGCAAAAATAAAGGAAATTGATGCCACTATGGATGAAGAAACAGACAGTGCAGCTAGCTGGCTTTTATTATTGACTCTTCTGGATTCTGGCTTCCAACGTATCATTTTATTCATTGTTAAAATCCTAGTAAATTTTGCACATAATGTTGTGATCATGCGGCATGCATAGCTTTGATTGAAACTGTAAATTGTTTCCATATAGTAGGCAAGATTCATATTTTTATTTTATTTTAGGTGAGATAAAATCCCTCTTAGCATTGCATGCTTAATGCCCCACTTTGTTTTAAAGACATAAATGTTGCATTTTTCTACAGTGCTTTCGACATTACTTAGGAGTGTGATAACTCCCACTTTTAGCATCAATGGTTTCCTACCTTCGCTACCAGCGGTTTAAATTTACTAGCAAGAGAAATAATACATTGCAGCTGGAAACTGACCTAGTACTCTTTGTAGAGCAATCAAACAGGAGGCACTTACTGATAAACAGCATTCTGTTCCTCCTGCTGCAATGCAATAAACCTTCAGTTATTAACTAGTTAACTTTCTTTGCAATGGCTTCTACTGATGGGAATGGCCATGGCTTAGTGGCAAGGCACAGGCTTTACATGCAAAGGGTCCAAAATTCAATCTCTGGCATTCCCAGACAGGGCTGGGAAACACTCCTGTTTGCAACCCTAGATACTTCTGGAAGTCAGGGCTCATTCACTGTTAACTTTTGTCCTGTGCTATCTAGGCACAGGTCCAAATTTTAAAGCTCCGTGTTTGAGTGGTTTTGGGGTTCCCCACACTGCTTTCTCCAGGAAAAGCCAGTCTTTACAGCAAACAGCAATTCAGGATTTCTGAAGATTGCATTTGCTCCTATTCAGTGGTAGAGAGTGGGTTTTTTGCAGGGAACTGGGGGGGGGGAGGGAGTGTTGGGGAAAGGAGCTTTGCCTAGAAATGCAGAGCAAAGGTAAGTGTGGATGAGCCCTCTGTGTAAGCAAGAACATAGGAAGAGTTTGCTGGATCAGGCCAATAGCCCATCTAGTTCAGCATCCTGTGGCCGACCAGATGCTTGTGGGAAACCATCAAGCAGCACTTGAGCACAAGAGCACTATTCCCTCCTGTGGTTTCCTGTTAAGTCCGCTCACCTTCAATGGTAGACGGTGTTGTGGCCAGGCCACAGCTGCGCCCGTGATCCAGCAAATGGCTGGGTTGGATGGCCTGCCTGCTGGTGATTGGCCAATGCTGGAAGGTTTAGGGTGAGGGTGCCCCTGGGAGTGGGGTAGGCCCAACTGGCCAATGGGCACCTCTTGGGCTTGCTCCCAGGGGGACTAAATTGTGGCCTGTCTGGTCTCTCCTCCCCAGCCTTTTTCATCAACAGTGGTACCTCTGGTTACGAACTTAATTCATTCCAGAGGTTCGTTCTTAACCTGAAACCGTTCTTAAACTGAGGTACTGTTGAGACATTGAGTTTGTGCAGCTTTTGGAGTAGACAATTAGTGGGTTGACAACAAGCCAAGTTAAACAGAGTACGTGAGAAAGTCTGCTTGGAGACAGGGAAGCCTAGCAAAAGGTGGTGATTGGCTAAGTTCTTCCTTATAAGCAGTATGACACAGCAGTTTTGTTGTTGGAGCTTTGAGTTTGGAGTAAGAGTGTGAATCTCGTCTGTGTATATAGTAACTAGTACAAAGCTGCGCTTTACTCTGCCGTATATAATAAAGCTAACTAAAATCAAGTTATCAGCAAGTTTTGTTCCTGTTCGTTGTCCTGGAATTCACTGATTTGGCAGCTGGTAGCAGGAGTTATGGTTGAGATCCATCAACAGGTACCACTTTAGCTAATGGGGCCTCCTGCTGCCATCATGCTGCCAGTGTGTGATTTCTGTTCTCATTCTGAGGTAAAGTTGTTAACCCGAGGTACTACTTCTGGGGGAGTTCTGTAACCCAAAGTGTTTGTAACCCGAGGTGTGTGTAACCTGAGGTACTAGGTTACACAAAGTTGTGGCTTATTTGAACCCATAAATCTATATGCTGTTGTCTTGTCTGGTTATTTCACTCCCTAGGGAATTGTGTGGTTATGGGGTCTTGGTGCGCAACTGGTATTCAGACACATTTGTGCCACCCGCTGCGGAGGCAGAGCATAGCGATCATGGCCAGTAGCCATCAATAGGCCTCTCTTCCATGAACTTATCTAATGCTCTTGTAAAGCCATCTAAGTTGGTGCCCATTGCTGCCTCCTATGGGAGCAAGTTCCACAGTTGTCTATGCACTACATTAAAAAGTACTTCCTTTATGTGTCCTGAACAACATTGAGACAACATTAAGCTAGATGGACTAACAATCTGACTTGGTATGAATTAGCTTCATATCTTTTAGACTTTGACGTATGAATGTAACTCGGCTGACCCACTTATTTCTACAGCATCTCATATACTCTTCTTTTGTCTGTGCTTTCTTATTATGCACAAATAGTGCAATCCATATGTATGAGTAAGCCTGGCAGAACTAAAAAATAAAATAAAAAGTCTAATTAAAAAGCTTGCCTTATTTTTATTGATGAAGTGTTCTTCGCATCAGGCATAATAGTCAGATAATGGATCATCACTCAGGATGAGGGATTGATAAATCAAGAGATGGATATATTCACTTGCAGACTGGAGATGATGGTTTGAAACTTATGAAAGAAAAAGAGGGGAAGCATGTAGGAGCTACAGATTATAAATGGGAGTTGGAATAAATATTCCAAGTAAGGCTTCATTTTTATACAAACTAGGATGATTGCATGAAGTAATTCTCATGCACTGAAGAGCATTTAAGTCCTCATTTATTGTGAGTGATATTTAAATAACAGCTAGAGATGTATGACTCCACACATCTTTGAGACATTTTACTAATCTTATTGCAACCACTTTAACTTCCCTCCAAAGTCTTACACATTTTATTTTGTCTAACAGGATTTTTAAACATGCCTCAGATTTCACTTTAGACAAAAATCAATAGTATATTTGATTAGCACAAACATGAATTTCATGGCTGTTACAACTGCCTGGAATCTTTTATATATACTAATAGTGCACTCATCTTCTTAGTGTGGATCCTTGTGGAGTCCAAGGTGCCATCCATGCACAAGAGGGAGGCACGAGCAGGCACCCCAAGCTATGTAGAAGCACAAAAATAGTAAAAACAACCTAGTAGCCCTAAATTGGACACACCCACACCTCAAAAAACCCAGACACAATGAAGACTGAGCTTTTAAGATTCCTGCTCCATGATTGCAGTCATGAGATTGTTGTCTATCACATGACGGTGTATGTTTTCATTCCACAGAGTGGGAAGTGACAGAGACAGGATGTTTGTGTTACTGTGTTCCGTGAAGTGGGACTATTGTTCTTTCTCTTTGCTGTCTGATGAGAAAGAGGAAGGAGCTAAGTCAGAGTGCTCAGAGTGTTTTATATGTAAATAAAAGTAGATTAGCCAAATACTGAGCTACTGAGTTCTGTTACGCGGACTGCGAAAACTCTGCGGATCCCTAAGTGAGCTGATGTCTCCAAGGCATCAGTCACTGTGATGTTCAGGCAGAAGAAAGCTTTTGAAGCTCCTGAACGATCGACCAGGAAGGAGAGAACATGCCAGTCGGGCATGTGTCTCTACTAGGGTCCTACTTGAGAGTAGGATGGCTCATTGGGCAAGGGTATGCTGGATGTCTGTTGGAGGAGGAGAACAGAAAACTAGGTAGGAGGGTGATTGAAATGGGAGGACCTGACAATTGCAGTTCTCACAGTTTTTCACTTTCCCAATCTGTGGAAGGAATTAAATGTAGTGCTGTGATGTTTGCTCCATTAGTGCAAGATTGTCAGCTTGTGAGATGGAAAGACCGCCCTTCCACCATTTGCTGTACTGGGCATTCTCACAACTTCCTCCCCCCACTAGAGCTAATTACAAGGAGCACTGTGCGGGGAGAAGAGGAGAGGAGGAAGTCCCATTACACTAGTGGAAGTTTTTGCACAGGCTTTCACTAGCAACATGAGTTAGCTGCACTCTCAAATTCAGCTTTCCACATTTCTGCAGCCATTTGTGATTTTTTTTTTTTAAAAAAAAGCTCGTCGTGGAAATTCTTAAGAATTTTAGTGGAAATTTCCCTCAATAAGCACATTTTTACCTGCACTTTTGATTAATTTTTAAATGTTGCATGTTATTCTCAGTAATTTGTTAATTTTTATGCACACTTTGCCCTAATATATGCATTTCTGTAAACATGCATTACTTACAAAACTAATTTAAGTGCTGAAGGATAGTTGTGATTTGGTTCACATACTGTTTGGGGAAAATGCCAATATGATAGCTTTGGCTTTACATGTGTATTGAATCAAATTTCTACCCCTTCCCTAATCCTGGAAGAGGATACAGCTGTTTGGAACCCTGAAGAGGAGCATTCCACACAGCAACATTTTGTCGTCAGTCCCACTACTTACAATTCTAATTCTCAGACTAGTGCATGATCTTGCTTTGAAGTGAATCCATATATAGTTTACACAGCGTATTTGCATAGTTCAACTAAATGGGAACTCTAGAGCTGCAAATATTATTTATTTATCTGTCACATTTATACCCCACTTTTCCTCCCAAGGAGCTCAAGTTTGCCCACATGTTTCTCCTCCTACTCAATTAATCCACACAATAGCCCTGTGGGGCAGGTTAAGCTGAGAGGCAGTGGCAGACCTGACATCACCCAGTGTGCTTCATGGCTGAGTAGGGACTTAAACCCTGGTTTCCCACATCCAAGTCCAACACTGTAACCACCAAACCACCAGACTTCCTGGAAAGGGTGCTGAAAATTGTAGTTCTGTGAGAGGTAAGCTACAATTCCTTGGCTTGTTGGGGGGAAGTCATGAGCTTTCAATGTGTGGTGTGTATGCAATCTAGGAATCTGCACTGGTGTGAAAAAGAAAACTGGGTAGACTTTGCAAACAAAATTGAAATGGCAAAAGTTGAAGGTTGCTCCCCCCACCCCCGGCATCCCCACAAAGGTACATAAATGGAGAAATACACACACACACAATTTTCATGACCTCAAAGCAGAAGGGGCTTTGGAAGAACTTCTGGTAGTTGCAGATAGGACAATCTTTACCAAGCCTAATTTTCAGTGCTACCTTTATCCCATATTTTGTGTATTCAGTTCTTCTATTTCCCCCCAATGTTTTATGTCTTTCTCCTTCCTCCTTAATTCTAATTTCAGTTACAAACAATGGAAAAGGGAGAAATCAAGAACTCATACTAAGTAACCAGAATATGAAGAAGTTGCAACGAAATCCTATTATTTTTTTACTTAGGAGTAAACCCAGTAATAGCAGTCCTATTATTTTTTACTTAGGAGTAAACCCAGTATTCACTTGCCTTCAAGTGCCCTCACAGCATTGCAGTTTTAGTCTATGTATACTTACTAAATCCTTGCCAATTCTCCTGATTTTTATAGCTTGTTAGAACTGCAAGATTTGAGTAGGTTTCTGCTTTCAGGATTGCACACTTTTACTGCAGAATTTATGTCTCCACCTATATAAAATACTTCTCTTTTTATCTCCTGGAAACTAGTTTCCATTTCTTCCCATGCCCCACAGTTCATCCATACTGACAGAAAGTAACAACATTCTGTTCAGTCCGAATATATATCAAAATGAGTGAAGTGGAGAACATATTCAAATAATTGAAGAGAGGTATTTGGAAGTGGCCCAGAATGTGCACACCTCACTGCCAATTGTGCAGCACCCCTCTTGAATGAGACTGTGATCTAGGAGCTCATTTGCCAGCCATCATCTCTGCAGAGAACACAGGCCATCTTTGCATAAGAAAGAGACTTCATTACAGCCTGGCAGCATTTAGTTCTCATGGAACAGCAATGGCAGCAGACTGCAACTGGCAAGGGACCTAAGTGACTCAGTCTTAGAAACACATGACAGCCCTTGTCACAGAGAGGAAGGAAATGTCCCTGGTTTTTCAAGACAGAAAAGGAAACTTGGATTTAGCTTCTGTCTGTAACAGGATCTTTTTTGCTGCCGTCAATGATCTTTGCATTATGAAAGATTCTGACATTCTCCAAATACTGAAATTACACACTGAGCAGCGCCTTCGGGCAGCATGAATCCAAACTCCTCAGCCTCCTCTCAGCCTCTCCTAAAACATCAAGTCAAAGGAAACACACACACACACACACACACACACACACAATACTTGTCTTTCATTATGGAGTTCTACTAAAGCCATGGTTTTCCCAGTAGTGATGTATGGAAGTGAGAGCTGGACCATAAAGAAGGCTAATCACCGAAGAATTGATGCTTTTCAATTATGGTGCTGGAGGAGACTTTTGAGAGTCCCATGGACTGCAAGAAGATCAAACGCATACATTCTTAAGGAAATCAGGCCTGAATGTTCACTGGAAGGACAGATCGTGAAGCTGAGGCTCCAATACTTTGGCCACGTCATGAGAAGAGAAGACTCCCTGGAAAAGACCCTGATGTTGGGAAAGATTGAGGGCACAAGGAGAAGGGGACGACAGAGGATGAGATGGTTGGACATTGTTCTTGAAGCTACAAACATGAGTCTGACCAAACTGCGGGAGACAGTGGAAGACAGAAGTGCCTGGCGTGCTCTGGTCCATAGGGTCACGAAGAGTCGGACATGACTAAACCACTAAACAACAACTGTTAGGAGGAGTTTCCCATTCTGACCCTGGATCTAGATCTAGTTAGATTCAGCAAAGTTCTTGCATCACATGTTTTTGGATGGGCCCTGGTAAAATCAAGTCAGCAGTTGCCATCAGTCAAATTAGCACATGGTGTCCCATAATTCTTTTGCTGGCTGTCATGCTACCAGGCCAAGTTTAAGGTCATTGACATATAATGCTCTGAACTCCTTAGAACCAGGTTACCTCCAGGAACACCTTGGGAGAGCCATTCGTACTACTGCTGTATGCTTGTCATATGTCTACTGAGATGAGGGCCCACTAAGCGTGGCACTGCCTGTTCTTTGGAAGGCACTCCTAATGAACACCAGGCAAACACATACAATATTGGCATTGAGGCACCATCTTCATAGTCCTCTGTTCACCCAAGCTTTCACTGGTTAGTGATCCAGCTAAGTTGATATATTAAGCTCATTTAATGATTTGTGATGCATTTTGCTCTTCTTTTATGAATGCAGTTTTATCTTTGATTTTATGCTGTCGATCACTTTTTCTTAATGTTAGTGGTATAGGGTTTTTTTTGTTTTGTTTTTTTTAAATGTAAAGTTTGGGCCTCTCAGTCCTATGGTTCTGCTAAAGTTGCAGCTGCATCAGTGTTTGGTGAATTAAAACTCTGTGCCTGTAACCTTGGGCAGAACTAGATAGCATTCCTTCTGACTTCAGCAATTGTTTGAATTGCAACTAGGTTTAATATAAGGACTATAAGTATAACCTTCTCAACCAAAACATGTATTACTTCCATGATCACTCTATTAGTCCTGACCACTCTATTATTCCTGCGTTTCCCCACAGACCATGCTGTAATGACATTTTCTTCCATTCATATATCTAATCATTAGATGGGCTGAAATCCAAGGAGGCAACTGTCTGGTTGGGTATCAATCTTTCATCCTTTCCTTGCTAAATCTATTTTTTGCACACTGTAAATCTGCAACCCTCAACTCTAAAGCAAGCATTGGAAATCATGATAAAGACATAAAATGGCATAAGTATTCCATAGACATGTCCATGCGTTATGAGGAGTAATTTTAAAACATCAATAAAGTTTGAACCGCATGCTGAATTTTCAAATTCATCATGGTCAGATGAGCTCCGCTTTCATCTTTCTCTGCTTCTTCACTCAATCCTTCAAATTATGACTGCAGACGATTAAAAATAGAAGAGGCACACACTGAGTGGTGCTTCCTATTTCATATATATATATATATATATATATATATATATATATATATATGGAAAGGAATCTTTTCAAACCAAGTAACATGCAGAAAAGGCACACTAAAAAGCAATTATAATTCAGATGGAGCTTGACTGCTTTCCATAGGGCTGAGAGAGGCTGTTGAATTTGCAGACTGAGTGCGGATTAGCAGAGATGAAGGCAGTAGTAAGTGCCCATGTACCATTGCATTTAAAATGTAATGTCATTTCATGGGATGATAAGTAATCATTTCATGTCTCAGTAACCTCAAACAAAAAATTGCACTTCTTAAGGGAAAAATCCATTTTCCCCTCTGAAAAAAAGGAGGCTGTAGTATGCAAGTGAATACTTTAGATAAGGAGACAGGCTGGAAGTTAAGGTTTCCATTGTTATGCAAGGGTAACATTGCTTTGATGTTGGATGGATACACACAGACACACACACACACACGCACACGCACACGCACACACACACACACACACACACACACTGCTATTTTCTGGGGGGGACGCAAGGGTACGGATACCCTTAAACATTTTGTGAATCTTTGTACTTTTGTCCATTTACTATATTTATTTTTCCCAATTTGAACTATAAAATGGTGATTTTCTTGAGTCAAAATGAGAGTACCCCTTAACATTTTTAAAGAAAAAAGCACTGTGTGTGTGTGTGTGAATATTGCCTGTGGGTTGTTTCCCCGGGGCAGTGCTCTTTTTATCTGTCATGGTGTCACTTTTTAGAAGCTGCTGTGGAAGTCTGTTATTATAGCAGACTAATTTGTGTTGGCTTGGTGTGATCTTGCCTATTGACACATCTCCCTTTAGATTACATTTTAAATGCTTGCAAATATATTCCTTTAGGATTGCCAGTGCTTGTCAACAATGTAATGGCAGCAAGCTCCTAACAGTATTGATTACTTTAACATAGAATCCAATGACCTGTAACAGCACCCAATAGGGCTTTGGATCTTGTCACGGAAGCACAAGATTTCAATTGCAGTGGAGCTCTGGTTCTCCTCTGTAGGTGATAAGGAGAAAGACATGTGGTATTATTCTTAGCTTCTAGGCTTTGCAGCTAGGGCATGTAACTGACACAACCTGGAGGGTTGTGAGGCTGTGGGATGTGAATACTTCCTACAAGAGCTGTACTGAAATCTGCCTTTCAATTTCCCATTTGTGAAAGCCCCTTTTCTTTTTCCTTCTAGTTTGAGGGTTACCTAGTCATTGTGAGGTTGTTGAAGATGGTGTGCTTCTCTTTTCTTTCTATTTTGCATTCATATCCCCCACTGTACAGTCTCTCTGCTGCTTCTCTGGGGAGAGCATTCCACAAGAGGGGAGCCATAGCAAAGTTGCCACTCTCTGGATATCTCATGGAGGAGGAACACAAAGGAGGGCCTTAGATGACTAATGCAAGGTCTGGATTGGTTCATATGGATAGAGGAGGTCTCTAAGACCTGAACCATTTAAGGCTTTATAGGTCAAAACCAGCACTTTGACTTTGGCATGGAAACTAATTGGCAGCCAGTGTAGTCAGACCAGGTTTGGTATAACATGCTCAAACCATCTTGCTCTTGTGAGCAACATGGCTGCTGAATTCTGACCAGCTGAAGTTTCCAAATCATCTTCCAAGGCAACATAGAATATTTTGTAGTAATCTATCCTAGAGCTTGCTAGAGCGTAGACAACAGAAGTTAGGCTATCCCTGTCTAGAAAGGAGCACAGCTGGGCCACCAGCCAAAGCTGATGGAAGGCACTCTGGGCCACTGAGGCCACCTGAGGCTCAAACCACACCAAAGAACCCAGAAGGACCCCAAGCTACATACCTGCTCATTCAGAGGGTGTGCAATGTAACCCCATCAAGAGCAGGCCGTCTCCCATCCATCCAGTCTAGACTCTAGAGAACCACCCACTAACAGTGCCTCAGCCTTATCTGGATTAAGCTTCAGTTTGTTGGCTCTTGTTCAGCCCATCACTGAGGCAAGACAACAGTCTGCCACACCTGCAGATATAAAGAAATAAAGCTGTGTGTCATCAGCATTATTGCTGACAACAAACTCAAAAACTCCTGATGACTTAGCTGTAGTATCTTTTTCAAAAGATACACACTTTATGCATGTTATTTGGTTGGCTAGAGCAGTGTTTCCCAACCGGTGTGCCGCGGCACACTACTGTGCCGTGAGACACCGGCTGGTGTGCCGTGGGAGGGAGGCGGGCGAGTCGGGCGGCGAGAGGCGGCGGCGGCGAGGATCCGCGTCGAGCCGGGGGCGGCTCCGCGGTGGTGGTGCCGAGCGGCGGGGCAGCTCGCGCAAAAGGGAGGAGCGCGAGACAGCGGAGGAGGAGGAGACCGGCATGTCCGGGCAGCAGCAGCAACAGCAGCAGCAGCAACTCCCGGCGACGGCTCCTCCTCCGCCCGCTATCGCCGCCGCCGCCTCAGCTGCCCTCGCTCTGCTGCCTCCTCCCACCCCGGCAAGGGGAAGGGAAAAAACGTTCACTTTTGTGCGTCCCCCCCCCCCGCGTGACGCTGCGCACTGACGTCACGGGGCGGGGCTTTAATGGTGGTGTGCCGCGAGATTTTTTTCCGGTAAGCAGGTGTGCCGTTGCCCAAAAACGTTTGGGAAACACTGGGCTAGAGAACTGTACCATACATGTCATAGGAGAGATTATGTACTTACTCTTAACTTGCTGATCACAGCCTGATCAACCTTATGACAAAATACACCCCCCCCCCAATATTAGGTTGTTCAACAGCAAGTGCTAAGCAAATACTGTGAAGCACATGTGCAAACAATTGTTCACAGCAACCTCTGGGCTTTCCTCATCCATATTCATACTGTTCATACTACAGGAAGCAGGAAAATTGACCCCAAAGCAGGTGATAAGTAAAAAAGTGATCGGCAGTAAGTACAATCTCTTTATGCTAGGGCAAAGTAAATTGAGATAACACATTAGACAGTCTGCAAACCACAAACCACTTATTTTATTCTGGGTTCAATTTCACTGAAATGCCATTTGCAATTTCATAGCCGTGTTCTAGAGAAACCCTGAAGCAAGGGAATTCTCACTAATCTATAATTATTGGACATATATTGGTCATCTGAATGTCTGGCATGTCTGTAGACAGGCACATGATGAATAATCACAGTTCATTGACTTTTATTATCTCTTACATTTCCTCTAAATTGAACAAGAAACTGGAATATGTTAGTGGCCTTTTATGTGGAGACTATCACTAAAGCTATGTTTTCAGGACATATTCTTGGAATG
Organism: Podarcis liolepis; assembly: GCF_965112155.1. Classification (NCBI taxonomy): domain Eukaryota; kingdom Metazoa; phylum Chordata; class Lepidosauria; order Squamata; family Lacertidae; genus Podarcis; species Podarcis liolepis. Next base: position 89,083,060 of record NC_139554.1, read on the forward strand.
GTTTTTTCCTGTCACAAGGTTGTCATTGCAGGTTCATGTAACGGAATAAAACACCTGAGATGCTAAGCTTGACATCAAATTCCACCCAAAATTTGGATTTGGGACAAGATAGGCACCCTGTTCCTAATTGGGAAATTCCATATGTAAGGCAGGCACTTGGGGGCACTATTCCATCCATCATACTTTGTCATCCTCTATGAGTTGAATGGCAATTGTCTGAAGCAGGAAGCATCCTATACGCTTGCAGGTTCCTTGCATGATATATGGTATATCAGTGTACATAAGTTGATGCAGGCTCCTTGATTCAGATAGGACCTATCTGCACTATACATTTAAAACTGCATCATACCACATCATACAACTGTCATGGCTTCCCCCAAAGGATCCTGGGAGCTGTAGTTTGCAAAGGGCACGGAGAGTTATTAGGACACCCCTTTCCCCTCACAAAGCTACATTTCCCAGAAATCCCAGGGAAGAGGGATTGACTTTTGAACCACTTTGGCAACTTTGGAGTGTTTGCGCACACGCGCACACACACACACGCAAGAAAATCATAATCACCATCTTTCAGTGCTATAGAAAATGGTATTTGTTCAGTTTAATGTGGGAGCTGATGTCATTTCCAGCCACAGGAGCTAAATTTAGAATAACTTGGGGACTAATTTGATTAATTTATTTTGAGAGATGACAAACCGACAGCTTAGCCTTCCTTCCTAATTGCTTGTCAACATATTGTATAGACAGATTTCTCCCCCTCCCTCCACAGTGAGTTACTAAATCAAATGTCACATACATAATTATAATGCTATATATTTATCAGTGCATATTAAGTTAAAATAACAAAGAACAGAATTCAATGTTAGCATCTACTCAACATGGGAGGCATATAATTTTGTTTAATCTCAAACCCCTTTGAACTTGTTTTCTCATGTTCCCCAAGGTTTATCCATTAGCCCGTCTCCCATTTTAAAACATGACCCCATACAGGACTCCTTTCCTCAGTTAAACAATTAACAAAGCCTGGTGTGAGTCATTAATCTTTTGGTTCATGCACTCCCAAATCTCTGGAGATGCACCTAGAGCTGGTATTTATTTTGAGCTCTTTGAAATGTGAATCATTCCTGCAAACTCCTGAAGCCTTGAGACTCAAAATCTAATTACCTGCAAATGTTTGCACGAATAAGTATACTATTCAAACATATTCCCTGGCTTGGCAAAGCCTTTTAAAGATCAAAGAGCCCACACTTGCCTTGAGGCTTGTCACAGAAAATGCATATTAACTTTTAATAGAGTCACATGGTTGAAAGCCATGCACAACATTCTGAAGGATAAAGTGACACCCCTTTATGGTGAAGAGAGTCGCTATCTGCGATGGCCCTGTTGATCAAAGGAACCTAGAAAAGGTTCTAATGAGATCCATTGCCAGAACTCTGTGGTGTTTGGCAAACAGGAAAAAGAAAACTAACATCTGCCTGGGGTAGCATGCTACAGATCTCCCAGCCTCCTGTCCTGCCAAGGAGAACAGTCCCTCATGTAAGCTAAAAGTAACTTTCTTCTTCTTCTTCTTCTGTGCAATGTGCATAGCATATGGAGAGATTGATGAATATCTGTTGGTTGGGACATATGGGTCAGCCACTGGTGTGCCTAGACAGATCACTCCACAATGGAACAGCTAAAAAGGAAACCATGTGCGCTTGGAGAAAACTGACCACCTGAACCCATTCCATTCTGGGTTCAGAGGAGGTTTGGGCAGCGAATTGCTCTTGGCTGCTGTGATGGATGGCCTTCATCACGAGAAGGCCATAGGAGTATGGCCTATTAATACTCCATACTTCCCATGCCTTCAACCATGATATCCGGCTATAGGTTGAGAGTGGAAGGCACTGTGTTATGCTGGGTTCACTCTTACCTCGTGGACTGTTTTCAGAAATTAACACTGGGGGGTCTACACCTCAGCCCCAGAGTATTTATGTTGTAAGGTGATTCAAGGGTACCTCTTGTCCTGATGCTATTGTACATCTATATGAAGCCACTGGAAGTAGTCATTAAGCAATTTAAAGTGAGGTGTGCCAATGACACTCAACTCTATATTCTCTGTGGAGAACATGGACTAGTGCTTGGACATGGTGGTGGACTGGACCAATAAGGGCCAATAAGCTGAGACTTAATCCTAACAAGTTGGGGACCCTGTGAGCAGGAGGCTAGCTATTCCAAAAAAAGCCACACTCCCTCTGAAAGACCAGGTGCATCATCTAGGAGTGCTCCTGGATCCATTATTGTCACTGAGGGCACAGGTGGCCGCCATGTTTAGGAGTGTGTTGATTAGCTTTGGCCAATTCACCAGCTGTGACTGTTCTTCTGCAATGATAGCTTGGCTACAGTAACCCATGCACTGGTAATCTCAAAATTGGATCACAAGTAATATAATCTATGTGAGGCTGCCCTTGAACATTGTCCCAAAGCTGCAGCTGGTGCAAAATATGGTAGGAAGCTCCCTGCATGGGAGTCTACCTGAAACATACAGCGTCTATGCAGAAAGCATTGCACTGTTGCCAATTTGCTTTTGAGGAAATTCAAGGTGTTTATGTACTATAGGTTCCAGATACTTGAAGGTGCATCTCTCTCATATAGAGGATACCTTCTGGTCCTAGGATTCTGTGAGCTTCCTCTGGAATGTCAAATGGGGATTGAAATGACAATGTAGAGCTGTTTTCCCCAAGCTTGAGCCCACAGGTGCTTTTGGATAACATCCCTCATCATGCCCAGGCAGCATGTTCAATGGGAATGGGAATTGTGGTCCAGTCACATCTAGGGACACAAGGCTGAGAATCACTTCAAAAACAGAAATCAAAAACAACCCAATAACCCACCCACTCCCGCAATGTTTAAAACGGCTGATTGACATCCAATGCCCTAAGGCCTGGTTAAAGAGGCCTGCTTAAAGAGGAACATTTTTGCCTGGCACCTCACAGTGTATAATGAATGCACCAGGAGAGCGTTCCACAAAGGGGGGGGGGCAACAGCAGAAAAGGACTGTTCTTGTGTTGCCACCCTCCAGACCTCTAGTGGAAGAGGCATATGAAGAAGGGCATCAGAAGATGATCTCAGGGTCCAGGTAGGTCAATATGGAAAGAAGCCGTCCTTGAGGTATTGCAGTCCTGAGCTGTTTAAGGTTGGATCAATATAAGTTCTTGCTTGGAGGTATTAGAATTCATTCCTTTTTTAAAAAAGTATGCATTTTTCAAGGAAAAAGCTTCAAACTCTTAAATCTGGGGGGATCTTGCTGATTCAGGGGTTAGACTGCATGACCCATGAGTTCCCTGCCAACTCCATCATTCAAAGAGTTTGCCAGCAGTGCTACTTGACTTGTTCTTGCTATTTATACCACAAAGCCCCGCCTCCAATCACATAGTGGTGCTGGTGGGTAAGTCTTTTGGGAACGCTGGAAGCTACTTTATGCCTGATCAGATGATTGGCCCATCTACCCTGACTGGCTGTCACTGGCGGAGGAAAAGGAGGGTGGAGGGAGTGGACCGCCCCTGTCACCACTATTCCAGTAGGGTGCCATCGTGCCTTGCCTCCGGACACAGACCATGCACCTCCCCGTGCTCCAGGTGCCAGGCCCCTGAGGGGGTGCCAACCACACCCCCGCCTTTCTACCCCCGGTAGTGAAGAATGCAGCTTCACCACTGCTGGCTGTGGACCTCCAGGATTTCAGACAAGCATCTCTCCCAGCTCCGCCACGATGCCATGGATTGAAACAGAGACCTTCTGCATGCAATGCAGATGCTTCACCACAGACCTAGGGCCATTTCCCCTTTTGCGATACAAGCCACCGAAAAGGCATCAGCAGTGGAAAGGATTTAAAGGCTAGGAGGAGCAAACAAGGTGTTAAACCTGGAAAAAAACTGGAACAGCTGCCTCCTGCAACCTGTAAAGGGACTTGGGGTTCATCAGTTCTGCATTTGAATGAGGCAGTATCCGCCACTTCCAGACTCCGGCTTAGGTATATTAGGATGAGGCTCAGGTTGATGAGGTCATTTACTGCCTAAGGCTCTCAACAATAATAAAGCCAGTTCCCAACTGTTCCCGCTGTTTGTCTTGCTTTCAGTGACTTGATTAAGTGTGTTCAGGGTCCAAACTCAGCAAGCCTCCTCCCTCTGTTGAGGGAGAAAGCATTTCATTTTTCAACCATCTGCTAAAGACTCCGCAACTCTGAAAATCTGGAAGGCCTGGCGGAGATTAAATATTGAAAGTGTACTTTAAAAAAACCCTGCATCAACAGATTGGAGAAGGGATAAATAAATGGTTAGAACTGCATGGGCAAAATGGTGTTTTACTGCAAGTGCCCATCTAGCCCAGTCTTGTCTTCTTTGACTGACAGTAACCCTCCAGGATCTTAGTCTCTCCCCAGATTTTTTTAACAGAGATGCCAGGGATTGAAAGTGGGGGTTTTTTTGTGTGCAAATCATTTCCTCTGTCACTCAACTTTGCTCCCTTCCAGATCAGATGCAGCAGTGTCATGCTGCAAGATCCTGAGACAAAGCAAGTGTAAAATTGGTGTGTGCGCGCAGGGGGAGGTTGTCAGTCCACTACTATAAACCTCAGAAAAAAGTAATGTTTTGTAAAATCTTGGTTCATTTGTTCCATTGGTATTGTCTCTCCCACTGCCAATGACCCTACCTTGCCATCATTACTAGTACCAATAGTATTAATAGTTAAGGATGAAGGATTAATTCAATTTAACTTTGCATTTAATGAGGAAACTACCTAATTAAAACTTTCCAAAATAATATGTGAGCTGAAATGGACCCTTCATTTGAAATGTGCATTTCTATGAATTGTGCAAAGTAGCTCTCCAGCCCATCGTCTCCCAAGCCACCCTTGCTCCCACCATGCGATGGCATCAAGTCCATTTCAGTCCCAATCCAGTTCTAGGCTGGCTCAGCTATATATCTGCCTCTCCACCCTTATGCCACGGCTACCATGTGCCACAATTCTGAGAAATGTGATAGTTTTCCTGGTCTTCCTCTTGATAGTTAGGGGAACAGGGAGTTTGAGTTATTTTCTATGGCTACTAGTGTATGGGACATGTTACTGCAGCAAAATAAATGAGCATGGATGGATTTTCTTGAGGATTTGGGTGCAATGAATCTTCCAGCATCAATGTAGCTACAAATAGCAGATGAGGTGGCAGCCTAGTTGCACTCTCAGCTGCACCCCTTCAGACTGCATAGGACAGAGGTGCCACAAAATTGAGTGCTACTCCACAAACAGCAAAAAATAAATTAATGCCTTGCCTTGGCCTCCATGCTCTGGCTGCTGCTAGGTTAAATTATTAATCTCAAATAAATGTTGCTTCTTTGTTGCATAGGCCAAAGGGTTACAGTTTCAGGAGTTGCAGCAAGATTCTGGGGAAGGAAACACTGTGAACAATGAACTTTTTAGCTACAACTGATGTGTTGAACTTTCCAGGAGGCCATATAGGACAGAACAGTGAAGACGGAAAAAGAACTAGTGTTATGGTACTAGTTCCACGTGCACGTTCTATCAACTGACGGATGCTTTGACATATTTCCTTGCCCCTAAAAGTTCACTTCTTCAACAAACAAACAAATCCAGAGTTTAGAAGACATTCCCTATCCCATTGCTGTTGTTGTTTAGTGGTTTAGTCGTGTCCGACTCTTCGTGACCCCATGGACCAGAGCACGCCAGGCACTCCTGTCTTCCACTGCCTCCCACAGTTTGGTCAAGCTCATGCTGGTAGCTTTGAGAATACCGTCCAACCATCTTGTCCTCTGTCGTCCCCTTCTCCTTGTGCCCTCCATCTTTCCCAACATCAGGGTCTTTTCCAGGGAGTCTTCTCTTCTCATGAGGTGGCCAAAGTATTGGAATCTCAGCTTCAGGATCTGTCCTTCCAGTGAGCACTCAGGGCTGATTTCCTTAAGAATGGATAGGTTTGATCTTCTTGCAGTCCATGGGACTCTCAAGAGTCTCCTCCAGCACCATAATTCAAAAGCATCAATTCTTCGGCGATCAACCTTCTTTATGGTCCAGGCAGCGCAATGCCATACCTTTGTATTCAGGAGGTGTTCATCTAGTTTCTGCAGTCTAACTCATCAGAGATCTTTGAGGAATAATTCCTCCTAAGCACAGAAAGAGTCTACAACCCACCCTTACTTGGAAATAAGTGCCACTGAATGCATTTTAGCCTGCTTCCAAGTTAGTGAACACAGGCTGAAAATGACCTTCAGGTGCCTCCTGCCTCCCCACTGTATGGCCCTGTAACATTGAAAAAGAAAATGTTAACAGAGGCACAAAAGACGTTCAGTACTTTCATCCACAAGAGCTTTGCTATGCATATGCTATTGTCCCTCTTTTCTGTACTGCTGTAATCCAAGTATTATTGTAGTTTCTGCACATTTGCAGGATCAGCACTGACAATATCCATCTCCCCAAGGGCTATTCTGGGGAGAGGGGCGGGAATGGTCCTTGGTGAGCCATCTTTGCATGGGAAGCTGAACAAAGGTGTTATTAAAAGATATTACCCAGCTCCGGGAGAGCTTAGCTATGCAAATGAAGCGCTGTCCTAAAAAAGACAATGACAAGAAGAGGCGCCTTTCCTGAGGGATCCAGCATTTAGATCTTTTGCAGAAAAAGGAAGCACTAATGGGTATGAATAAATTTTATTTCTCAGATGTAATCTGCATTCTCACAACCTTAACCCAGATCCTGGCTTTTAAAGGAGATGTATCTATTTCTTTGAAACATTTTTGCTTCCCCCAACAAAAAGGGCTCCCAGAGTCCCTTACATAAGATCAGAAGCAAACAGGACAGTGCCTGCCCACAGATTTACAATCTAAGGCTGTGTGCACCTGTGTATACCTTTAAAATACATTCACGCTTTCTATAAAGCAAGCGTAAGATTCTTTTAAAAATAATGGTGAAAGATGTATTCATTCAGGAGCAATCAGGAGGAGGTTCTATACGGATCACTGCAGGGCCAGAGTTGTAATAGGTGGGGTCATAACCCTTGGAAGGCAATACCCCCCTCCCACTCTTCCTCCTCTTATGTCTCTCAGTGTCTCTCCCACCTTTGGGTAGTCATACCTGCATTAAAATCTCAAGTGTGAAAAGCACTGAGCACCCTTCCTTATCCTGTGTACGCTCTGTGTATATTTTGTCAACCACATAAGCTGAGCCTCTTTCCATAGTCAAAAGTTCCTCAGAGAATTGAACAACAAAAACCAACAGGGCTTCCATGCTGAGACACAACACTGCAAGGGGCTCCTCAGGGAAGGAAGAGAGTGGTCTGCTCCTCTTGCAGGAGCTTGCTCACCTTCTGTGCTGGGAAGGAAGAGGCTTCTATTCTTCCCCCATTCTGCACAGAACTGCAGTGGGTTGGAGATTTGCAGCTCATGAGGTGGGCTGTTGAGGAGCTGGGGGGAAAGCTAAGCAGGAGACACCATGGGCTGGATGGGAATTATTATGGTCCAGACCTGGTCCAGTGGTTGGTGGTTCACCACCCCTGCTATAAAAAGGAACAATGTTTTTTCTAAAGTCTATGTTTTTCTATGCAAAATCATTCTAAATATTATGAAGCATCTCTGACTTGTATATGAAATTGCTAACACAAATCACTTGCTTATATGAAAAGCATAGTGTGAGAGAAGAGTGCTCATGGATGAGTAGGAAGGTTGGAAAGAAGGAATTTCCACATCCACAGAGTATCCCACATATGGTAGCTTCTGTGTACTATCCTCATAAGAACAGTTTGGGCTCAAGGAACCCAAATAGGCACCTCCTACCATACGTCCTTCCATTTGCCTTAACATCATGTACTTTCACTCTATGCCCCCACTATTAAAATCTTAGTGACCGAGCAGTAAATTATATAGGCTTTACTGGTGGTTACTGAGCTTTCTTCCAAGGTATGTACTTCAAGCCCCCTCCTCATCTTTCTTCACAAAAGCATGTGTTGGATGTGAGGAAGATTATGAATGATCAACCAGCGGCCAAGATTTTAGTGTTTGCATTTTGGCGATTTAAACGTTTGCCTTATTGTCCTGTTGTTTTGCGGAGTCCTTGATGTAATCTATGTGCGCTTTTGATGTTGCAATGCAGTAAAAGTATGTTCAGTATATGAATGACTGCATTTGACATTTTATCGGGGCTTATCTGGGGATTTAAAACTGAGATGCTTTGAAGGTCTAGCAGTGCATGCACTTTAAAATAAATAAGGAAACAGACAATGCACACGAGGTATCGTTCACACAAACCCGAGTTCATGCATAACATATAGATCAGCTCCACTTCACTTCTCTCATGCAGTTGTGTCAGGAAAGAAGTTGACAACCCTAACAGAAATGAATCAACTGGCCTTCACCCTGTCAGCAAACAAAAAGCAAGCTTTCTGCAGAAAGCCATCATCTGGGCATACACAGTGACAAGCAACAAATAAGCTTTATTTTATTTACCAGCTGTGTGCAGATCATACTAGTTCCAGCAGTCCCCCCCAACTGAAATTCACCTTGATTATTTACAAAGCAATGAAGGAAATGTGTAATAGAAGTTATGTTCTACTTCTCTAAAGAAAAGGACCGCCTTGTGGGCAAGATGTAAAAAAAGGAACAATTGCATTCCGACGCTTCAAGCACTTTCGGCACTTGAGGAAACTGGAGATTGGAAAAATGATAATAATAATACTTAATGGTGAAAAGGCACCTGAAAAGTCAAACTGGGATAACAAAAGCAGAACTAAACACAAGCAGCTTCACTCTTGCCTAATAAGGGGTTTGCACAGAGGAGGAACTAAAGAAGGCTGTGCCACTTCCAAAGGATTGTAAACAATAGATGTGCTTCCTTCCAAACAGTTCTATGTAGGCATTGTAAAAGAGGATAAAAGATACACCACAGATAAAGTTACAGCCTGAATGAAGGTAGATTCTGTTGCCACTGTTGTCCAACATTTGTGTTCTTCTTTCCAATTTTATTTAGCCAGTCAATAGTCTGATTATAAGAAACAGGGTGAAATATTTCCTCAGTAGCTGTTTTTCACACTGTTATTTGGGGATACGGAGAGCTGCTGAAGGGAAGAGAAATTAAATTTCATTAAAGTACATTCACTTACCTGATACAGAGGAATTTCCTCCACATGGAAGCTTTCTGCTGATTTATTTTTCTCTCTCATTCTACTTTTAATAGAATACAGGAAAAGGCAGCAGTGTCCACGCCAGTGTGGTATCTCACCCACACCAGTGAAGACTGAATTGAACCAACCTATTTAGTTCATACCCTTCCCTTTCTCCATGCTTTCCATGCTCTGCCTGTTACACTTTACTCAGCATACACACAGGGTGTGACATTTGTCATTTTCCAGCTACAGGAAGTGTTTGAGGTACAGTTGCTCATGAACTTGTGCACAACATTCTTGTGTACCTCAAGGATTGCCTCTCCCCATATGAACTGACTTGGGCCCTGCAATCATCACCTGAGGCCCTCCTTCACATGCCTCCTCCATAAGAGGTCCAGAGGGTGGGTGGCAACACAAAAACGAGCCTTTTCTGCAGTGGTTCCCTACTCTTGGAATGCTCTTCCCAGGGAGGCTTGTATATAAGCTAAGTGAATCATTGCTCTTCTTCCAGGCCTTTGCTGAATTAGCCAATCTTTGGCCTTTTAAACTCCAGATGCTCCAGAAGAAGGTGGCTTTTGAAAATGTAGCATGCAAGGGAGTAGTAGTTTGGATTTGATATCCCGCTTTATCACTACCCGAAGGAGTCTCAAAGCAGCTAACATTCTCCTTTCCCTTCCTCCCCCACAACACTCTGTGAGGTGAGTGGGGCTGAGAGACTTCAGAGAAGTGTGACTAGCCCAAGGTCACCCAGCAGCTGCATGTGGAGGAGCGGGGATGCGAACCCGGTTCACCAGATTACGAGTCCACCGCTCTTAACCACTACACCACACTGGCTCTCAACCGCCACCTACCAGATGAACCATAAACCCCAGATTCCCAGCTTTCTTTTTTCTTTTTAAGTTTCCAGCATTTATAGAGCCTGCAATATGAGACAAAATGTATAAGCACCATTCAGAACTTCCGGGTTGACGCGATCTGGAAATGGCGGATTCCCTCCGAGCTCCGGAGGGAATCGGCTCCACTGAGGATGGGTCTTTGCCGCGCCGGCGACGCGGGGACCCTTAAAAACCGCAGGCGCGGAAGCCTGCGGACTGAAGACTCGGCGGGTGCCTTAAGCGCCCCCCCTGATTCGCAAAGAGCCTTTTTAAAGGCTGCGGAGGGGATACGGGGGTGGCGTGGCACTGAGAGTCGATCGCTACCTCGGTGGAGCGAAGCCGCGAGCCATGACCGGAGAGCGCTGACTTCCTTCCTTGAAAATTTGGACTGAAAGAATCACCCGTGAGTAAGACGGATTGGGACTTTATAAAAATTCTACCTTCAATTGGAGACGACCGGGGGGTGTGCTAAAAGGAAGTCCGCACCCCCCCCTTGCAGACCATCTAAGCAACGACACAAGAGATAAGCTGGAGAGCCTACCCTTGGCGGGGTGAGTTAAAAAGGACACTAACTTTCAAGATTTTACTAAAGGAAATTTTGTGCAGGAGAGTGGAGTTTTGGAAACCTTCCTTTTGTTTTAAACAACCCCCCCTCCCGGGCTCGGGAACGTCCTGCCTCTGTGCCTGCGTTAGAGCTGCGGAGTTTGACAGCTGTCAAAGCTGCCAAACGGGCGGTTTAAAGTGAGAAATTGCCATTTAAGATTCCTATGGACTAAGACGAGTTATAATTGAGCTGAAACTGTTGGAAACAAAGTAATAATAATCAGTTAAAGGATTGTTGGTGAAAAGGCAAATAAGTAACAAGATTCCCCCTAGGGGGAACTCTGTGAAACTACAATGGATACAATGGCTGTGGAAGGAAAGTTACTAGTGGAAATCGAAAGGATGTTTCAATTGGTGGGAATCTTACAGGAGCAGAGCTTGGCCATGAACAAACAACTTGAGACTATGACCTTGGGAACAGGCAACTCTGCTCTTTGTATTGAGGACCTTAATGAGAAAGAATCCACAGCTGATTGGGAAACAATATCTACAGAGCTGGAAGAGACTAAACAACAAGAAAAAGAAGAAGTAATCCTGGGAAGCAACAACCAAAAGTTGACATCTGTGGAATACAAGCAAGGAGACGCTGGGAACATATCCACCACAAGTCTGCGAGAGATACAGAAGAAGAAGGAGGAGGCCCCAAGACAAAATGGAGTACAGGAATTTAAAATAAAGAAATATGATTGGGGCCTCCGTTTGGACTTAGACTTGGAAGAGATAGACTTTGTGGAAATACTTCAGCAGCTACCTTTGAATCTTCTTGTCGGAAGAGGACATACTTTGATGGTGAAAGAACTTTTCCCAGATCTGACGACTGCTATAAAGGACTACCAACAGGACAGGCGGAGAGGAACGGAAATAGATTTGAAAGCCTCGGACGTGAGGAACCCAGGCTGAGAACTTCGAATTTGGATTTTTATTGGGAAGGGACAAAAACCGGGGATGGGAGGGAGGGAAGAAGAGACTCTTAAAAACTCTCAAGACTTTTAGGTTTGGTTAAGATGACTCTTAATTAAGATAAAATGAAAATCGATGGAAGAGAACTTAAGTCCAACTTATGAAAATTAATTTTTATTATAAAAAAGGAAACAAGATGAATAAGATTGTTAAGAGGAGAAATATCAACTTGCTGACATAATCTTGAAACTGGGATGCATGGGGGGGGGTGGGGGGAAGTCAGGGAACAAGGTTATGAAATGGGGATTTGCTGATTTTATACATGTTTTTGTCTTTTGTTTCTTTTTTTGTGTATGTTTTGTCTTTATAAAAGCAGAAAACCAAATAAAAATTTTATAAAAAAAAAACAAAATGTATAAGCACCATTCTTCTCGTCTTGTATGTTAAACTAGCCTGCTTCCCACTTGCTTCCCGGTGTTTTACGTTGCCCCTTCGCATGGAATATCCCTGCAAAAATCCATGGGGTGTGTGGCTTCCCTGAGAAAATGGAATCCCAATGGGCAGAGCAAAACAAGTATTTGTATTGAAATATGCACTATGTACTTGCAGAAAGGTGTTTAGTGATGCTAACTGAAAGTGTGCTGAATATATGCTGAATATATACATACTTATTTTTTCCTGAAGACAAATGACTGCTTGGACTCAGCTTGACCTGTATTTGTCTTTCACTATTCATCTCTGCGTGATACAGTCATGGTTCTGTATCCCATTTGTCAAACAATGGATGCTATTTTAGGTCCACACGACGCAAACTGCTGTTTGAACAGCAATAGGTAAAGCCATTCCAAAGGAATTTTCACTACTTTGCAGGGTATCTTATACCCACAACATTTTTTTTTGTTGTTGGACAATCTGTCCATACAGAATGAGAACTGAAATCCATTTAGCTACCAGCTGTTTCCCTTTCCCTCAGCAGACCACCCAGTGCTTTAAACTGGCAACGCTTGGAAATTAAATATGAAAAATAAATCTTCACCATCACCTGCCAACACCACTGCCAACATCCAACATCATAGAAAATTAGCATCTTTATTACAATTCTTATTCTATTAGTTAAAACTATTTCAATCCTGCCTTTCATGTAAACATCACAAAGCAGTTTACAATAAGCAAAATAAATTAAAAAAAATAAAATAAAACGAAAACCCACCCATGGAATTTACTTTAACCCACAGAATAAATAACTCTGAGCCAACTCTGAGCCAAACCCAACATAGTAAGTCATTATGGTTGACTGGTATCAATGTCCAGTTAAGGTCTGCAAGAATAAAACAAGTTTTAGGAAATGATGAAATGCCACCAGTGTTGGCACCTGCCTTAATTCAGACGGGATCTTCTTATGCAACATCTTGAACACAAGACACACAGCAAAACATTGTTCCTGAAGTGCAGCCAGTCACAGAGTTGGTGAAAGCATGCTACAGAGAGGTAGTCTTATGTACTCTGCTTCAGGGAATACATGGCCAAGAAGCTTCATATGTTTTCATAATACAGAATCTAGACACATTGAAGAAGTGTTTCGGTTTAAAGTGTTGTAAATTTAAACAGGGAAAACAGGTAGAGAAAAATGGGGCTCCATAGTGCCATCTGGTGGCACAATGTTATATCACACAACAATGCATATATATCGCTTTTTCTTTACCAGTCTAGCTTAGTCCTAGGTCACAGGGTGGAAACTGCCAAGTGTTCTCTTTCACACTTCATTCCTAGTTATTTCAACCAGGGATGAACAACACACCTTTAATGTTCTTCTGAACCCAGGCTTGGCCATTGTAAATTCTCTATCTTGACTCTCAGAACAAAGGCCATACTGCAATATTCTCAGCTTCTTTTGAAATTCCTTACAATATGTTCTGCTGCAGCAAATATTCACATGCTTTGTTCATCTTCAGAGAAACCAAATGTGTGAAAACATCTGGGAACTGCTGCGAGATTCACCCATCATCACTGTTATCACCCAAGATGGGAAAGCACATCTCAAAGGGTTTGTTTTTTTTAAAAAAATAATAATCACAGTGCAATCCTATGCAAGTCTTGTCAGAAATAAGTGCGGTAAGTTCAGTAGAGCTCACTTCCATGTTACTGTGCATAGGCTACAGCTTTAGACTTTTTCATGAGACAGATGCAATGGAATTCAATAGCTACAACTACAAGAGTACCCAGCAGTCCAGTATTTGCCCTCCCAACCACCCCCGTCCTCACTTACCCAATGCATAAAATGTGCGCAAAATGTATATTGTAATAAGGCATCATAAGAGAAAATGTGGTGTGTTCCTGAGTCTTAGAGTAGGTTCCAGAATAAAAACAAAGAACCGAAAATAGTGAAGGCACAGCATTCTAAAACAGTGTGTGTGTGTGTGTGTGTGTGTGTGTGAGAGAGAGAGAGAGAGAGAGAGAGAGAGAGAGAGAGAGAGCCTAATGAATCTTTTGACAGAATTAATGACTGTAATTCTCAGAGTTTTTTCCTGCCTGTTCTTCTATCTCTAGAGACTTGCATAGTTCCGATATAAATTTACATACTAGGATCTCATCCAAATCAAACCAGATGCTCTTGGATCTAACTCAGCAGTGTCTTAAAAATTGTCTGGATCTCTACGTTCCTTGTGTGGAGATGAAAGTTTAATTTAGCTATGATTGCATACTAGATTCCACGTGACTTTGGTGCAAGATGTTTTATGGGAAGAATCACGGTCCAGTGGGGAAGCTAATATATTTGTCCTAGGAAGTCATGCCACCTGCTCCATGAAACGCATACTTCACTCATCAACACTATCTTGTTGATCAACTCTTACAGGCATACTTGTGAACATCAGTCACTATTTGATGTATCCGGGGGCTCCCACCATTATTTATATATAACATAGGAACAGGCTGCTCTTTGGGCTGATGTTTGCAGCATATGCAATACATTTCAGACAACTTCAAAAGACACCATCACTTTCACACATGACTTAAATCGGGCCCTGTGCAAGACGTGTGTTCTGCATTTAGGTAAGGATCTCATAAGAGCCCTGTGAGAGTTGGGTTTTGCTCATTGTTCAGAGGAAGAATATAGAACTCAAGGAAACCAAGTCTCAGTGAAATGAAGTATGTTTTTAACATCATCCCCAAGTATATCAATTTCCTTCCAAACATATTGAAGAGAAACTCTTAAAATCTGAATGGTGTCTCTGGAGGAAATAGTGGATTTTTTAAAAAACAAACAAACAACAAAATGTGAAAATCTATTTTCTGATAGGGAAGAAATTTAATAAGAAATGTCAACCAAGCCAACAGACAATTAATATTGCATCAACTCTTCATATGCATGAATTGAATTAGGGTAATGTCTTCACTAATCTTTTACTAATTCAAAGTGTGCGCTGAGTAATGTAATAATTATTTGCGATGTAGTATTACACTGAGGTTACTGGGGCATCATTTTGTGACTCTTACACAGAGGTTCTTACAGTGGTTTATACTGGGTGACTCTTAGATCAAGAGGCATTAAAGAGAAACATCCAGATATAAAGAGAACTTCAATATATATCCATGAAACAGACAATAATTGCTCCCAAAACACGCAAGAATGTAGTATCAGGTAAAGATGTATTATTTACTCACTAGCTGTGTTTCTTTTCCTTTTCATGTTATTTTTTCATTGTCTGCACTGAAATGAAATGGATTCTATTTATATTTCTGAAATCACTTTCCCAGTAAACAGGACACTGTTAATAGTTATTGAACACCTTTTCTGACACATTTACACGTACAGTTTCTTTGGTAGAGTATAGTAGGTAATAAGTAAACAAAAGTGATTGGGGTGGGAGGAAATCAAGGTGACATTTAGGAATGAAAGACCTGATTTGGGGGAGGGATAGTTCCAAACACCCATTATACTTTTCAAACCACATGTGAGTATTCTTTGAAAGCAGAAGCAGTACACCAGTATCATACCTTTCAATTGCCCTGTTTTAAGTGGAGGTGGACCTGCTTCCCTTGAAGGCACCTCATGCTCTTCCCAGGATGCCCTGATTTCATGTGACCTGTGGATGGGGGCTGCGGAAGCAGCTCCTGCAGCAGCAGTGGCATTGGGAAGGGGAAATGAGAGCTGGAGTCCTCTTGCCTCCTTCCCAACGTGATTAACTGGGAGCTTATGCTACTAGGTTTTTACAGTGGTGCCTCACAAGACGAAATTAATTCATTCCGCGAGTTTTTTCGTCTAGCGAATTTTTCGTCTTGCGAAGCACGGTGTCGGGAAAGTTTTGAAAAAGCTTCAAAAATCACCAAAAACCTCAAAAAAGGCTACCACACCGCGTTCTATGAGTTGCTCCTCGAAGTCAAGTCGCAACTGTATTAACGGTGTTAAGAAAACGGAAACAAACTTGCAAGACGTTTTCGTCTTGCGAAGCAAGCCCATAGGGAAATTCGTCTTGCGAAGCAGCTCAAAAACCGCAAAACCCTTTCGTCTAGCGAGCTTTTCGTCTTGGGAGGCATTTGTCTTGCGGGGCACCACTGTATATGCCTAGGAGACCAGGAGGAGAGACAGGCTGAAGCTGCCAGGCAGGTGAATTCAGCTGCCTGCTCCCCTACTCTTGAGGAGGCCACTGTAAAACAGTGGGAATCTTGCACCCATTGCCTGAGGTGGGTAGCGGCAGCAGAAGAAAGGACTAGGAAGAGTTACCCAGGGCTGCTAAGCTACTATTCAGGGTTGGCACTTGGGCAGCAGACCACCCTATCATTACAATAACTGTTATGGCTCAGCCCTGTGATTTCATTGGCATATAAAATAATCTCCAGCAGAAGTAAACAGGTAACTTGTGTCTGTCTAGAATGTGTGTGTGTGTTTGGGGGGGGAGGTGAATAGGATTGTAAAGAGATGCTCAACATGTAGCTGTTCCTCTTCATTAAATGGATTGAAATGTTTGATAATTGTATCTGCTAATATGTCTGTTAATTACAGGTAATGTGAGGTTTTGGAAACTCATTAGGGGAGAATTACACTTATCGGTGAGCAATTGGGTTGTGCAAGAGCCTTCCAATAAGCCCAAGTCAAACACTTGGAGAGGAAAAAAGACACATTTTAGTGTGTGGCTAACCTTAAACACAAATAAAGCACCTGGTTTTGGGGAGTAGAATGCTATTTAGAGAAAGAACAGGTGTCTGCACTTTGTCAAATTATTCCAATACAGGGTTGAGCAGATAGCTCTATAGAACTAAATGGGGACTTTATCAAAGTAAATTAATAGCATACAAAATCATAATTATCATGGCCTGTATAGCTTACATGAAGCACTTCACAAGAAATCTCAATGATCAACCACCCTGCAGCTCCCATGATTGAGCGGTAGAGATGCTTGGCACAGGAGAAGGCACAAGTTCCTCAAAACAAATCTTGGCCATCCACCAGCCTACCAGAGTCAGACTTTAACCATTATCTTACTCCACTTATTAGTGTCATGAGCTGGCAGGAGGACAACAAGGAGGAGGAAGAGGATCCGGGCAAGGGTTAAAGCCAGGACTGGGACACACCAGGGCAAGCTGGGGGTGGAGAAGGAGAGGTTGTTGTAGGAGGTACTCACCAAATAATGCAGGGGGATGAGAGGTGGGGGTCAGTGCACAGGAACCAGACCAGCAGGACCTATCTCCAGAGCCAGAGGGGCCCCTGTTTGCACAAGTAGGAGAGGCATAAGGAGCAGTGGGCAGGGTGCACGCTCCAGGAGGCTAAGGCAGGCAAGGGCCCACAGCCCAACTCCCTAGCTGGCCAGCTGGGGCTTGCTAGCTCTGGGAGGAGGTGTGTGGTTCCTCAGCTGAAGTGGAATTGGAGCAGCTGAGGGTCCCATGCCTCATCAAGCCCAGATGCTGCAATCAGCAGGCAAGTACTTGACAGTTATTTATTTATTTTTGTTGCATACAAAACAAGGGAGGGGTTCACCTTTTCTCACAGGCAATGTATAGTTGAACAAGGCACAATTGTTTAGTTATAAGTTGCTCTGGGTTGCTCTGAGCAAGATAAGGTGACTGACAAATTTCATAAATAATAATAATAGTGATCATTATTTTTATTATTATTCCTTGTTAGCTTCAATCCAAGGGTGCCTGATTTTAAATTGGACTCAACACCTTCTGGATTGGTATTGCTGGTTTTACATACATACATGCATTCATCATCATAATCATATTTTTATTTAGCTAACTTTTCAGCATTACTTCTGTTGTATTAAACTGCTTTGTTGTTGATCTATTGTTGTGTAAGTTGCCTTGAACTGGGGAAAGGTGGGTTTTTTAAAAAAAATGTTTGAAATAAACAAAATAATAAATCTCTCTACAGTCAGAATAAGCAACACTGCTATTTAAGGAGATAATCATAAATATAAACAGCGTATTCTTTATAAGACAATAATTTTGAGGATACTTTCAGACAGATGCAGGCATTGTTGTCAAGAACATAGAACACACACAAACATATTTTCAGCCACAAGATGTAACTTGTGATCTGAACAAGTTGATCATCTTTAAATGGCCCCCCTTGGCTTCAGCTGACATGGATTGTGTGAAGCAAGTACAACTTGCTTGCCTTAGGAGTTGCAAGACATAATTGCTAAATGGCTTGCATGTCTCTGTGGATAAATGACATTTGGAGGGGGAAACTGACAATTCGATTCTTTTGAAAGGAAACATGGGTTACTGAGTTTGTAAAATTCTTGTAGAATTAGAATTTACTCAGAAACCCCTGCCCCCTCCGATCACATGGCTATCAATGTACTTAAAAGACTTCTGTTCTGGTTCCATAAAGACACTTCTCTCCATCCCTCATTCCTTTGCCTCCTTCAGACTCTTAGAGAGATCCCTATAGTGGAATAAGTCTGTTAGACTCACATTAATAGGCCCCTGAAAGCACAACACATGGACAGGGAAGACAAATGTGGTCCATTTAACTTGGAGTTGGACAGTTTGCAGAGATGAATAGCAAGAGTTTAAATGGGAGAGCCAAGTCTTTTCACTTAGCTAAAAAGGAGTGAAAACAATATTTTCAGGAGCTTCAAAATAGCAGTGCTGAAACAAGTCATTCCCCCCTTAATTTGACAATTGAATCCTAATTAATTACAAGAGCCACTCATTTTTGTTAGGATTCATGTGGATTCCCATGCAAGCCTTTTGCAAAAGATTGAAGGCTGTGCTTGGGAAACTGCTCCCTCTGAAGATCTGAGTATTTTGACATGCATTGGGGATACCTGGTAGAACTGGACAGATTCTGCTTTTCTCTGAGGTATTGTAGTTCTGCCAGTGTTAGACAATTATGCCAAACCTGAAGTCTGAATCTATTATCCCATTTACTTTCAGCTGAGGAACAAAAATCATTGATAGCTGGATGTACAAATTCTTCTGTAAGCTACTTGGTGCAGGGAAAACACTAGCCAAGATACAGAAGCTATCCCCAAAAGCTAGTCTGGAGGCTGGATACTTTATGTGCATTCAGAGTAAAAAGGTAAAGGTAAAGGTACCCCTGCCCGTACGGGCCAGTCGTGTCCGACTCTAGGGTTGCGCGCTCATCTCGCTCAAGAGGCCAGGAGCCGACGCCATCCGAAGACACTTCCGGGTCACGTGGCCAGCGTGATGAAGCTGCAGCTGGCGAGCCAGCACCAGCGCCACACACGGAAACGCTGTTTACCTTCCCGCTATAAAGCGGTACCTATTTATCTACTTGCACTTAGGTGTGCTTTCGAACTGCTAGGTGGGCAGGAGCTGGAACCAAAAGACGGGAGCTCACCCCACCACGGGGATTCGAACCGCCGACCTTGCGATCAGCAAGTCCTAGGCACTGAGGTTTTACCCACAGTGCCACCCATGTCCCAGGACATTCAGAGTAGTGATCATTAATTAAAATTGCCCATTTCCATCCACAATGGTTGGTCTTTTTGAGCCTTTCTGGAGAATCTTGTGGAAAAGCTCATGGAAGTCATTCTCTTCCACCTTCACTAGCCTTCCCTCATTTTCCTATCCCCCCCCATTTTCCCGCATGCCCCCAAACTTATGTCAAAGGGGAATGTTCCCAGGGTATGGTTTGAAGGCCCATGAGGTTACCCTCTTACTGAAGTTAAGCATGCCTGGGTCTAGTCATGCCAGGATGTGAGACCATATGGAAACCATGCTGATTGTGTTGCAGTATTGCAATTCAACAGTTCAATTTAATAATAATTGATTTATTGTATTCTGCTTTTCTAACAACAGTTCTGAGCTCAAGGTGGCTCATAATAGTAACAATAAGCAAATATTAAATAAGTATAATCACAGCAAAAATGCAATATCATATAAATATGACAGGAAACAACAACAGAAATCATCAAATGGTTAATACAATTCAAGACTCTTCCCATATCTGCTATAGTGGCTGTGTTGGACAGGCCTTATAACAGCAGATGGAGTAAGAGCCTTCCTACTAGGACTTACAAAAATATAAAAATGATCTCTCTCTCCAGACACACACCAAGTCTGTCAGTATGAAAACCATACTTTATTCAAAAAAAAATGAAAAGAAGCTCATTCAGATGACATCTCAGATAACAGAAACTTATTTACAAACAATTTTTCACAAATTACAATTTTAAAAGTTATTAATATGTCCTCAGTCCAATTAAGAAATACATGGCAGTCTGGCTTTGTTAGATTTTCTCCTGAATTTAATTTAGGATTGTGAGTGTGCCTTCATGATACTTGTTCTGATTTTCCCCAAGCGAGAGAATGTCCCCTTGTCCTTGCAATTCCAGCTTCCATTTCAGTAGCATAGTGTGAGATGGATTAAGTCTCCAATGAGTCTTTCATTTGAACAGTCCCATAAACTTGCTGAGGCATCGCAAGGAGAAACACACACCAGTATATGGGCTTTAGCTTTTATGAATTAGCCAAATTCACCCAGGGAGAAGCCAGATGAAACTCCCCATAATTAATATTTATGGCTTAGGTCAGTGGCAGGAAGGGAATGAAATGAAGACCTGAACATTCACAGAAATAGCGGGGTGTCTGTGTATCTAACCAGCAGCCCAATCTGATGAATATTTACCAGACACCCCATTCCAGTAGGCTTTACTTGTGTGGATACTTACACCTAGCATTGTAGCTGTAATTGTCTTTTGATTCATGCAGTCCATAGAACAGGACAGGTTGGGGAGGAACCTAAGGTGTGGTAGGCCACACCCCTCCCCATGCCATCCCTCTCATATACCCCTTGTGTGCCCTGGCTGGGAGGTATCTAACTGTGATAATGCTTCCCTTCACATGACTGTGCATTGTGGCCCGTGCTTTTGCACATTCTTCATTCAACTCAGCTCACAATAACTGTGTAACATACATATTTGCATGCACAAACTTAAGCACAGCCAGGAGAGAAAGAAAAAACAACAATTAATCACTGTTGGAGTGGTGATCATGCCCGATTTTAAAGCCCATTGTTTTGACAAGTTATACAAAATGAATATTAAAAAAGAATCAGAAGAGGGGGGTACAATTTAAAACAGGCAGATAATGAAAGATGGCAGCCCGTGTGAAATTAGTTTTGCTCAGCCACACTATATCAGGACTCCCAGGGTTTAATCAGGGGGAAGTAATTCTGTATCAGGGAAAAGGCTTTAGAAATATAATTACAACGATATTGGTTGGCCCTGATAAGGGCTTCAGAACTGATAACACCCAACCAGGAGATATCTCCCTCCCTCCCTCTCTCTGTTCTGCCTGTGCTGTTATGATTACAACCTTGCATTGGATTTAAGAAAGAAAAAAATAATAATCACTTTGTTGGACTTGTAATCTTTTTGGGAAACAAAAGGAAACAAGAAACTACATACTACCAGCAGAGTCCGTTTAGCACTCATGCCTGCAGATACTTGTCAATTAAGCAAAACCGAAAACACTAGTTTGTTCAGCTGTATAGATATTTATATTCATGTGATACATGCCTAACTGTACATTAGACACTTAGAAATATTCAGGAGTATATTAGCAGTATTCAGATCACTGCTTATGCTAGTCAGTAGAATGATATTCCACCACTTTAAAAAATTTCCACTTGCAAGTTGGCAGATGAATTCTTTCAAAGTTTATGTCAATACTCAGATGAACTCTTGCCAAAAGAAAAAAGAAAAAAGAGGCAAAACATTTGGCAGGAAACACCCACTAAATTTCTCTACACATGCAGTTTGCACATCTGGAAGGAGAGGTTCCAAATAACAAACAGAGTTTTGAATCCTTGGTGAAGGTATCTTTGTTATGTCTATCATGGGAGTGTTGTGCTTTTAGCTATAGCACCTGACTTGGCTCACGTGTTGGAGCCATTCATTTTGTTTTACTGCCTCCTCCCCCAAGTTACTCTGCCATTGGGTACACTGTTCTTCGCTGCTTGGTGCTTGTGGTTCAATATAGTTGGAATTATGTTTGCTTCCCCCCCCCCCATGTGGTATTGGGGAGGATCCCATTCAGAACAGAAAGTTGTACTTGATTACCCAGTAGCATCATGGAGAGTCAAAAAGATATGTGCAATCATTTAGCAATGTGCTACCTTCGTTGTATTCATTTACTGTGCAGGTTCTCAAATTTGGGGTGGCCACAACCTTCTGTCAGTGTGCAATTTCCTCTCTCCTCCCCATTTTCATCCTCTGGCCGTACTCCATGACTTTGAGCATTTATTCCATTTTGGTTCATATCACATATTAGGGATTTCCCCAGAATACTTTGGAGTATTTAGACAATATTGGTCAGTTAATTGCACTGAATCTAGTATATTTGCCTAGGATTGAATTGCAGGTGTTTTTATTTATTTAATGAAAGACAGTATGCAAGCATCTGAAATGAACAGATAGATAGCTGCCTCTGACTACACCTTCCTGACTAGTATTCCCCATGCATAAACAACATACATGTGTTGCATTTACACTTTCCATTTTAAAGTATATACACCATATAATCTTTCTCTCTCATATGACATGGCCCTAATTTTATACACACCAAAATGTGGCATAAGTTAGGAAAAGCTGCAGTCAGCTAACAACAAAATGTAAGATTACAAACTCTAGAGTCAGCACACAACTACTGGAGACTTCTATTTTCCTTTTTCATCAACAAACCCATTCAAATTATATTGGCTGCCTTTTAAGTTTTATCCAGTTCAGTCCACGCTAACATGAAATTGGAGGTATTTCAATTCTTCGTGTGTGTGTGTGTGTGTGTGTGTGTGTGTGTACAGATACATCTTCATATGCAATCACTGGTAGAAGTTTGGATTTGGCCACTTCATTTACATGAAATTGTGCTTTTGCAGCGTGCCTAATGTCTCATACTTTAATTAGTAATATCATTTCCCCAGGCTGAGAGCTATCAATCATGGTGCGGTTAACGTAAGTTTATAGCTGTCTAAATATGGATGCTTTGATGAGTCAATCTATTGCCTCCCTATAAAAGTTGGTAGGGAATGGAGATTTCAGAAAATAAGCAATTTCAACTGCCCCTCAAAACTGAGCAGAAAAGTGAGTATTTAAAGGCATACATTTTTAGTATATAGTTTAATGCTCTCTCAGCAAATCCTTTGTCAATTTTGCAATGGGTTTCTTTTCTTTCCTGCTCTGCCCAAGTCTTGATACTGATCTCCAAACCCTACCTGGAGATGTTGAACCTGGGACTTTCTGCTTTCAAGGCAGAGGATCTAACACCAAATTCTCTATGTATGCTTACTCAGAAGCAAGTCCCACCAGGACCACAGTGATCCATGTGACGGTCACCTCCAGGTTTGACTACTGTAACTTGCTCTACGTGGGGCTGCCCTTGAAACTGTCCCAGAAACTCCAGCGGATGCAGAATGCTGCAGCGAGGCTCCTCACGAGGTCCCTGCCATGGAAGCATATTCACCCAGTGCTCTACCAGCTGCACTGGCTCCCAGTGGAGTATAGGGTCAGGTTTAAGGTGCTGGTTTTGGCCTTTAAAGCCCTATATGGCCTAGGACCCTCGTACTTACGGGACTGCCTCTCCTGGTATGTCCCACAGAGGACCCTAAGGTCCATGAAGAATAATAGTTTGAAGGTCCCGGGCCCTAAGGAAGCCAGACTATCCTCCACCAGGACCAGGGCCTTTTCAGTGACAGCTCCAACCTGGTGGAATGCTCTGTCCCACGAGACTAGGGCCCTGCAGGACTTGATCTCCTTTCGCAGGGCCTGTAAGACAGAACTATTCCACCTGGCCTCCAACTTGAATTAGCCTGATCCTGTATTCCCTTTTCCCTTTCCTTTTCTCTGAAGAAACTCTTTCTGGGACCCCACATTTAAATTCTTCCCTGGTCTCCTTGCTGGCCCTAGTAAGACCAACTTGGCCAGTTAGCCCTGGTGATCATTTGATGTCTACTGACTGTTTTTTTGTTTTGTTTTTTTCCCAAAATGACCCCTGAATTTTTGAATTTTATTGATATTGATGCTGCATTATATGTTGCATTTTATGCTGTTTTATGCTGTTTTTAAGTCACATTTTAATCACTGTTTTATATTTGCTGTTAGCCACCCTGAGCTCGTTTTTTAAACTGGGAAGGGCGGGTATAAAAAAAAAAAAGTGTCCATAACATTGCCACCTTAGGCTGCAATTCTATAAACACTGAACTTCGAATATATCCCATTGTGCACAGTAGGATTTGCTTCGGAGTAACATGCAGAGAATTTCATTACATACTTCTAAGGATCAAGTATACATATAAGTACACATATTTTTTCATCCTGTTCCATTTCTTTAGAATCATGTGAGAAAATTCCAACCTCACATAACCAACATGTTTAAGACTAATTAATGCATGAAGGGGTTAAGATCATAGAGTAAGCTGTCTTGCCAAGCTTAGCTGTGTTACTCCCCCTCACCTTGGGAGGAAACATTATCAAGCTCTTTGTTCTCCCATTTCACCATGTGAACTCCTACCAATAAAGAGGTCTGAGCTGGTTGCTCAAAGCTAAGACTGTGGCTTATGCAAGCCATCTTTGTGTTTCTGTACAAATAATTTAGGAATATTCACCACCTTGGAACCTAAATTTTACTTCCTATGTTTTCAGACAGCTGTATGGAAAAGCACATGAATCTGACCTTTGTAGAGTTTGTAAGTAAGGTTAACTGATGTGTGGTCTCTTTCTATGCTAAGGTAAAATGGGGAACTTTGGAATCAACTTAGAAGGGGATGTTTTAAAGGTCTAACAACCTATATTTCTGTGCTTTACTTTGCTACATATTTTTTGATTTTAAATCTTTCCTGGGGTTCTCTCACCAAAGAGCCTTGCCCCAAATGGGATCTAGGCATTATTTTTTATACCTATAAAAATAGGAATTATTTTTTACACCTATTTTTACTTTTACCAAAATTCCAACACCAACATTAAAAATATTTGACCATGCAAATTTTGAAGTAGTTTACAACTTATCCTTCTACATTTCTATCCCACAGAGAGTATAATAAAATTAAGTCTGGATTTCTTCCCATAGCAGATTTGTGATACTAGTTTTAAATTTAGACTTTTGATCAAATGCATAATGAGAATAACAGAAGAAATAATTTAAACAAGTTTTAGAGTGAGAGGAACCAAGGAAAAACTTTATGTGCCTGTTCTCTGAGACTGGAGCTGTCTAGATGTTCTGAAGGAGCAAAGCACAGAAGTTGCTTTTGTATTTTCCTCAAAATTAGATCCTCAAATAGTTGAATGCCACACCAGATTCCATGCTGTACTTCAAAGCTCTACATCTTGAAAATTGAAATGGCAGCAGAATTTTAGTAATATGGCAGCCATTCAAAGGCATTGAAGAAGACCAGCAAAATAAATGTGAAGCATCCAGAAAGCAATATAATTAGTACCTGTAACACTCACAGTGACTTCAGTGTTCATTGTAATATGGGAAGTCTAGCTGATTTTTGAGATTTTTAAACCTTGAGAACCACTATGAATTAAGAAGTATGGGATTCATCTTTCTTCTGGATTCAACCTGTGTGCTGATCATGAGGAGTGTTATAGACCAATCACTTGTGTTTAAAGGTTTCCTCAACTAGCCTCTGACATGTATTTATTTATTTTAATTTAAATAATTTATATAGCACTTAGCTACAATAATCTAAGCAGGATACACAAAATACAATACAGAAAAGACCTCAGTTATTGTACTTTTAATAGCATCAAGGTTCATTTTGTTTGGTGTTCTGCCCAATGCACTGGACAAAACACATATGCACACCAGGAGACCACCACACAAGAATAATCTTTATGTAATTGTAAACGTGGTCACATCATGATTGCTTTGTTGAAGTGTTTTATCTGTAAAAGTAAGATACAAATGAACTGAGCTTACAGCAGATTGAAGCTGGTCCAATTCCAGAATAAAGTCTGAAAATGCTCCTGCTGAAACCAGAACTCGGGAAGAATGAAATGCAGGTCAGAATGAACCTACTAATCAATAAAGAGATAAAAATTGCTCCTTCCTGTTTCCACCACTTCACCCCTTTCTTATTATCTAGCATACTGTTTTCTCTCTCTCTGAAGTAATGATATCCTCCAATCAAAAATTATTTGTCTGTGGCATTTAGCTAAGAGAATGCTCCCTTTATTGAAGATCTTCCATTATATTTCCTGGCTGGGGATACTGTAGTGTTTATTGCACTCAGTCGGTGCATTGATTAGTATGTTAAAGGGAAGAGAGTTAATTTAATATAACGCTTCTAATTGGTTGACAGCCCTATAATCCATAGAAGAAATTGAACTCGCCTGGATGGAATTTCTAATGGGGCAAGAACATGGTCAGCGTTAGGATGTGGGCTTGTTGTTTTTAGATTTGCTAAAGAGATATTTCAACCATGCACTTGCTATCTCTGCTAGCATGACATCGCCAGCCTCATGGGCTGAGAGCCCAACTCAAACACAGAAAAGGGCATTTCCTGTGTGTATGTTTACCCTTACACATATGCGCCACACATTCTCCCTAGGAAGTTTGCTCTTGCATCTACTGTGTCAGCATTGATTTCCTTAAACCCCCAAAGTGTAATTCCATCTTTGGCCTGTGCTCATTATCATTCATCAGGACTTCTGCTCTTGACAGCCCTTCAGCTGTCATTTCAGTCTTATGCCACTTCCTTCCCGAGAACCCTTTTCAATTTTCCACATTGCTAATAGAGCCTGAGGTGAAGGTAAAAAATAAATATAATCA
Organism: Podarcis liolepis; assembly: GCF_965112155.1. Taxonomy (NCBI): domain Eukaryota; kingdom Metazoa; phylum Chordata; class Lepidosauria; order Squamata; family Lacertidae; genus Podarcis; species Podarcis liolepis. The sequence continues at coordinate 89,109,814 of NC_139554.1, forward strand.
TTTGGGTCCGTCAGTGGGATCGATAATTTTATGTGCCATGCATTTTAGAATCTGTCCTGTTACAGACACATATTTATCAGCAGAGGGGCCATATTTAAGCCATCACACACTGTCAAATCCTCCAAACAACAGAGCTTAAAATTTATAGAACTAACTAGAGGCAAGCTTCACGTGCAAAGAATAGCTTGACACTCAGCTAGGATAAAGAGGGCTCGCAACGATTTTTCTGTAAGATGAGCAAAAAGGGTACAATCAATCAAAGTGCCACCATTTCTGCTGCCTCCTTTGCCCACTGAACTTTCATGTGATCCAGGAGGGAATTATTTCCAAAAGAAGGATTGCATGAGCCATTTGGTAGTCCATAATGTAAACAGTAAGTTTTGGAACAACAAAGCAGAAGCAGGCTTGAGCATATCGTTCTCAGGTCCAAAAGACAAAGAGTATTGATAAGGAAAGACAGGTAGGCCAGTTCTATGGTCCTACTACAGCTGTACCAACCTAGCAGTTCGAAAGCACATCAAAGTGCAAGTAGATAAATAGGTACTGCTCCGGCAGAAAGGTAAACAGCATTTCCGTGCATTGCTCTGGTTCACCAGAAGCGGCTTAGTCATGCTGGCCACATGACCCGGAAGCTGTACACCGGTTCCCTCGGCCAATAAAGCGAGATGAGCGCCACAACCCCAGAGTCGGCCATGCCTGGACCTAATGGTCAGGGGCCCCTTTACCTTTTTACAGCTGTACCATGATTGATGCTAAAATAACATAGTTGCATTCTGATCTGCATTCCCATACACAAAGTTGGTAGGGCCAGTGCTTTTTTATTGTTGGTACACAGGGGTACGCCTACCCCTAAACATTTTGTGAATCTAAGTTTGGCCTCATTGAGGGGCAGTATTTCAATATGAGTAGGAAAATGAGAGAGAAAAAGCACTGAGTAGGGCAATAACTGTTTAAGAAGCAAAATACAATGTTGCAACACAAAAAGCCAGTTTTGCAGTGCTCCAAAAGTAACCATGAACCATTCACCAATCATGATGTTGCTTGCTGATGCCCCCCCATGCTAACCATATAGCAAAGGCATAAGTTGAACATGGGTGATGTCATCCTACCCTATCTATAGCCCCTTCCACACAGAAATATACAATCAGGCATCCAGGAAGACTCTGCCCCTTTTGCCAGAAACAATCCATGGTAAGAAGGACAGCAAATCATTCCTACAGCCACAGGCTCCCCACAAACTGGTGGTCTTCAGGTATGGCAGGACTATAATTCCAGTCATCCCATATCATTGGCAGTTCTGGCCAACCACATCTGAAAAGCATTAGTTTGGGAAAGGCTGATCTGAAATACAGGCATCACTTGTGCAGGTGTAACATCACACTGTTTTGCAACATTCAGAGAACGAAAAATTCATCATACCTGCTCCTCGTGTTTGGGACTACAATTCCTACAATTCTCTGACCATTCCCTATGCTGTTTGGGGCTGAAGGGAGTTGGAGCCCAAAACAGTTGCAGTAGGGAAGTTTCAGAGAGTTGTAGCTGGGCTTGTTAGCAGGGGTTCTGCCCTTCCCAATTCAGACAAAATTATCTGTGAATTGAAACATTTGCTGACCAAACAGGTAGACTTTTTACAGAATTGTGCTGTATTTTTTTCTTAGTGTTCTAGAGCCAAGCATCTGATCAAATTTATCAGTCTTACCTAGCAGTTAATGTGCCGAGTAAATTATTCATGTAGCTGCATATTGAACAAATGACAGTCTGGATATGCAGGTATTTTTTCCCCTCCTTTAAGCTATTCATTCATAGAAGAAGCAAAGAAGAAGCAGCAAGAATCCATTAATATATTCTGATGCCTCAGGGGAACTATAGTCTGGCATGCATTAGAGGACATGTAATATTGCATGTAGGACTAGGAGGGAGCTGAAATGAGAACCTGAAGGCCTAAATATATATATATCAGGGGCAGCAAAAATCAGAAATAAAAGTTAATCCCCCAAAATATTATTTTTCATGACAAAATAATATGTATATTTGTACTAGTTGTAAAATATTCCTGAGGCCTGAATCATAATACAGTGGTACCTTGGTAGTCAAATGCCTTAGTTGTTGAACAAATTGTCTCTTGAACATCGCAAACCCGGAAGTGAGTGTTCTGGGTTGTGAACATTTTTTGGAAGCTGAACGTCCGACATGGCTTCTGTGGCTTCTGATTGGCTGCAGGAAGCTCCTGCAGCCAATCAGAAGGCATGCCTTGGTTTTTGAACCATTTCAGGAGTCAAACTGACTCCCAGAATGGATTAAATTCAAAAACCAAGGTATGACTGTATCACATGTCTGTATAAATGACCATGTGTTCAGAGGGAGAAGGATTTGCACCTGCTGATTCTCATCAACTTATGTGCTTTCAACAGTTTAAATGCAGCCTATCAATGTACAACTTGTACAACCATACACTCTGTTCAGAACTTCTACTATGGTTGTGCCAGTGGTTGTGTTCCTCCCCTTTCTTGTCCACACATTCATAGCCATGGCTACATATACATATATTATCACCTGATTTATCTCCCCTGATCTACAGTACATTGTTCTAGGGAGGTTTCATGACACCCACTTCCCAAGCACTGAAAGAATTCATGAAGGAGCTCACAGGGCCGTGTGGGCTAGTCTTGCGCCTTGCCAATGATGTACATCATGCCCCCTCACTCTGCTCCCACAGTGGAAATCCTTTCTCATCATCCCTGCATTTACCTAGCATGGCAAAAGGCTCTATGCACACATGAACATAGGTCTCATAATTGTGAGGAGGGGATCAGGTCCAATGAGGGCCCCTCTCTCAGGTTTTTGTTGCCCTCCTTTGTTGACTTTTGGGGAGGTTTACTCGCTCTCAGAATTTCATAAATGGCACTAAGATTATTTGATTTGAACAGCTTATATGCTACTGCATTTGTAGGCCATGTCATGACTTTGGTGCTTGTTCTGTATGCATGATGTATCCTTGTTAATAAAAGAACATAAATTTACATACGTGGACCTGCTCACAAACACTCCAATACATGCTGCTTGTGGAACGAGCACGGATGTAGATTTTCACATATACTAAACACACACACACACACACACAAAAAACCCCAAACAAACCAGCAACGTGCAAACATCTATACAGTATGGGCAGCACAGGTCAGGGCTGTCTCCTTGACTAGGAAGAAGAAGAAGAAGAAGAAGAAGAAGAAGAAGAAGAAGAAGAAGAAGAAGAAGAAGAAGAAGAAGAAGCAGCAGCAGCAGCAGCAGCAGCATGACACATTGAACTGCCACATCTTTTTATTGGATATATCTTTCTGCATTGGGCAGGGTACATAATAAAGGAGGAGATCCCCATCAGAGGCCTTGGGGGTAGCAAATATTTGGTTACTAGCTCTGTATATTTTGTACAGTGCACTGAGCATGACCAGGCAGAGGCCATATTGAAAATGATCACATCCAAAAACAAGAATGACTGAATTGCAAGAAATCACAACAGCTAAGCAACAGACACTCCAAAGGAGAAGAGTTAGATGGCACCTTTCCCCCACATGCTGAACTGAAAGTATATCCTGGTTCATCGCATACCAGTATTTTTCTTGATGAAACAAGGGGGGAGGAGAAATGAGCAGAAAAGCTTACAATCAAAACCGAGTGATGCAGGCAGATTTGTCTTGGTGGCAGGTAGGAGTCTTGTATAACTCCCCAGAGCAAATAGAGTAATGAGGTTAGTGGTGAAAAATAAGCCACTGTGGAAGCAGAGAAAAGCATGCAAGAGAGAGGGAGGGAAAGAAACGGAGCTGGCAGTAGCTGTGGGTCATTTAACTGACAACTGTGCATTGGCAAAGAATAATTTCTGAAAAGCAAAGAAAGCCTCAGGATGTTTGCAAGCAGCATGCATAAATACAGAGAGCTGCATTCTGCTAAGAAGTTCTTTGGCAAGCTTTCTTGCAATGCTAGTTTAAGGCTCCCCCTTTGATGTCTCCATATCAGGGCCACACATGGTCAAATGTTAAGTTCAAGAGGACAAACTGATTTCCCACAGTATCTTTGGTACAACAGCTGGAAGACTGGAACGTCAGCAATGGGACTCACTACTCTGGAAATATGACTGTTGAAACAAACTTGCCTCATTTTTCTTCCTTGCAAGTGAGGTTGATGGTTTTGACAATAAAGCGCTCGCAGAGCTGAGCAAAATAGAAACCAGGAAGGTGACTAAAGTTGTTTGCTTCTAAAAGCACTTTCCTCCTATTAATTATATAGATGTGGCTTGCAATAAAAAGTTATGGAATGGAGTGCTCCTGTTTACTGCTTGAAGACAGGCATCCATGTGCCCTTCTCTGCAATACTCCATTCCATTATGCCCCCCCCCCCCGGCTGGTTTTTCTGGTTCCTCCTCTCAACAGGGCCACTGAACATGCTCTGAACTCATTGGGTTGTTTGGGGAGATACTGATCTAGAGGTAATGCTGTGTGCAAATGTCATGGTCATTAGGCATGGTTATCTGACACTTTTTAAAAAACCTTTCACAGATCTAACACTTCTCATGTATAAATACAGCTATCTTACGTTTTCAGAAGCTTCTAGACATGTCTACTCAGAGGCCAGTCACTCTCATTCTTTTCAGTAGAGCATACAATATACCCAAGTAAATGTGTATAGGATTGTAGCATTTATGCGGCTGAAAGTGACTATGTTGCAGATTTCCATGCCCTCCTCCTCAGCTGCAGTAAAATGCAGATATAGAGACTCACAACCTGAGAACCATATCTGTATGTTCAGTCCATTCAAATGTCTAAGTCACATCAATGAGTACTCAATAGGTTTGAATGAAACAGAGGTTATAGAAGCAGCAATTTGATGGTAAAGCTGCCATCTGCTGCTGCCAACACTACTCCATCCAGTAAAGTGCTGTTCAGGAAGATAAAGGGACTGTTAGCACTGGGGTTTATTGCAGGGCTTCACTTTTGATTTGTGCTTAATATTTGGTGGCATTCAATTTTGATCAAGTTACTATTCAATTAAATTGTATTGTTGGTGTTTAATGTTGTGCATAGCCTCGAGTGCCTTCAGTAAAAAAGGCAACATTAAATGTCACAAAAGAATATATTTGATCCAATCCTCACTTCAATTCTGAGGCCTCCTGGTATTTTCTTCTGCTTCAACCTTGCTTTGCATGTATGCATGTGGCTTCTGGTCTAGTTAAAGAAGAATTCCAGGATAACCCCTGATAAGCTTATTTCATTTCAGAATTATGCATGAGTAGTGTTTCCTGTGTCTTTCCTTAAGCCCATTACAAGCACATAGATGTTTGCTCTTTTGATGGCAGATCAGTCTCCGAAGGGGATCTTTCATCAAGATGTTTTTGCCTATAGTCAGTCATCCTCCAGAACTGAAAGTCAAGAGGCAGAGATCCATCTCAGATGAACCATTAAAAAGAATCTGAAAGGAGCCTCATTATTACTAACCATGCTGCAAAAGCAGCCAGAGGTATGAGATTCCCATTGTGCCTACCTTTGACAAACACAGGGGTGGGTCCTTTACCCAAAGTACCTTAATGAAATGTTTTTTTTGCAGTGAATATCTTATGTAAGATAATAGCAAGAGCTGACAGCTTCCATTATGTACACGTTTATCGATAGAAAATCAGACATCCCATCCAAGATATTTCACATATCAGTGTGTCACCTTGCTTTATGGGTTTTTGTTTGTTTGTTTGTTTAGCGTAAGAGGTGATAACAGATACTTGGGCAAAGGAATGAGTTCCTATATTTTGTGCTCTCTGCACAGATGTGGGAATCCTTTACGCGTAATGCTGTTACTCTGCTCTGTCACACTAGTGCAACAAATCCACTTTGCTGTTACTCTGCTCTGTCACACTAGTGCAACAAATCCACTTTTACTAAAAACAGGCTTCTGCAGTTGGGAAAGTGATGGGAAAATGCACCAAGACATGCAGGGAAGCTTTTAATGTTTGATGTATTACAGTATTTTAATATTTTTTTTGGAAGCCTCCCAGAGTGGCTGGGGAAGCCCAGTCAGATGGGCGGGGTATAAATCATCATCATCATCATCATCATCATCATCATTCTAGGATGAGCTAGTTATTATCAGATAGCCATATAAACATCCTGCGGGCAAATTAGGATGGGTACTCATTGTTATGTCACCTCCTTATCAATAAAAACACAATGGATGCTTAGTAAAGACTGTGCACAGCCTAACCTCCACACAAGCTTCATGCAAACAAATCGTGATGAATCCTAAACAAATGGATTATCATTCTAGAAACTACTTTCCTCAGGATGTCCCAGGTGAGCTACCCCTGCAAGTGCCTGCCATTTTACAGTCATTTTGTTCTGCCAACTGTTTCCACATCTTACATTAATCTTATATGGGAATATATATATGGGGAATCATGCCCCCCTTCCTTACATCTTAATCTTCTTGAAAATCATAGGCTGCAATCCTAAATCCATTTACCTGGGAATAAGCCCCATCGAAATCAGTGGGAAATGAGCTGGTTATGATGGAAGCTTTAATCTTTACAGTTGCAATTTGCAGTATATCTTAAAGTGTCAGAAGCCAGTAGGTGGTTCTGATTTCTTCTAGTTAACATAGTATTATATGAACTCATTGGCAAATGCGTGTGGTTTTTTTTATCTCAGCAGGTTTTTTCCTGCTAAGCATCTGCTGTTTTATGTAAAGGTTGTGCTTTACATGTAGTACCCACCTTTGTTGTATTCTCAATGCATTTCACTTTACTTTTTTATCATTTTATATGGCATTGTGGCTTTAACTTTTTATAAGCCACACTGCATCGTGCATTAGAACTAGAAAGATGGGACACAAATCTTGGAATACATACATACATAAGTACATTTGTTTTCCATTGAAGTTGTTTTCAGTTGCTTTTTGGTCTGATTAAATATAAAAAATTAAAGTAAAGGCCCTATAAATGAACGGGTTGCCACACCCAAAACTACCATGGTTCGAAACCTGTATTTCAAATGGATGAACAAAGACAGGAAGTTTAAAGATTAAGTGATACTCTCCTTTGCTAACCCCCCCCCCTCCCACCATTTTCCATTCACTGGCCTCTAGCCTCCCCCCACCCTCTGTTCAAATAAATCCAGCAGTCTTGAGTTCCCCATTTAAACACCAATGGATTCTTCCCTGCTCCATATTGTTATTTTTAAATGCAGGCTCTTTTTTTGAAGTGATGGACTGTGATTGACAGCAAACGGATCTGTTCTGTCACTTGTCTACGAAGGTTTCTGGGCCTTTTGCAAATGCGAACTGATAAGTCTGGGTGTTCAAGGGTGTATTGCAATCCAAACCAGTAAATATTATTTCTGCTGATCTGCAGTTTTCCTCTAGGAAGCCATGGGGAAATAGAACCATCCACTAGCTGCTCACTTTGAGAATAGTTTATACAAATAGCCTGTATTATCATATATAATTTACTTTAAAACTACATAGGAATATGTTATGTTAACATTTCCCCCCTCCTTTGTGCTCAATCACATGAAAACAGAAGTAGTAGATAGGTAGCCGTGTTGGTCTGCCATAGTCAAAATAAAAAATTCCTTCCAGTAGCACCTTAAAGACCAACTAAGTTAGTTCTTGGTATGAGCTTTCGTGTGCATGCACACTTCTTCAGATACACTGAAATAGAAGTTGCCAGATCCTTCTATATAGTGGAGCTACCCCCACACATCCAAGAACAGATCCTCACCAACACACCAACAGAACCTCGACCAGGAACTTTCTATCTTCTACCCAAAATACACAAACCAGGAAATCCAGGACGCCCCATCATTTCAGGTATTGGCACTGTTACAGTGGGTGTCTCCGGTTATATGGACTCTGTTCTGAAACCATATGCCATCAATGCTCCCAGCTATGTACGTGACACCACAGATTTTCTGAGGAAAATACAATCTTTAAATAATCTTCCCAACAACACTATACTAGCTACTATGGATGTGGAATCTCTGTACACCAACATCCCACACAACGATGGTTTACAAGCCATAAGGAACACCATATCAGATAAAACCACAGCGGACCTTGCCACCAAACTCTGCCAATTTGTCCTTACCCACAACAACTTCAAATTCGGTAATGACCTGTTTCTTCAGATCAGCGGCACAGCAATGGGTACCCGCATGGCCCCACAGTATGCCAACATCTTCATGGCAGATTTAGAACAACGTTTCCTGAACTCCTACCCACTCAAACCTCTCTTGTACCTGCGATACATTGATGATATTTTTATCATCTGGACACATGGTCAACAGACCCTGGACACCTTTCACCAGAAATTTAATGATTTTCACCCCACAATCAACCTTACAATGAATCAATCTATGCAAGAAATACATTTTTTGGACACTACTATAAAAATACAGGATGGGCGCATAGACACCACCTTATACCGCAAACCAACTGACCGACAAACATATCTACATGCCTCTAGCTACCATCCCAAACATACCAAACAGTCCATTGTATATAGCCAGGCACTACGTTACAGCCGCATCTGTTCCAATTCTACAGACAGAGACTCTCACCTAAGGGATCTACAGCAAACCTTCTCAGAACTAAAATACCCAGCAGATGAAGTTAGACAACAGATCAACAGAGCCAGACTGATACCCAGAGAGAACTTGCTGCAAGACAGACCCAAAAAAGAAAATAACAGAACACCTCTAGTCATCACATACAGCTCCCAAGTTAAAACAGTACAACGCATCATCAGAGATCTACAACCTCTCCTGGACAATGACAGTTCTCTTTCTCAAGCTCTGGGAGGAAGACCTTTCATTGCCTACAGACAGCCACCCAATCTTAAACAACTCCTAACCCACAATAATACTACAACCAGACTTAACACAGACACTGGCACCAGAGCCTGCAATAAACCCAGATGCCAACTTTGCTGCCACATACACCCGGACAACACCATTACTGGCCCCAACAACATCACACATACCATCTCGGGACTATTTAATTGCTCATCGTCTAACATTGTGTATGCCATCAAATGCCAACAGTGTCCCTCAGCTCTCTATATTGGACAAACAGGCCAAACCTTACGCCAAAGAATAAACGGACATAAATCTGACATCAAGAATCACAGAACAGAGAAACCAGTAGGAGAACACTTCAATCTCCCAGGGCATTCTATACAAGATCTCAAAGTAGCTGTTTTACTACAAAGGAATTTCAGAAATAGACTGGAAAGAGAAGCTGCTGAATTACAACTCATTACCAAACTTAAAACCATGAAAAGACCTGGGCTTAACAAAGACATTGGATTCTTATCTCACTATACATAACTAAACCATTTCTCACCTTCCCACCCCTTGCCTTTTCCTGTAAGACCTATTACAGTCGTTAAGAGTCGTCAACAGGCTCTCCCAGCTATCTGCCTATCTCCCATTCCCACCATCCTTCTGAGTAAGACCCCTCCCCACCTTCTCACTATATAGAAGGATCTGGCAACTTCTATTTCAGTGTATCTGAAGAAGTGTGCATGCACACGAAAGCTCATACCAAGAACTAACTTAGTTGGTCTTTAAGGTGCTACTGGAAGGAATTTTTTATTATGAAAACAGAAGCTAACTGAAAACCACCAGTTTCCAACTACAGTGGTACCTCGAGTTACAAATGTCTCAGGTTACAAAAGCTTCAGGTTACAAACTCCACTAACCTGGAAGATTTACCTCGCGTTGAGAACTTAGCTCCAGGATGAGAACAGAAATTGTGTGCCAGCGGCGCAGCTGCAGCAAGAGGCCTCAGACCTCCAGAATGAATTAAGTTTGTAACTAGAGGTAGCACTGTACCTTTATACAGTGGTACCTCGGGTTACAGACTCCGCTAACCCAGAAATAGTACCTCAGGTTACGAACTTTGCTTCAGGATAAGAACAGAAATTGTGCTCCAGTGGTGCGGTGGCAGCAGGAGGCCCCATTAGCTAAAGTGGTACCTCAGGTTAAGAACAGTTTCAGGTTAAGAACGGACCTCCAGAACGAATTAAGTTCTTAACCCGAGGTGCCACTGTATAGCTCCACTTACATTAGTCAAGAGTTCAGCAACACTGACCCAGTTAAGAACGGACCTCCAGAACGAATTAAGTTCTTAACCCGAGGTGCCACTGTATAGCTGTATAGCGCCACTTACATTAGTCAAGAGTTCAGCAACACTGACCCAGATAAAGCATCTGAAACAAGCTAGTCCCTTAACTAAAACAAATAACAAATTCGCTACAATATACACAACCAAAATCACAACCTAACTATGATGAAGTCACCTCACAAGGTAGGTCTGAGCTGCTGTGGGAGCTTTCTTTCTTTAAATGCCACCTCTTGAACATCCTCTACCATGCTTTATTAAATGTCTGAAGCTTCTTCTAGCAATGAAAATTGTACTTTTATACCTTCCCTGACTGAATGTGTCAGGTTTTAACAATTCTGCAGCCAGTTTGAGTTGGGACAATTCTCAGGTTGGAAAGACATCTGAGTACATTTGTACACGTGAACTCGCCTTCATGTCTTAATTAGGCGAATACAAATAATACTTCTTGTTCCACTGGAAAAGTTCACTGATGTTATTGGAAGCCACAATGAACATATGCCTCAACTTTTTACCTCAACCCCTCTGGTAACAACATGTAAAAGTGCAATTTATTCTTTGCTTGCCTCCCTGTGTGAAAGATTGTGATTTGCCCTCTATTAAATATTGAGAGCTTCATTTATTGTATGCCCCTCCTCAAGCTGTTTGGCTTAAATTGTACCCCCACTAGCAAAATCACATTAAGAGCAGATTGGAGCAAATCTGACTTAAAAAAAGAAGCCACCAACGAAAAAAGCCGATTTTCTCTGTATTCAGCCATTTGTGGGATTAACTTTTCTAATGAGTTCTTATGTGCACACAGGTTTTGCTTGTTTGTTTGTTTGTTTGTTTTCCAGGCTAGTAGAGTAGGATGAATTATTCATGACTCCCGAAAGCAAAAAAACAACAATAAAAGAAACTCCTTGCAAATTCAGCCCCCTTTTTTCTGGTCACAGGAATACTTTCATTTTTTGACAGAAGAATTTATTTTGCTGGAGTAGCTCAACTGTACGATTTATAGAGAGCACATAGTACCAGTTTGGAGTAAATGGAATGTAGTCATTTTTTTTTTTTTTTACATCAAGAATGAAGGGATTTTTTTTAAATTAATGGTGGAGCTTCATTTGATTCTCTTTATATAGGATTACTCCCCCCCCACACACACACACCTCTTTTTCCTCTAGGAAATGTGCTGTACTGCAAGAGCCAGAAGCATTGCTCAGATGCTCAGATTATGGCAGGAAAGATGAGGTGTGCATGGCCTTCATGAAATCCATAGCCCCCAAACAGTAACTCTCCCTCTTCACATTTAGTCAATGAATGCCCTCTTCTAAAACCAGTAAGTAAGGGAGCCCATCACCAAGAGGTAAAGGCAATAGAGCCTCTCCATCCCCATTTAAATTAGGCAGCTTTAATGGGGGATTTGAAATATTCATGGAAGATAATCCTATCTATGACGATTAGCCACATGAAATATCCGTCTCTGGCATATCCTAGATATTATCATTTGCTAGGAAGCAACAGCAAGAGAGAGAACTATAATAATAATAATAATAATAATAATAATAATAATAATAATAATAATTTTTATTTATACCCCATCCTCCCCTGCCAAGACCGGGCTCAGGGCGGCTAACACCAAATATATAATACATTAAAAACACAAAATAAAACGATTTGTTTAAAATACAATTCAAAATCACATTTAAAATCAAAATCAAATTAAATGGGAACCCACAAATCATAACTGTAGGGGTAAGGAATTAAATGTTCACCAGGCCCGGCCACCCATGCTGGTCCCATATGGGCCGATAGAGCCAAGGAAGCCACTTACAGACATGGTCCCATAAAACGAAGGGGGTCAGACTGGGTCCAGACCAAAGGCCTGACTTCAAGTCCTAGATGTGGACTTTCTGAAGGCATCTGCTTGGCTGCTATTGGAAATAGGATGCTGGTCAACTAGATGGCCTGATCTAGCAAGGCTCTCCTTAGGTTTCTATGCCCTTTTTGTGAAGGTGAGCCTCTGTCAGGCATACAATGAAACAAAACATGACAATCTTTTAGACAGAAAGTTTGGAAATCTCGTCTTGAAAACCATATGATCAGAAAAACCATGTTACTAGGGCTACATTTCTAGAGACCTCTTCAGTAAGTATTTCTCGCTTATAGAGCAATACAGGAGCAGGGGGTGGGACTGTGCTCCTGGCATTGCACAAGTTGAGTAGCCCCTCACTCAGGTGCCAATGTGTATGGGACAAATATCTGCAGGGAGGAAGCCTTTGCGTGGACAGCTGTGTGCACAGAGGCCTTCACGTGGCCTGGAACCCCATACAATCAGTGTTCTAGGCTGCATTGGAGGCATCACAGTTACAGCTATACTCATGAGGGCTCATGAGATGTTCATGCTGTATTCACAGACACTGGGGTGGGGGCGCCTATTGGTCAGTTGTGGGGCTATGTGACATATTCTCAAATTCCATTTGTTTTCAAAGCCCAGTCTCTTGGACTATACTCCTTGGTCAGATCAGTGAGGAGTCCAGCCATCCAACACGGTGCTGCTTTGAGGGGCGCACTCACAGCATCCTGGAAGATACTCACAAAAGCAGTGCTGGGCTTGCAGGATGCTGTGAGCTGTGGTCTAAACCACTGAGCCTCTTGGGCTTGCTGATCAGAAGGTTGGCAGTTCAAATCCACACAACGGGGTGAGCTCCCGTTGCTCTGTCCCTGCTCCTGCCTACCTAGCAGTTTTAAAGCATGCCAGTGCAAGTAGATAAATAGTGTGCTGGTCCCGGGGGGGGGGTACTGTGTGGCGTGGTCTGAGTCTGGTCCTAGGTCGAGGGTATGGAGGCTGTCCGTCAGGGGGGAAGCGAGGTCCAAAGCGAGGAGTCGGGCGTGGTCAGGAACTCTGGCAGGAGAGCAGGTCAGGGTGCCGGCAGGAACAGGTTACCAACGATGTTGCTCGAGCAACCTGGGACTGGGCTGGCTGGCCTTTACCTCCTCTGAGGCATAGGGCGGCCCCGGTCCACAGGTGACTCGCCTCTCCTGGCCTCAAGGCGAGCACTCCTTCTGCGAGAAACTAGTTCCCTCTGCCTCTCTGTCCTGAGCCTCTGCAGCTCCGGAGAGGCTGGAGGGTTACTGGACCCAGAGGCAACCTCACCTTCCCCTGACAGGGCTGAGAGAGGTGCACCTGCAGGCAATGGGTCCTCAATCACCTCTGGAGCCAGAGCGGATTCAGCTGGTGTCTGCTTCTGAGGATCCGGCACAGGTGAGGGCCCTTCAGGTTCAAGCCCCAGCCCTGGCTCAACAGGCTGGGATTCCTCAGGTTCAGCCTCTGAATCCGATTCCCAGGCCATCACAAATAGGTACCGCTGTGGCGGGAAGGTAAATGGTGTTTCCATGCACTCTGGTTTCTGTCACGATGTTCTGTTGCACTAGAAGCAGTTTATGTTAGGAACGTCCTACTCTCATGTAGGACCCTGACAGAGACACGTGCCCGACTGGCATGTTCTCTCCTTTCTGGTCGATCGTTTGGGAGCTTCAAAAGCTTTCTTCTGCCCGAACATCACAATGACTGATGTCAACAGACATCAGCACACTCAGGGATCCACAGAGTATTTTGCAGTTCACGTAACAGAACTCAGTAGCTCAGCATTTGGCTAATCTACGTTTATTTACATATAATAAACTCAGAGCATTCTGACTTAGTTCCTTCCTTTTTCCCACACTGTGGAATATACACCGTCATGTGATAGACAACAATCCCATGACTGCAGACATGGGGAATGAATCTCCAACAGTTTAGTCATGCTGGCGACATGACCCGGAAAACTGTCTGTGGACAAATGCCAACTCCCTTGGCCTGAAAGCAAGAAGAGCACCACTCCCCAAAGTTGCCTTTGACTGGACTTAACCATCCTGGGGTCCTTTACCTTTTACCTTTTTCTCATGGCACACTCCAGCGGTAGCGAAGCATATTTTTATAACTTTAATGCGCCCTTTGTATGTTTGTGTTGCAGCTTAACAACTCTATATAGCCAGCACAGACTGGCCAATTGCAGTTTGTGCTAACCATTTTCACAACCTCTGAAATGTCAACTGTTGGAGAAGAGCCATAATTTTTATTAGCAAGTCTTCATTTTAGACCAACTTTACAGTGTTTAGGCTTGGACTGATAACTATGAGGATTTACAGTTGACGCCAGTCAGCACTGCACCTTGTTGAAGATCTTCATTTAAGCAAATATGTATTTCTATATTCTATATGTTCCAAAAGAATAAGCAAACAACGGTTCACTTTTTTAAAAAAACACACACCACCTAGCTACAGCAAAACCAGAAAAAAACTATGATGAAATAAAAATAACCATAAAAATAGTCACATCAGTGGCTTTTCAGTGAATCAAAAACAGGGCTCCAGTTACAGATAGGTAGCCGTGTTGGTCTGCCATAGTCAAAATAAAAAAAATCCTTCCAGTAGCACCTTAAAGACCAACTAAGTTAGTTCTTGGTATGAGCTTTCGTGTGCATGCACACTTCTTCAGATACACAGGGCAATAAAAACAGGGCAATAGAGCAACAGTGGCAACTGGAGAAAATGGCTGCAGGGCGATGCTGTCTTGTCATAATTTCTGATTTGGTCTTCTGGGGTTATTTTCTTATTCAGGTTGCACTGCACAGGTGGCAAAGCGGTCATCTTCAGTTCAAGCTTAGGCAGTGGCAGGAGGATTAATTGATGGGAAAAGGTTCTGTGGTGGTTGTATGAGTTGTCCCTAAACCATTCTGAAAAGTCTGAAAATGTTCACACACAGGATACAATATCTGGAACTGTGTATGAGGTGGAGTTATTTAATGAGCACTGCTTCTGTTAGAGAGTGACTCTGGATAAACATGTGAGTGCTCTGGGTCTCTGAGACCACTCAAAAGATCCACAGGGTGCAGAAACTAATTGAGTTAATTAGTGCACTCCTGTTGATAATGCAGGGATCTTTAAATAAATTAGAGATGGAGCTGGCTTTTTACCAACCATTGACCTTTGAGATGACCTTGTGCAAATTGTTAAAAGTTGTATTATCTCTTCCTCGATCTGCAGAATGCAGGTGAAAGGTACAGAGGAAAGCTGAATAAGGCTTTTAAATAGTTAATTATATTGGCTCTTTATATGTCCTTAAATGGAGCCTTGGGTTCACCTTCAACTTCCTTCAGAATTTATCTCTGCAAGTTTGTTTCCAAATTGGGATATGCTATAGCCACCTGTCTTCAATTGCCATTATAACTTCTTTCATTTGAAATAATTTGCTTTTAAGTTTGAACCAATCTGTATAGCAAAGTCTTTTTTCTTGAATAACCTGTATGTGTGTGCATGTGTGCATGTATACACACACACAATATTTAGGCAGAAGATTCAAAATGTATTTGATGTATTTTAGAGAATGGAACAGGAAAAGACCCTGACAATGACAATTGCTTCTAAGATTACTCCGTACCTCCACTTTCTGCTGCAAACTATTTTCTTTCTGTTTGCAACATCTCTAGAACAGATATGATTCCTGGTGTTAGAAGCTGTGATGTTTTTTTTATTCATAGTCTTCTATGTTTCATTCGCTGGCCAGGCAGCAGTATGAGTTTATTCTAATTATTGTTAGTTATTAACAAAACAGGATATTAACACACAGTTTTACCCTGGTTTGTGTTAACAAACAATATTTAGAAGAAACCATAGTTCCCTGAGTTCTGATATCATGGGGCAACTGTGGTTTATTTTGAAGTTCAAACAGAAGCATTTGCAAAGAAGAAGCAGGTGGGAAACGTGTGTACAAGAATGTTCCTATCATGCTAGTATTATTTCTGAGGTGCCACAACAATGTTGGGGGGGGGATCACATCTCTGAATAAATCACCAGTGTCACCACCTGTACGTGAGAATGAGGAGCAGTGCCATATAGTCTAAGAATTTCAACATTCCAGCTCTACACTCCTTGAGAACATTGGCAGAAGAGTTGAGATTTAGAATGTGATGGTGGCACACCTCTAAACACCACCGTTGGGCAGACACCCCCAGCACATGTCCTTTGGGGTGGCAGGCCTACAGCAAACATGGTGTAAGTTCCATCCCTAAGATAATAAATGATCTAAAACTTGTAATGTGTTTCTTCTTTTTGAACCATGATTCTGGAAAAAAATAACTGGACTAAGTCACCTAAGCAGAGACATCACCTTGCCAACAAAGGTCCATATAGTTAAAGCCATGGTTTTCCCAGTAGTGATGTATGGTAGTGAGAGCTGGACCATAAAGAAAGCTGATCACCGAAGAATTGATGCTTTTGAATTATGGTGCTGGAGGAGACTCTTGAGAGTCCCATGGACTGCAAGAAGATCAAACGTATCCATTCTTAAGGAAATCAGCCCTGAGTGCTCACTGGAAGGACAGATTGTGAAGCTGAGGCTCCAATACTTTGGCCACCTCATGAGAAGAGAAGACTCCCTGGAAAAGACCCTGATGTTGGGAAAGATGGAGGGCACAAGGAGAAGGGGACGACAAAGGACAAGATGGCTGGACAGTGTTATCGAAGCTACGAACATGAGTTTGACCAAACTGCGGGAAGCAGTGGAAGACAGGAGTGCCTGGCGTGCTCTGGTCCATGGGGTCACGAAGAGTCGGACACGAGTAAACAACAACAAAGTCACTTGGTACTTTCTGTTCTGCTGTGCAATGTGACAATGATGGTGATAAATTGTTGGAAAAGGACATTGAAGGAAAAACCATAAATCACTGACTCCTCTAAAAATCCATTCATGAGCCCCGGTTTTCTGCTGTTATAACTATATAAATCCCAAGTTTTGGAACCTCTATGGGCAGAGCTCTGATAGGCCTATGGAGGATTTCCTGGTGTGGGTGACTCAGTGTGGGACTAATCAGAGCTGCTTAGCTTGCCTAAAAAGAGTGAGAATGCAAGGCTCAGTGAGAGAGTACTTTCTGTTTGATAGGTGTTTCTTTGTCCCTCCTTTACTCATCACTTGCACTAATCCCCATTGGGATCCCTTTCAAGGATCACTGTGGCAGAGTATTCCCAAGGCCACACTGCTGGTGGGATCATTCAACTAAAGGCTGGAACTAGAGATTACATGGTAAAATGATATTCCTAGCCTTGATTTGCCATTTAATGTGTATATAGGATCAAGGGACATTTGTAGAAGTGAAATGGTTGGGCCAGAAGGCTACTTAACTCATTTCCTACCCACTGATTTCTAATTTCAACCCCTTCTCCCCAAAACATCTCCCCCATCAGGCTCTGAGATGAAAAAACTCTCAGTCATGAGAACATGGACATGAGGAGAGTTTGTTGGGGGTAAAGGGGTGAAGGTTCCACCTTCTTGCCTGCCCTGTTTCCCCTGAAAATCAAGCGGATACAACTCTATACACATAAGTGGTTGGAAAGTCACTGAGCTTCAAATCAGGAAGTCCTCAATGCAAATCTTGCTTCTTTATTTAACTCTAAGCAAACCAACTTCTTTCACCTGCAATATGGGGAATTATAAAGCTAACTTAAGTTACAGAATTCTTATAACAGTAATTTCTAGATAAGGCATGTGAATTATAATACAGTGGTACCTCAGGTTACGGACGCTTCAGGTTATGGACTCTTCAGGTTACAGACTCCGCTAACCCAGAAATAGTACCTCGGGTTAAGAACTTTGCTTCAGGATGAGAACAGAAATTGCGCAGTGGCAGTGGGAGGCCCCATTAGCTAAAGTGGTGCTTCAGGTTAAGAACAGTTTCAGGTTAAGAATGGACCTCCGGAATGAATTAAGTTCTTAAGCCGAGGTACCACTGTAATCTTACTCAGATAATGCACTTGAATGAAAGACATTGCCACCTTCCTGGTGAAAATAAAAAGAAATAAAAGGCAGAAGCAGTTCCTGATGGAAAAATAAGAAACAGCTCCTAAATGATTTCAGGCATTCCACTCATTTCTAATAAATTGCCTTTGTTTTAAAGAGTAAATATTGAAACACCTACTGAACATCTGTCTGTCATGGCAATTTTGTTATCAGGCTCCTCAGATCCTGGTGCTTATTCTTTTTAAACTGCATAACAGCTAGGATTGTTAAAAATAAAATACAGCAGTATTTTGGCACCCACTTCTTTCTCTGGGTTCTATATTGCACTGTTGTCATCATTTAAAACTCAATCAATTCTACTGAACTACTGAGCAGATGGCAAGACCAGCCCATAAGAATCTGCACAGGGCAATTAGAAAATGCAAATATAAAATTAATACAAGGGAATTAATTATCAGTGACATCTCCCAAGCACTGTATATACAGAAATCTGCCTGTTTCTCAAATACTAGGCAGACATGTTGATCACTGCAATGATGTTCCCTTCTTTAACTGCCAGGGCCTCTGAGATTTAACTGGGAAAGCAGAGTTTAATTATATGGGGATAAACCCCTCTGGGGCTTCTTATTTATGTTGTGAAAAGGCCAGATGAAGAGTTCAGAAAATGTTTGTTTGCTTAGAAGATAACAAGACGCATCTTTAAAAGAGTGCATTACAAAATTGGTCCAGAATCAAAATTGCCCCCAAATTAACCCTAGAAGTAGCTGCTGATGCACATTCAGATGTGCATACTCATTGTCCCACAACTGGAGCAAAGGCTTGACAAGAGAGGAATTGGTAAATGGTTGTGTGTGTGTGTGTGTGTGTGTGTGTGTGTGTATATATATATATATATATATATGCTTTCGTAGATTTTCACGGGTACAGGAATGCAGGTTTAGGTGTCTTCGGGTGTCTTCCCGTGTAAGAGTTGGGGTGTCTAGGCGACGTTTCGACGAGGTCTCACTCGTCATCTTCAGGCTGGTGCTTTCGGCTTCTTGTTACTGGAACAGAGCAGGATCTCAGTGTTTGAGTTCCTATAAATACTGTTGAGGGGGTGTGGTGTATAGCCTCCAACGTTCTGGGCAGAGAGGAAGTTCCCAGGTTAGTGTGCCTTTTCTTCTTTTGTTCCTTAATTACTTGAGGGATATCTTGAGTGATTTCTTGAGTGATATTCTGAGTACCACTTAGGTGGGTCATTAGGTGTGGATTAGTTGCTAAAGCTTTCGTGTCTTGACCTCTTGAGCTTGTGAAGAGTTTTTCTGAGAAGATGGCTGTACTGCACTTAGATGTGCTCTGGCTTGGCTTCGTGTATAGGGGCGAGCTGTGGTTTTGTGCCCTGTGCCAGCCAGATCTGTGTAGGGATTGCAGGGGGGTGCAGCATCCGGAGGTGCCACTATGGTTTGGCTACTGGATGGTGTCTGTAATTTATCTGTGGAGAGGGTCTGGGTTTGGGTCTGGTGTGGTTGATTGGTGATGGCGTTCTGTGTGCCTCTGGTTCTGGTGTCGGTTTTTGTGGGGAGGGCTAATTTCCAGATGTCTGGCAGGCGGGACGTGTCGTCACGCTTGTTCATGTTGTGAGGGTGTTTCTCTATCTCGATGGCTTCCATGATTATTCTCTTGTGGTGATGTTCCATGTTAAAGAGCAATTTGGAATCTGCAAAATTAATTTCGTGTCCTGTTTCTTTCATGTGTTGGAAAAGAGAGGAGGTTTTTTCTTCTTTTTTGACGGCATTCTTGTGTTCTGCGATACGTGCATTTATTCGTCTGTTTGTTTGTCCAATGTACGTGGCTGGGCAGACTTTGCAGGGTATTTCATAGACCCCTTGGTTTTCCAACTGGATTTTATCTTTGGGGTTTCTGAGGATATTGGCTATTTTTTGGTTGGTGCAAAAGGCTGTTTTGATATTGTGTTTATGGAGGATTTTGCTAATTTTTGCTAATTTTGCTAAAAAAATAGCCAATATCCTCAGAAACCCCAAAGATAAAATCCAGTTTGAAAACCAAGGGGTCTATGAAATACCCTGCAAAGTCTGCCCAGCCACGTACATTGGACAAACAAACAGACGAATAAATGCACGTATCGCAGAACACAAGAATGCCGTCAAAAAAGAAGAAAAAACCTCCTCTCTTTTCCAACACATGAAAGAAACAGGACACGAAATTAATTTTGCAGATTCCAAATTGCTCTTTAACATGGAACATCACCACAAGAGAATAATCATGGAAGCCATCGAGATAGAGAAACACCCTCACAACATGAACAAGCGTGACGACACGTCCCGCCTGCCAGACATCTGGAAATTAGCCCTCCCCACAAAAACCGACACCAGAACCAGAGGCACACAGAACGCCATCACCAATCAACCACACCAGACCCAAACCCAGACCCTCTCCACAGATAAATTACAGACACCATCCAGTAGCCAAACCATAGTGGCACCTCCGGATGCTGCACCCCCCTGCAATCCCTACACAGATCTGGCTGGCACAGGGCACAAAACCACAGCTCGCCCCTATACACGAAGCCAAGCCAGAGCACATCTAAGTGCAGTACAGCCATCTTCTCAGAAAAACTCTTCACAAGCTCAAGAGGTCAAGACACGAAAGCTTTAGCAACTAATCCACACCTAATGACCCACCTAAGTGGTACTCAGAATATCACTCAAGAAATCACTCAAGATATCCCTCAAGTAATTAAGGAACAAAAGAAGAAAAGGCACACTAACCTGGGAACTTCCTCTCTGCCCAGAACGTTGGAGGCTATACACCACACCCCCTCAACAGTATTTATAGGAACTCAAACACTGAGATCCTGCTCTGTTCCAGTAACAAGAAGCCGAAAGCACCAGCCTGAAGATGACGAGTGAGACCTCGTCGAAACGTCGCCTAGACACCCCAACTCTTACACGGGAAGACACCCGAAGACACCTAAACCTGCATATATATATATATATATATATATATATATATATATATATATATGAATTGGGGAAAAATTGTACCCATCTCACAGAAGTGGTACAGGTAAAAAAATCTACAGCCTTCTGCAAATGAAGATCAATTCCAGCACCCAAGCTGACATGTCTGGATACCACCTTTCTATAAAAGGAAGCCATGAGGGTATGACCCGACAGATGTTCAACTTCCAGGAGGTGGCACATTATAAGTCCTGAGAGAATGTAACTAAGCAGCCCACCAAGCTGATCAGCAATAGGAAGTGATTGGTGAAGTGTCCCCCTGTCCTCAGAGCCGTCTATGCTCCAAACCACTTAACTGCCTGCACTAAATGAACCAAAACAGCCAAATAAAAAGTAAACTACCACAGCCAATCAAATTAAGAGCAGTGAAATAAATGGGATAAAAGGTACAATCAGAAGTCATTCTGTGTGCACTGAAAAAAGTCTGCTCCATGGGTAGGCAAACTAAGGCCCAGGGACCAGATCCGGCCCAATTGCCTTCTAAATCCGGCCCGTGGACGGTCCAGGAATCAGCGTGTTTTTACATGAGTAGAATGTGTCCTTTTATTTAAAATGTATTTATGGGGCATTGGAATTCATTCATTCCCCTTCCTAAAAAATATATAGTCCGGCCCCCCCCCACAAGATCTGAGGGATAGTGGACTGGCCCCCTGCTAAAAAAGTTTGCTGACCCTGCTCTACTCATTCACAAGTAGTAACTGGCAAAGCCCATTCTGCTCATGGGGTGGGGCCGGGTGCAGATTTCTGGAAAGACATAGAAGGAAGAATTCATGGCAGGGCCACCTTTTATTGGGAACTTGCTCCCTTAAGCCTATTGGCCAAAATAGGGCATGTTGTAAAACAACCAACCTCATATAACCAAGGTGCTTAAGTCCAATTAACACATGAATGAGTTAAGGCCATATAGAGTAAACTGTCCTGCCAAGCTTAGATAGGTCACTTCCCCTCGACTTGGGAGGAAGGAAGTTTAGTTTATTGTTTCTCTCAGTCTACCAAACTCAGACTGCATGGCTTTTTGCTTTTCTTTTTTTACAAAGGCATCATTGTTTTCCTATTTAAATAATTTAGGAACTTTCACATATTACTAGAGCTACATCAAGGAAAAATCCTATTATGTGTTACTTTCAAAAATTATGCTTATTGTTTTCAGACATTACACAGTTACACGAAGGAGATCTCACCAGGCTATTCATGGGATAATAAAACAAGCTTATATACATTGATTCATCATTGATGTGTGTGGAATCATATTTGCTCTCCCATGAACCAAAATGTGGGAACAGATGGGTCACATTCTAGGGCAATGGTATGCATGCTTAAACCCTGCACTCATTTCAGTGAGATTGTAGTGTGTTTGACAGTACACTGGATTATGGCCAGATAAAATTTACCCTATGAAGAGAATAGTATGAATTATAACAATGCTTCCCAGGATTATGCTTTCTAAGATTCCCCAGAGGTTCTGTTCTCTGCTCAGCTCTTTAAAAAAAGAAATCAAATCTAAACTAGGGGTAGTCAACATATTGCTCCCCAGATGTTCCGATGACTCCCATCATCCCTGCCCATTGACCAATATTTTCAGAGTCTAATGGGAGTTGCAGAGCACCACATTGGGTACCTCTTCTGTAAAATATCTTCCCACAGCATCAATGTTTAAGTAAATGGGCATCACATGTGTGCACAGATCTATTCTATTTTTATGACAACAATCATAACAAATCACAAACTACTGCTCCTTAAACAATGGAGATCTTAGTGAACTGAGATATGTGTGGGTGGATTGCTCTCGTCAGAAAGAAAGAAAAAGCTTCGCATACATCACTGCTTACTTGTAAACAGAAGTTTCCAGTCTGGATTCCTTGTTTATGAAGAAGGATGGCTGAACTTTTCTCAGATTACAACCAAGTGTCAAAAGTGTCAAAAATAAAAACAATCTATAGAAGGGGAAACACAATGGATAATTTTGTTTTACTCTGAGGGGCGTTACGCTATGAACAGATAACACACTCCCATAACACCATATGTACATCCATACCCACTAGAGGGGGTGTTGAGTTTGCCTAAAACAACATTTCAAAGTAAGTTCCAGTTTGAGAGAAGTATCAGAGAAACAAAAACTATTTATATTAAATGAGTAAAAAATGTATTATGAGGAGGACCACCAATGCCAACATGATAGAGGCATTGTTTTCTCCCTGCTGTTGTCCATGGATGTAAACCCACAAGCCAGAGTTACATTTTTAGGCACATTTACAGTAATTAGTAGCATGGCCAAATAACCGATGAGGGGATCAATAACTCTTGGGGTAACAGGATCCTTGATGGAGGTGAGATTTTCCACACCCCATTCTTTCCTGAGGATCCATGCTCTTTTTTCAACACTCCGTCCCAATGATTCCTACTGTCTGTACCCAAACATGTTAAATGCCTGCCCTTGTAGAAGAACTAATACAGCTCTCATTCTGAAACTTGGTGGGCTTCGTCCTCTCAGAAAGGGGCACCATGCTTGCAAATTGTTTTCGCTTACGGCAGAAAATTCCTTCGCTTAAAAACAAATGAAGGTGCCTTGCACAAAAATCTTTGGGTGTATTTCCCTACAATTTGGCAGTCTTAATCCACCCTGTAGGAGCTGCTATGGCTACAAATGCTATGCCAAGAAGAAGAAGAAGAAGAAGAAGAAGAAGAAGAAGAAGAAGAAGAAGAAGAAGAAGAAGAGTTTGGATTTGATATCCCGCCTTTCACTCCCCTTCAGGAGTCTCAAAGCGGCTAACATTCTCCTTTCCCTTCCTCCCCCACAACAAACACTCTGTGAGGTGAGTGGGGCTGAGAGACTTCACAGAAGTGTGACTGGCCCAAGGTCACCCAGCAGCTGCATGTGGAGGAGCGGAGACACGAACCCGGTTTCCCAGATTACGTGACTACCGCTCTTAACCACTACACCACACTGGCTCTCAGTGTGTGAAAAAGGAGAAGACATTATAGCTATCTTTAGATTAGTAAATATAATAATAATAATTTATTATTTGTACCCCACCCATCTGGCTGGGTTTCCCCAGCCACTCTGGGTGGCTTCCAACAAAGATTAAAAATACATTAAAACCTCAGTCATTAAAACCTTCCCTAAACAGAGCTGCCTTCAGATGTCTTCTAAACGTCAGATAGTTGTTTATCTCTTTGGCATCTGATGGGAGGGCATTCCACAGGGTGAGTGCCACTACCACTAAATGGGAAGCAATAGACCTTTGTCTTTAACAGATCTCATTTGGTCCCGAGTAACAAGTCAAACTGGAAAGATCCACAGAAGCACTACTTCTCAATGCTATAATTACAGATACAAGTCTAATCTTGGGACATCTCTGGGGTTAAAACACAGTGTTGTTGCAGTGGCCCATTTGTGGTTCTCTTCAGTTGCTTTTAAATATAGACAAAACATTAGCCTCCTGGATCTTGTCAAATTTGGTTGTTATATAGAAATATGAATTACTCAAATACCATAACGATCAAGCCACAGTCACTTTAGGCCATATTCTACTGAATGCATCTATAATGCTCATGCATGTGATAGACTATCATCCCACTTTATAAAAATGGAATTTCAGTCACCTAAGAGTGGCTAGGGAGCACATTGAGAGCCCTGAGCAAGTAAGTTCCACTGGAAGCAATAGGCAGTGGTGACATATTGTAGACTTAATTCTCCTTTAGAGTCTTAGGGGGAATTGAATGTAAAAGATGTAAAATGCATCTAAAATTTCACTTGAGAGCAACAGCATGTCATCAAGTCTCAATGCTCCCAGTGGGAACTGCAAGGTCTATTTCAACCCATGTGGTGACAGAAACATCCTAGACAGGCAGTCTTAGTTAGCTCAAATCACTTGTTGAAGAACACAGACAGGCATCCCACAGACCAGCTTGTGCAAATCCTTAAGAGAGCAGGGATCCAGCAATGCATGGATTCCAGAGTGAACCCCTGCCCAGATCCCCACATTGGTCTCTAGATCAGATCCAGTTTGCACACTTTGGAATCACAACTGGTCAATGGTTAGGAAGGAAATACATTTTGAATTGGGATTTGTGAAGTCTGGTGTGTGTGTGTGTGTGTGTGTGTAGGCAGATTTAATGTGATGCGACCACAACGGGAGACAAATGGTGCAAGGCCAGCCTTACCATTAGGCAATCTCATTGCTAGTATTAAAGTAGGATGCAAGTCTGGTCAGCTTTGTACAAGGGAAGCTATCTCATTCTTTATCTCAGAAAGCAAAATGTCTTGTTGAAGTACTAAACTGGTGTCCATTAGACATCCAGGTATCATGAAAGCTTACGTAGACTGCTAATTAGAACAACAAGGCATGAACAAAAGGCTGTTGAGGTCTGACAGTACTGGCTTCTCCTGTACCCAATTCAAAATGCTGGTTTTAACCTTTAAAGCCTTATGCAGCTCAGAACCCCTATAGCCAAAGGACAAACTTTCCCCTTTCAGACCTCCCTGGACCCTGATTTCATCATCTGAGGCCCTTCTCTGCATGCCACCTTTGTGAGAGGTCCAAAAGGGGGCAATAAGAAAACGGGCCTTTTCAGTAGTAGCCCCTCCCCCCAAGAATTTATGGAATGCTCTCCCCAGGCAGGCCTGCCTGTCACCAACCTTGTCATCATGTTGGCACCAAGCAAGGACATTTCTGTTTTCCAAGGCATTTTGGCAGCACCAGTGATACGACTGCATTGTGAAATCTGCTTTTAATCATGTCTAATGATTCTATTATTGTATTTTATTTTTATTGTAAATCACTTCAGGACTTCCTTTGTTGGAGACAATGTACAAATGAAATAAACCTAAACCAAACCTAAAAAGCTATTTTGTTCAAAAAGAGAACTCCTAAGCACACAGATGGTTGTAAAAGACTTTCTCCGTGGAGAAGATACTGCTGCCATCACTTTAATGGCAGAGAGAATGCTGGATTGTTTTCAATACAATAAACCTATTTGCCTCCTACTTGGATATCTCCTTAATTTATTGCAGAAACTGTGAGATCAATACATAATAACTGTGTAATTTAGGAAACATGTTACAAGGTGTCACAAGATTATCATTCCAGTTAAAATGGAATATCAGTGTTGAGATCTTTTGAATAAAATGAGGCCAAATTTTCATAAACAGAAAAATGCCAGCTGAACTGGTCCTGAATCTGTCTGTTATCATTTCAGCAGTATTCCACACTGTCAGATATATTGTAGTATCAGATATGACCCTTTGATCCAATAAAAGTTAATAGTTTGAAATCTTCCTCAGTCTACCATTTCCAGGGAACAACAGAGCCACAGTAAGGGGAAGAGAATCTATAGTTCTATATGGATGGACCAATTGTTTCCTCCTCCTGCACCATGTGCTCTGATATACAATCCTAGTAGTTTCTGCAATACACAACCCCTCCCAACTTCTCCTCCATTTTGACAATATAAGTCCCTCTCTTGCTCCCATATGCCAGCTAGACCTGTTCTGGGAGTTCTGCTGACTCTCCAGAGCAGATTTAGGGGGCATGGCAGAAGAAGATTCAACTCAGTTGCCCCCTGGTTTCTGCTCACTTTTTGTTGTTTAGTCGTTTAGTCGTGTCCGACTCTTCTTGATCCCATGGACCAGAGCACGCCAGGCACTTCTATCTTCCACTGCCTCCCGCAGTTTGGTCACTCACTGTTATTTTACTGCCCTATGGAGCCTGAGATTTCTTCCTCTCATATGTTATTTTAATTTGTTCAGAATAAGCAGATACCTAAGAGTGTACCAAATAAACTATGGAATATATCCAGGTAAGTCATACTTTGAGTAAACCCACTGAATTCAATGGAGATGACTAAAGTAAGTCCATTGATTTAGTTGGATACAACCCATTGTGTGCATGTGTAAATCAACACGCACAAACATCGTTGTTCATTTAAAAAACAACCATAATCCCCTCCCCCCAAATAATCACAGGATAGTCTACTAAATACTAAAAGAGGAGCATGAGCATGTGTGTATAATGGCAACTGTGAAAAGCACTGAATGAGGACAAAAACTCAGAGAACTTTCCCAGGGTTTCTTCTTGCAAGCTTACCTTTATATTCACTTGGATTAAAATGCTGTTCATTGCATATGTGATATTGCAATTACGTGTGTGTGTGTGTGTTGTATCTATTTCCCAGTAATTAGTAACCTGGGGAGGAATTTCACTGCTACTGTAGTTATTTAATCTAATAAAGTGTTGTTATGAAACCAGCCTTGAGGTATTTCTGGAACTATATTAGAATGAAGTAACTTTAATGTCTGTAAGAATATCCATTGACCCTGACCGCAGATCCTGTAGCTGGAATTACAATATTTCTTGAGATGTTTTCTTAGCAATCTTGTATATCCTCATCAAGAAAATAACCGCAGGCACACTTTCATGATTCAATTACGAAAATACAAAGAGTGTGGGAATACTGCCATGTGCTAACAAGAAATAAGAAAATAGTAATCTTACGCTGAATGTCAGCCATGCAGAAATACATAAGAGAAAAGGAAGGAATCCCCAGGGATTTTGTTAAAGCTATTCCTTATTCTGCAAGAACCTCTGTTTTCAAACACCTTGCCTAGGGTACATTATGATCTGGATTGACATGGGGCTAATCTAGTAGGAGTCTGGTAAATCCTGCCTTAGTGCAAAGGCTGGATCTGACTGACCTCCTTCTGATCCTTTCAATCCTGCAATTCTCTGTTTCTACACTGACTAGAGTTCAGTTTCTCCAGCAAGAGAACTTGACTTCCAGTTCCAATTTGTGCTTTGGGAAACTGGACTGTTCTAATTGATTGCTACTATAAACTAGTATGCTTGACAGAGAACAGATAAATTGATGGCAGTTTTGATATGGATGTTATCATTTATTGGGATGTATACTGCATTCATGGAAGTGGAGGTTTTTTTTTGTTCCATGGAAATTGCTGCTATCCATTTGGAGCTGACTAGGGTTTCAATCAATTACTGAAGCAAAGCTTAAAGCATCTCAGATTTGCAGGGCACAAATTCACACTCTTACCGCAACTGTTAATTTGTGCATTAAAAGTTCAGCTCTGGGTAATCAAATTTGGCATCTTTCTTTGTGGGCTGTGTCCTCTTCCTGTGGCACTGCTGAAACTAGACTTACAGCCACATCATTTGTGGCTGCACTCATGGGCAAGCTCCAGTGAACACAATGAAACTTACCGCCAAGCAAACAGGCATAGCATTTGTTGTAAAGCCACCAAGCCAGTGTCACCCACTCCTAACTTAATTTTGTGCATGACCGTTAAGCTAAACCCCAAGAAAAATTAGCAGTACTATAATTACTGGGTTGAGTCCAAATTTCCTCTGAGCAGAGTTCCACTGAAATAATTACCCTGTTGTTGATGGAAAGGCAATTTTCACAAACCCGTCATTGCCCTTTCAGCCTCTAGTGCCATCCAAAATCTGCTCCAGTGGGTTGGGAATCTTTAAGAACAGTGAGACAGTGCTCTCACCTCCATTTAGTGGGAACCTCCATTGGAACAGAGTCTATTTGGTAAAAATAAAGAGTCTTTCCATTTGCAGAATGGCAGTTCTGCATCTAATCCAGTACATATTCCTAAATACTGGGGGCAGGGAAGTATCACCAATTATGTTAACGTCTGAAGAAAACTTACAAAGGGTGGTGATTCAGATATTTTAAAGGAAATAATTTTAAAAAGTGATTTAAATTTGCTATAGCTGTCTGATTTCAGTTCTGGGTTTTGACTAACATGCCAAGGCCTGTCTTACTGAACAGTGAAAACTTTTCCTAATGGCTGAAGTGAATTTCACTTCAGCATTTGTTCATGCTCTCAAACCATTAGGATACAGAAGAAACATGCAACTCTTGGTGCTTCATGGAAGAATCTTTAACTGAGCTCCTGGGAAAGAACATCCAGTCTAATTCATTGCTCAGTGACTAAGTAAAAACTGTACAGTGTAGTAAAATAGGCAATTATTGTGCTTTATAAAGATTGAATCCCAAATATATAGGGAGAAATTTGTGTGTTCAATGTGAATGTTCATTGGCACTGGGAAATTAAAAGTGTCACCCATGAAATTGTAAAACTCATTAAAGCAGAGTATCCTTTTAAAAGTTACGGATTAACTTTATTACCAGCTTGGTGATAGCAAGTCTGCTTGCTTAAATCCACTTTCTTTTGGCATTCCTGAACATTATCAAACCATATTAACCAAATGTGATTGGAACAAGGAAAAACTTTACTTCCTGCTTCATTTTTTTATTTATTAAAATCAAACCTGAAGGCACATCCACTGGGAAGGCTGATACCAATTCACAATGCTTACTGCATTTGCTTTTTCCTCTGTATTTAAAGCCTTCTATTTCTTCACTTGTGTAGATGTGTGAAATATCATTCTTTTAATGCCCCCGCCCCCACCAGCTTTTAAGGTATGGAATCAAAAAGGCAAGAGTGACCTCTAGTGTTCACAAGCCCATTAGAACTTGAGAAACAGCTAGTTCTCTCCCATCACTGCATGAAGAATGTCATTTGTTTTAAATATATCCCCACCATTTTAAACTCCTATAAATTGCATCCAGGGAACAACACACAGCCAAGCAACATTTTTTTAAAAAAGTCTAGCAAAATGCATCTCTTTAAAAACAGGTTTCATATTCTAGAGTAATTCCTGGAGTACAGTTTGGATCCTCAGCTACTTCAATGGACAGATATGACCTCTGTCATTTCCCCTGGCATAGAAGCACTTGCACAAACTAACTCGTACCTAGCAGTGTTTTCTGAACAACTCCATTTAAATCCTGAATTTTAAACACTGCCACTGTATCCTCCTGTTCCCTTCATCTTCTAAAGCAAAACATTGGCATATATGACACTCTTGGGCTACTATTCTCAGCAGACTTCCAGGGGATTGATGCCCATTTAGCTCAATGGGACTCAGCATGCTAATTGCATGGTTAGCTATCCACAGTCATGCTAAACGATCATCATGGCAAAAGCCCCAAGGCTGAATCTGAAGAAAGGTATATATCCATGCTTGCCTCCCTGTTTCTCCCTTTTGCAGTGACACTGCACTTCACAGAACATCTTATCACAATAATTGTCTCCTAATGCCTTGTACAACACCAAAAGGGGGTCAATACCCCCACAACACTTAAGCTGAGGGGGGTGCATGGGGAGGACAGATGTTATGGGGATTTCTTATCAAATGGAGGACACAAGGAGCCAAACTGTATGCCAAACAGCTTTTAAAAGCAAAAATGTATAAAAAGTACCAGTGTCTTAGTCCTATCATCAGATTTGCACCACTGTTGTTTTTCTTTCTTTCTTTTAAAATCCACACCAACCCCTTCATGTTATGGACTCGTTCAGTCACATGGGCTTCCTAAGTCTAAATGCCATGCTGTGTCAAGATCTGGCTTTCTACATTCCAAAATATAGTTAATCTGCCCTGGCGTGGGGAAAATAGACACCAGGACTGATAGGTGAAGCAGCAAGATGCAGTTAGGATGGTTCAGATATTTTCCCATGCCCTGCCTAAAAAACCCTCAAACCAAACCAAACCCAAAAGGATTCCAGTAAGGGATGGAGAGGTCGTTCCATGAAGGTAGGGTTACACAGAATTAAGTGGGGCGCAATCTAGTTTGGCAAGCAGGGGCGTGTAGTTATGAATCGTTAAACACTCAGCAGGAGAAGGCAACCGAGGTGACTAAAGGCATTTCCTTGATATCATCAGCCGCATGAAAAATGAAATCTTAACGCAGGAGTATAAATAAACAGCAGTTTAAATGCAAGTAGCAGGGGGAGGTAGGGGAGGCACTTTTTTAAAAAAAGAAGCCCGAGGCACATATATCTATTGCAGAGGGGAAAGGATGTGCAGATTCCCTGCCATTCCAGGATGGAAGGCCCCCATCACCTTAGTTCCTCAGTGATACAGAGAGGCCGATTTGCAGGGAATGCACTTAAGCGAACTTTAGACGCGGGAGCCACGCACCTTGCGCTCTCGCTCTCTCTCTCTTTCCCTCCCCTCCCACTACTACTCCAAAGAGCATCCCCCCGCTCCAGACCTCCCCGTCAAATGTTGTGTAAGCACCGGGTGGCTGCGAGATACAGGGCTTCCTTTGATACTTACAGTTGGTAGCTGCTAATCCAAGATGCCAGAAGCTGAACAGCAGCAAAGTCAAAACGCTGAAGAGTTGGGGGATAGGATCCATTTTCTCGTGCCGTCTCTGCCTGCGTAATCTCCAATTTCAGAGAGTGGCTGCTGTGCCTTGGCTCCCTTACTCCATCCGGCATCCAGGCACCCTTTTGGAAGACGCCGGAGAGGGAGAATGCGAAAGACACCTCTGCCCCTCCTTACCCAGAGCTTCTCGAAAGCAGCAGCAGCAGCAGCAGCAGCAGCAGCAGGTCCAAAGAGACACAGAGAGAGAAAGCAACTGCGCCTCAACGCCAAAAGGCACTCATAAGGCAGCTCCTGAAATCCACCTCCAGGAGCTGCGATAGGGATTCAGCCAGCCTGGAGCTGAACAGCTCCTTATAGGCGCGAGGAGCCGTGCGCGCTCACTCCACCTCCTGCTCAGCCTCCTCCTCCCCGTCACACCTCCCGCCTGCTAGGGAGGATCCTTTCTCATTACTATTATCAAGCCCTGATGATAAGCGTCGGAGTTACAGGGGAACTTGGCTGCCCAGAGCATCTTTCTCTCTCACTCACTCTTAGTTAGGGGAGCCAGCTAGTGTATCAGCCGCGACGGCGCGGGGTGGGGGAGAAGGATAGCACCCAAATGAAGGTGGGGATGGAACGGAGGAAAGGCGGGGGGGGGGCGATTTGCAAATCTCTGTGTGGCCCTGTCTGCAAAGGAAGAAGAAGGGAGATCTTAGAAGATGAAAGGTGCAGGAAAGATAAACCTCTCCCCCCTCTATTTATCTATTTTAATATTTCTTTCTTTTTCCACACCGCGCTGCATTCTGTTTCTTTATTTATTGCAAGTTGAAAACTAGGAAATTTATTGTGGCAGGAGTTTCTGTAGCTCATTTCATAGGCTGCGCGAAATGGACAGCGTTGATCATTCTGCTTTCTCTCTCTTTCTCACACATAGAGGGAAGCGGGGTGGGGGGAGGAAGGATACCGCTGATGAGGCTCTTTCTACACACAGAGAGGGGGGGAGGGGGCGTCTTTAGCACAAGATGAGATTTGAAAATGAGTGAGGGGAACGAATGAATGCCGATCTACTAACTGGAAGCAGGGTTACCATATATTTTCATGTGTTGATAATCTCCCCGTGCAAATACAGAAAAGCACATCAAGCCATTCATTGCAACCGAACCACAGCACCTGTGAAAGTCAGTTCCTGAGCTGGAAACCGAGGCAGTTATTGGAGCCAAGTTTCTGTTTGACGGCTTGATTCATTTCTGACAACTGTCAGAACCGTTTTGCTATTATGTAGGAAAGGAGGAAGTGTCAGACTGAGTTTCCCCCTCCTTTTCTTTTTTTTCTTTTGGATCAGTGATTCCAGGTGGGGGAAAATGTTGTCTCTCATTGCTGATCATCCCACTGCACTTCTGCTGTCCTTTCTAGAACCTTAGATTAATAATTCCCTAGGCTTAACCTTGTTGCTTTACTGCTGCTTTGGATCTCGTCAATTGCAGGCTGTATCAAAGATGGATAAAAATTACATTAGTGATCCCAACTTTAATCCTTGAGGAGAGAATTTATTTGGAGCATTAAGGTCTTTGTTGGAAGTAATTTGCTGGTCTAAAGCCATAATAAACAAACCAGAGAAGGGTCAGAAATAATTAGCGTTTTTTTAGATCACTTGCCCATATTCTTATGATGGGCCCATGGAGAATGGAGCTCTAAATTGCTGGCATGCTGAAAAAAGGAAGGCGGTGAGAGAAAACACACACTTGGGCTGTTTTGTGTGGGAAACTGCTTGCTTAGTGATTAGATAGCCTGGAGAATTAAAAAGCAACAGCAAACGGGATTTTGAGCTTTAAATGGACAATCAAACAAAAGCTAAATCGCACTTCTCTATGGGATTTTTTTGAAAGAAAGAAAGAAAGGACAAAATGCTGCTACAAGGATTCCTTATGAGAACTTTATATGAAAGAGAGGAGAGAGGCAATAGAAATCAAAGTCCTGTGATGAGGTAGGGAAAATTGGTTAAGTTTCTAATGTTTTTAGTTGCAGAGGAAAGATAAGCACATGGCCAAGTGCTAACACCCCCAAAGTGACAAAAACAACCAACAACAAAGCATGAATCTCATTGGATTCCTTGAAATCTCACGATTTATAAAATAAATACCATTTATTATTATTAATTATGCCCATATAGTATCACCAATGTACAGTCATGGCACTTTGCAGAGTGACAGAGAAGGACAGCGGGGGGAACAACAACTGCCAACCTCACAAGCAAAAGTTTGACAGAAGGGAACACAACAGAGGGAACACTGGTGAAGATACAGGCTGGCAAAAGGAACAGAGGAAGAATAAATCCAGAAGCTCATGGCATCCATTTCCTTGAATGCATGAGTGGAGGGGGCAGAAATGGGGCTATTCCCACTTACTATACCCTCAAACCATGCATATTCAGATGAACATGTGGAAAGGACCTCTATGGAGGTTCAGCTATGCACGTGAAAGAATCTCTTTACGCACCTTAAGTTGAATGTGCATATTTGGGGTTGAATGTTCTGCAGGGTTCTGCAGGCATCCCGTCATGGTGCTGGGCCTACAAGATCATGATGCTGCTTCCCTCTCTTTATGTTCACTGAGCACATGCAGAGGAAGTAGAGATGGCTGTGCATAGTGCTGGCAGGAGATAAGCTCTAAGAGGTTGGGCCAAATGAGTTATCAAAGAGGTGAGCTTTGGAGGAATAGCTTGGAGGCAGAAAGAAGAAGCCACCATTACCCACTTGCAAGCCATTGTGGCTGGGATGGTGGTGCCACAGATGACTATTGCTTACCTGGATGGGACAGCAGTGGGAACACCAGATTAGGCTCTTAACAAAGCAGGATTGTGCCACGTGTGTCTACCTTTGATGTAACAGAAAGGAAATAAAACAAAGCTGTCTGATTCTTTGGAATGTGGAGGTAGAAAATACAGGTGAGGCCTGAAACAAAATGTTCCTGCTCCATGTTTCAGCCAATCAGACATGTTATTTTCAATGAGACTCCATTCTGCTCCCCCTTCCACACAGTTTTCCACCCCCACAACAGTAAGCTGGCATTCTGTGTACACCAGGCTTCCTCAACCTCAGCCCTCCAGATGTTTTTGGCTGACAACTCCCATGATCCCTAGCTAGCAGGACCAGTGGTCAGGGATGATGGGAACTGTAGTCTCAAAACATCTGGAGGGCTGAGGTTGAGGAAGCCTGGTGTACACTATACTCAGTCCTTAGTAGCCTTTCTCTCCCCTTTTAAGCTGCCCCCATCCCCGCAAGGAACTGATGAGCAGCCTTAGGCAAAGCTTCCTGAGATACTCAAAAGGGAACAGGCTATTCTTCAATAATTTAAATAAAATATTTCCTGCTTAACTGTTCCTTCTGCCACTAGATAGGGATACCACCCAACCTTTTCAAGCCCCAAACCTGGATGTACGTTTTCCGGGATGCATTCCTGGGAGAGTCACATGACCCACGCCTCACTCTCTCCCTGAACAAAGCACTTTTGGGGAGTGAGAGGGCAGCTCTAGATTGTGCAAGCCCATAGCACCCAAAATGGCCACTGGGATCTTGCAGAAGAAAATGGGATTTCCCATTTTTTTTCTCGGGGCACTTCGCAGGTATGGATAGGGCAGGTGAAGAACTGGGCTTTTGAAGTGCCACAACCCCCTGAGCTGATGACAATCCCCCCCCCAAAAAAATGAACATAAGGAAACTGTCTTATGTTGAAAGAGACTATTGGTCCATCTATTACACTGACTATCAGCAGTTATTCAAGGTTTTGGACAGGTGTCTTTTTCAAGCCTACAGGGAGATTCTCTCTGAGGATTGAATGTGGGCCTCATGTGCTCTGCAGCTGAGCTTGGGCCCTTCCCTTAAGGAAAGTGCCACATGGTGAGTGGGGTATTTAGAGAAGACTCCTGGGTTTTGCAAAGTATAGTTTCCAACTTTGTTGTTCTTGTTTATTCCTTTAGTCATGTCCAACTCTTCGTGACCCCATGGACCAGAGCATGCCAAGCACTCCTGTCTTCCACTGTCTCCCGCAGTTTGGTTTCCAACTTACCTGAGAGTATAGTGTCTTTTTACATGCTAATGAATAAATCCTGCTTTCCCACCCTATTTTGGAAGCCTGGTGATTTTCATTCTATGGTCAGGCTGATGATACACATTAAGGCTTGAGCTAAATCTACTCAGTTCGGCTCTATTCTTTGATAAGAACTAACTTGAAAGGTGGACAAGGTAGACAGTGTTTGGTCTCCAAATTATGCTAAAGTTAATGAATCCCTTGTACAGATAAAAAACTATAACTGAAAAATCCTAGCTGGGAATAGAAAGTGCAGTAAAATTATGGTGATTTTGATCTGCTTTTCTCAGTCAGTTCATGCTATACTTCACTCTTCAAATAACCTATATTTCAACCATACATTATAACAACAGCAACAAATCCCTTGCAAAACCATGAAGGATTGGATTCAAAATCCATGTATCCATGTATAGGAGAGCTTCTCCTGTGTGGTGCGCCAGATTTAGCTCAAGATCCTTGTGAGAGAAAAGTGAATTAAAATTCAGAGCCATGCCTCTGCTTGCACATTGAAGTTGCATAATCTCTTGCACAACTCTCAGTGTGCTGTTATATAATATGTCACATATAATATGTCACATATATAATATGTCAATGTCACACAATGGGTACTTCCACTCCTATTTTATGAACAGGAATAGTTCAAGAACATGCTGGCAAATTCAGATTACACAATTACAGCTGATTTGCTTGTGCAACAAACTTGCTTCCTTCTGAAACTGGATGTTGTTCCATAAAGAGAGTATAGAGAAATGTACTGGAAAGCAACGCAGAAGGAATGCTCAATAAAAAGTCAGCATTGTCTAACCTCCCTGCAAACTTTGTGCCAATAAATCAGGATGAATGTTCAATAACCAGCTTGCCTGAAAGTGACTGAAGTTTGATGCTACCTCTTGCAAAACTGCTCACAGAACTGTATGGCTGCCAGAGTTTCTTCCACCAGCATAGGGGTAGAGAACCTGTGGCCCTCCAGATGTTGTTGGCAGGCCCAGCCAGCATGCCCAGTGGTCAGGATGGAAGGAACTATAGCCCAACATTTGGAGGGCTACGGTGCCCTCCCCTCAGTCTCATCTGGATTGAACCTCATTTTATTGGCACTCATCCAGTCCATTACCAAGGCAAGACAACAGTTCAGCACATCCACTGCCACACCTGCAGATGTAAAAGATCAGTAGAGTATTGTGTCATCAGTATATTGCTGACCACATTCTCCAAACCTCTGGTTCCTGTTTTCAGGATATTACTCATATATAGAATCATAGAATCATAGAGTTGGAAGAGACCACAAGGGCCATCGAGTCCAACCCCCTGCCAAGCAGGGTTTGAATGCCCTTATTTCTTCCTGATAGTAACTAAAGTGGAGTGATTCATTGCTGAGGTTTACCATGTAGTCTTGTGCATGCATACTACAAAGTAAGTCCTACTGAATTCTATAGGACTTACTCTGAGGTATGAAATTTCATAATGCTTTCTCCCCACCCCACCCCAATTTGTTCAGACGGCACATATGAATATTAGCTCTCTATTTTATTCATATCTCGGGATGTCTATCCTTTCCACCAAAGCATTTGATAATGCATTCTTATGGGTTTGTAGGTTAATCCATCAAGCTCATTCAAATCAGCATTAGACCACTTAATTATATTCATGGCATAAGTCAGTTTCCAGGCTGCCCAAGTGCTAATTGCTTTTAGCTGTAAGATCAGTTTCCAGCCTTTTGAGGAGTCTCTGTCTATAGAGTTGCTGTTAAGAGGATTCTAAAGTGGAGAAGGCTCCATGGCTGATCCCAAGGGGCTGCTGGGTATATATCAAGCATAGGTAACATATGGGTGTTTACAACATGTTCCTGTCACTCCACATCTTTGCTTTTATCTTTCTAGGCTCAACAACATCCCCCCCCCACCCCATCGTCATTGGAAAATCTGTCAGTTTGTTTATTTGCGTTCTGCTATTTAGGTTTCTAAGCACCACCATCCACTGCACAATCCTATCTGTATAATGCAGCTTTTGCCAAACTGGTGCCATACTGGCTGGGGCTGATGGGAGTTATAGTGCAAAACATCTGGAGGGTGCCAAGTTGGTGTGGAGTAGTTCTTTTTTAAAAAAATTATTAACAATTTCAACATAACAAATTATCAAAACTAATCATCTTCATTATTTTCCCCCTTTCCCCCTCCCACTTCCCCAGCAAACCCTCCCCTCCCCCCAAGACTTCCCTCAGCTCCTCTCTCTGATTTCTCAACTCATCTTATTCTCTGCATATTGTAAAATTGTATACATCCTTGTATTATCTATCTACTATATTAACCCTCAATAAATTTGTGTATGTTTATTCAAAACCTGCCAAGGAGTCCAGTTCATTCTGTTGTCTTTTTAAATAATTTGTAAAAAGCTCCCATTCTTCTTTAAAGTCACAGTTGTCCTTATCTCGCAATTTGCATGTCAATTTTGCCAGTTCTGCATAGTTCATCAATTTCTCTTGCCACTGTTCTTTTGTCGGGGTTTCCTCATTCTTCCATCCTTGTGCTATCAAGACTCTTGCCGCAGTGTGGAGTAGTTCTGGAGAAGGAGAAGGAGAAGGAGAAGGAGAAGGAGAAGGAGAAGGAGAAGGAGGAGGAGGAGGAGGAGGAGGAGGAGGAGGAGGAGAAAGAAGAGAGGACAGGGTGAAGCCATGAGTGGAGGGGGCCCTTTTCCTATCCCCGGGACCCCCAGGAAACTCAGCAAACCTGCTGCACCTGGAACTGCATGTGGAGAGTGCAACTGAATGGGACACAATTGTAGGCAGCCTGAGGAAGTACCATCTACCTTGGCCTTGCCCATGAAAAGCAAGCAAGACTAGGGTGATGTCTGCTGCTTCTTTTTGTTGTGATATTTTCGTGGGTGAGAACCTGAAGCCTGAGAGGGAGGGTCTGTCAGAAGCAGTGCTATTTTTCTAGAAAAAGAGGGGCTAGAATTCACCATGAACACAATGGCACCCACCTGAGAGGCGCCAGAAAGTTCCAGCGGAAAAGAAGCCCAGGTCAGAAGGAAAATTAATTGATAGTGATTATACGTGTGTCTGTAATTTTGATATAATGCAACATTTTTATATGCAACAGTGTATTTTTAAATATTTTGTTTATGTTGTCCCTTGTTGCTTCTTTTTTGTACACTGCTTAGAGATATTTTTAATATATTGGTATAGAAATGAAATGGTCAGAAACGGACAACAAAAGAATGTAACTGATTTCCTTTGTACTCCTGAATTCTATGAAATAGCCATCAGTAAAATGGCATACATAGATGCTCCTCTTTTTACATCTCTTCTGTTTCTTTGTACTTGTGTTGCCAGTACTCAAGGGACAGTGAATTAAATGGGCATGGAATAGTTATTTGCATTAGGAATCACCATACTGATGGAGTAGGACATGGAGAATTAACTTCAAGAGATCTAATCTAGAGCAATGACTAACGGATAACAATAATTATTATATGTCTATACATACTTTAAAAATATTTATGCCAAAAATTCTGCATTATCCCATAATAAT
This sequence comes from Podarcis liolepis, assembly GCF_965112155.1. Classification (NCBI taxonomy): domain Eukaryota; kingdom Metazoa; phylum Chordata; class Lepidosauria; order Squamata; family Lacertidae; genus Podarcis; species Podarcis liolepis. Next base: position 89,148,596 of record NC_139554.1, read on the forward strand.
TATTTTGTATTATTCTGTATTTTTGCATTCCCCCCCCCTAAATTGGCCTTTTCCATTTTGTACTTTTTAAACTTCATCTTCAATTACTTCTTCCATTAATGTATCATTGGTATTAATGCATTGAGAAAGACTCTTTGCAGTGAAGAAGCCTATGAATGAGCAGCTGCCAACAAAATCTGAAAGTCCGATAAATAATGTGACCAGGACTCCCAAACACAGCACAGGCACCCCAATTGCATGGAAACCTATGAGCAGACAGGCCACATTCCTGGTTAAGCATGCAGTGTTGACTTTATTAGATTCATGTATGAAGGGGGCTTGCCATGGTTCTGTTTTTGTCCCTTGTTTTCCATTTTCTGTGGAATTGTTTTTGACAGGCACTATATAAGTTGTTCCTGTTTGCATTTGCAACTCTTACAGCCCCATGAGCTGTGCTCTATTTCAATTCCTGCTTCTGTGTATTAAGGTGATCCATAAGTGATGCCATAAAATTACTTGTACCAGACTTGATATTAAGCTTTTCCCATTCTAGAGTTAATGAAAAATGCTTTTCTGTGGAAATTCACGTATACTGTAATTTTACCAATTCCTGTTTTGAAGACTATTAACATTGCCTCCTATTTCATTCTTTCCCAACTTCAAACCTACAGCTTCATTAACTGTGGCAGCCCTGCAATATACTGCGAGATGAATGATTTCAATTTTGGAAGTATCCATGGTTGAGATTTTCAATATCATTTTCATGTCTTGTTATTTCTAACACTCAGTGACTCTCACACATTAAAGGATTATTATTATTATTACTGTTAATATTACTACTAATACAATTATTATTGGGAGCCGCAGCTTTAATAGCTAGAGGAGAGGTCCGAATAGACTAATCCATGTCTCAAAAGACTGTTCACAAGGTCCTTAAAGATAAAGGGACCCCTGACCATTAGGTCCAGTCGTGGACAACTCTGGGGTTGCGGCGCTCATCTCGCTTTACTGGTCAAGGGAGTCGGCGTACAGCTTCCGGGTCATGTGGCCAGCATGACTGCTTCTGGCGAACCAGAGCAGCACACGGAAACACCATTTTCCTTCCCACCGGAGCGGTACCTATTTATCTACTTGCACTTTGACATGCTTTCAAACTGCTAGGTTGGCAGGAGCAGGGACCTTATGATGAGCCATATTGCCATCTTCATAGAACCATAGAATCATAGAACTGTTGAATTTGAAAGGACCACAAGGGTCATCTAGACCCCTCCAATGGAGGAATCATCTGCCCAGTGTGGGTCTTGAACCAATCACCTTAAGATTAGGAGTCTCATGCTCCTAATGGACTCTTCCCTTCCAATGCAGGAATCTTCTGCCCAGTGTGGGTCTTGAACCAATCACCTTGAGATTAGGAGTCTCATGCTCTACCAACTGAGCTATCCCAGCTGTCATCCCTCATGTATGTGTTGGCACTTCAACCCAACCCAGTGTAAGACATCAAGGAAGAAAGAGGGCTAGTTTACGCATGAATACTCATAACCTGACGACTATAGCATCATTTGATCACTTGCATGTGCAGTTGAATAGCTATCTATGGTAGCACCTATCATAAGGAGAACTTTCATATTCAACTATGATTCATCATGCAGTGAGTGATATCATATATATATATATATATATATATATATATATATATATATATATATCAAACGATACAAATGAACTGAGCGATGTACATGCATGTGTGAATCAGCCCAAGGAGGTTCTCCTGTGTCAGATGCTGCCCCTGACTGTGCAGCTTTGCAGTGTGCAGGAGATGCATTTTCTCTGGTCCCTTTGTGCTGCCTTCTGTAGACTTTTCCTATCCTTTGGGTCAACTAAGAGTGTGGGTTTCCATTGGGTCTGTCCACCCAGCCAGACCTAAGCTAGATCATGTTTCAGTTGCCATACCTTGTTTCATTTTAAAGCCAATCCATAGACAGGAAGTCTTAAATTCATTAAGAACAATGACAAAGTAACATGTGAGGAAGGAAGCCCATATTTATATGCACAAGATTACTGGTCGAACTGAGGAAGAGGGACTTTAGTGTAGTGGATTAGAGAAAAGTCTACGAGAGTCTAGCAAAAGGACCCCAAACAAAACAAAGTAGAAAGAGGGGAGGCAAAGGAGAGCAGCTGTGATGCTGAGGGATCCATTAAAGGCAGAGTCTCAGACCTGCTTATTACAAAGAAATGGGTAGACAGGTTCAAATGGATGGGTGAAATGTGGATTATAGCTCCTGATAGGAGTTATTCCCAAGCAAGCATGTAGACAAAAGAAACTATTGACACATGCTACACCTGTGTTAGTGCTGCCTACACCATTCCATTTATAATAAGCCATACTATTCCCAGTGTTCCGTTACAGCAGATGGCTGCACAAGATGCAACATGCTGTTCATTAGGGGACAGAGCTTCTCTCCCATCTCCTTAAAAAACAATAATCTTTTTTCTCCTGTTCTCTTGGGAAAACAAAACATGCAGCACACAGTGCTCATACTGGAGATGCTGGGAGAAAACTAATGCAATTGTCCCTGAAGGGAGATGAATACACCAATTTGGTTTTCAAATTGGAAAGTCCTGTTCATTCATGCTACTCCAGTCAACTCCGAATGAAGTGTTTGGTACAAGCAGTAAGATTCACCGAGAGCCAAGAAGTTCAGTAATGCTTTAGCCTAGTGGAGGTAGGGTGGGTGCCTATAATTTCCAAACACTAGAAATTTAGAGAGGTGCTTCCCTGTGGTCGATATCCTTTCGTGTTTACACAGAAATAAGTCCCATTCAGCAAATGGAAAGACTTCCTGCTAGCAACTTCAGCCCATTTTATTGCTTCTTCTTGTTATTGGCTAGGGGACTGGCGACAGACAGCCTCTGGTTTTTCCTAAGCAGGCATTTTCTCCCTCACCTGAGTAGCTGCTACTATGCAGTGGATGACAAGCAGTCATATCAGGATTCAAAATAAGGAGACTATCAGCATCAGCTGTTGTATTTCTTGTCCATACCTTGATACCCACTTCCCAAACAACACAAATCTTACATGAATTGTTTATTCACTATTGGTATGTAAGAAGTGGGGGACCTGATGTAAACAAGGACAGAGGTGCTGCTTGCTGTGGGCGTAGCTTGTCATGTGTGGGGTAAGGAAGCCTGCACTGACTGAAATTCTGTTTCCCAGACAACTCTTAATGCCGCAGGAGCCCAGTCTTTCATTGTATCTAGTTAAACAAGTATAGAACAAAATGGAAGCTAGGGGTATGTTAACCAACGATAGCAGTCCTGGTCACAAGCTCCCAGTAGCTGCATCTGGTTGGCCACTGTCAGAAGAGGACTAGAGAAGCTTTTGGCATGAAACATCAGGGCTTCCTCAAGTTTCATAATACGATATAGGACCAGAAGGGCCTTGGGTCTCATCCAGTAGTTAACCTCTTCTTCTTAAGTTCTTGAACCTGGAATAAAAAAAATACAAGGTTCTTTACAGGGAACAACAACTTTCATATTACTGCAGCTTTCGGCAGTCTTCTGTATGTTCCCTATTGAAAATAAGTCTGGATGAGAAATACAATGCAAGAATAAAGTAGCTTTTTATTGACGTTTGAAGAAAGGGGAAATGACTTGGGTCCTCATGCCAGTGGGAGTCCTTTCTGAAGAATAAGGGGGAAAATTGTTGTCTGAACAACCATTATATACTGGAAAATGGCAAGCTCTTTCAAGTTATTAGAAAACCTTATAGAAGTCTAGGCCTTAATAGACCTCTGTATACCCTTGTGGTTTTCTTCTGACACCTCCAATTTAACTGGGGTGTTCTTTCCAATGTTGTTCTGTTGTTCCGGTGCTAAGGCAACAGCGGATGGTTTTGTTGTCATCATTGTTGCTCTGATCACTGAAAGACCTGCTGTGTAACTATTTTAATAAACAAAGCCAGTCCGATAGTTTCCGCACGCCCACCTCCAAAAATGAAATCTAAATGAATCAGTTAATAGACATACTCTTTTGGATGTTAGAACTAGAAAAGCTGCTGCAATATTTACGGGGTGAATTTCATTTGGAGGAGCACAGTCAACTTCCTTGGGTGGGGGTGTGATGGAAAGCAGATATCTCAGTACTGAGTTCTAATGTTAATTAAGACTCATGTTAATTTTTTATTTTTTGGCGCCAGCATGGGGCTTTTCAGAGGCATGCCTGGAGTCTGGGGCACCTAAAGAGCAACACACCCAGCTTGTTGGTGCACAAACACAATTGTAATTATAAGATGTAACTCAGCAAGCTCATTGACCTCCAAAGAAACATGGTTCTAGAGATGTTGCCTTGACAGCAAAATGTTCAGTCTTTTTTCTGTTTAGAAATAACTGGCAGAGTGTTATTCTTTTTCTTCTTTAAGAAAAACACTCTTCTACTTCCTTTCCCTTCCATTTTTCACATCCTTTTCTTTCTCTTTCTTTCTTGTAAGCCCACCCAGCTCTGATTTTCATTGTCATTCCCCCCCATAATTGGGAGCTAAACTGAAAACTGCCATGGTTGGTGGGAAAGGAAAGGAATGTCCCCCCCTTGAGCTCTTCAGCTTTGCTTTTCCACATTATTATGTTATTTTGGAAGCCGATCTGTTTGCACATTGTTGGGTCCATTCCAAGATAATGTTTGCTATGAAATTTCCCTACTTAGAATATAATGCTCCAAGCAGAGGCATGCCATCCTCACGCCTACAATGAAATCTGTGTGCTGCTGAGATGTCCCCTGAGCATTGTGGTGACATCTGTGGGTTCCCACTATGGGCATTTCACTAGAGGCAGAGGATACTTTTGAAATATGCTCTACTTACAACTGCCTCTCAGATGCACAGTTATTCTGTTATCATACCAATGATGCCTATTACTGCTACTGAAATAAAGGAGATTTTCTGTGATCGTGTTGGTTAGACAAAATGGTCCTTCTATGACCTTCTCCTCCTTAGTCTTCCTTTGATATTGTATCGATCCACGCCCACAGCTTACATGATTGTGCTACATTCACATGACAGTTTATTCCATTTTCACGTTTCCCTAACTGTTAATTTCCACATTATATTTGAGCTTCCATGTGATACAGAAGCAACTTCCAGAACTGTAGTGGAATATGACACCAGTTTAGCACTCATTTCTATATTATTTGCAAACCTATTTTTTTCTTGGAAGCAAATAACATGGATATGGATACTAAATTTGTGCTATATTCCACTATCGTTTCAGAAGACAGAAACATTTTTTTCATGCTTCTAATTGTCAACATTCATAAGTAAGGCTTAAATCATGCCTGAGCCTCTGAAACATTTTTATATATTCATATGAGTTGGAAGGCAGGGAAAAGGGCACCTGCAATGCAATGTACGCCTTCTTCCAGCAATTCCTGCAGCCCAGCTTGTGCCAAATGTGTTGCTCTGCATTCCTGAGGCCAGAAGGATGGTCTTGTTGTCTGGGCAGCCCAAGATCTTCCTATACACTGTCTAGGCCTGCAACCCAGGGAGGTCACTTCAGTGCTGCTAATGCAGCAAAAAACAATGTGGGAAGCAACAGTTACGAGTTACCTGTCTCTGCGACCACAGCAGGCGCTGTGATTCTGCAGCAGGTTGACTTCACCCCCAAGGCACACTCCATTGCCTCTTGAGACAGATGCCAACAAAGTTCTGAGAAGTGATAGAAGCAAGAACAAGTATCATGGTGGCCAACATATCAATATTTGGACTTGCAGAAAAGAAGGGTTCATTACAGAAAATAAATGAGTCAGAACACAACAGATGCAGTCTTCGTCTTCTTAGGTGGCTAGGTTGAGCGATGTCTGCCTCACATCTTGGAAAGCTGTTGCCAGCCAGTGCAGAGCAGGCTAGATGGCTCCATGATATGACTCAACATACAGCAGCATGTGTTTAGTGACCCTTCTGTACAGCCTGAAAGAGGCTGAAATGGCAAGAGTCATTTTGCGGTATATTTCGTTTGCAAAAAAATGGATGTCTCCACTAATAGCACCGTTATAGCCAATATTTATGAACAGAACTTTGAAGTTAAGCACCTACCCATGTCTTTTCAGGATGAAGGCCTAACACAGTATAATGTATAAAAGCTAATTCCAATCTGTTCCATATAATGCTGAATTCAGAGGAGAAGGAAAAAACTTCAAACTATGCAGATCTTGATAGATGTAAAAACTAATCAGAAATGGAATGATCAGAAGACCTAAATCAATGTTTCTGCTGTTTTTCATTTTCTTCTTTGATAACAACACATTATTAAGAGATCTTATCTTCTTGCACAGCCACATGGAAAAAAAACCCAAACCCTGCATCTCATCTGATCCTCTTTTTTCCTTTAAATAGCATGGTAAATAGTAGCATTCAGATATAGAAAGGATAAGGAGATGGAGGGCAGAAATAATTAAAGAGGGTTCCCCCCAATGCAAGATTTGATTAAGAGGCAGTTGAGTTCCATTTTCTGTGCATATATCATTGAGTCACATTTGTATCCTATAATATCAAATTCCATATTCATGGAAATTCATGTACCCAAGCAATACCAATTTCTCATGCTCAAATATTTAAAAATAGCTTGAACATAGTCAAGTCAAGGATATAGTAATCCATTGTTTAGACTGTACTTCAAAAACTGGTATTTATATGTCTCAGTTTAGGAACAATACAGTGCTTAAAGCTGAAAACATACCTTAACCACTAAAGGCCAATTCAAATATTTGCCTAGGCCAGCATCTAGGATTTGACTTGAGTTGCTTTGTAGCAAAGGAAGAATCTGGAGACTCAAAGGGCTGTAGTACAGCTGGAAGCCTTATTTGTGGATCATTTCAGGAAGTAACCACAAAGGGTCGCATTTTGAAAGACCTCAACAGATAGTGAAGAAACACTCCAGGTTCAGTGCTTCCTCCATCACCTGCCAACATCCTCAGATGATTCCTCTTCAGAAATGCTCATTGGCTGTGAAACATCCTTCACTATCAGTGGTATGTGGCCAGTGGACTAGGGAGACAAGGCTAGTCCCCTAAATGTTTCTTTGGCATCTCCTTCCCAAAGTCTGTGAAGCTTCTGCTTAGGGAAGAAGGCATGACGCTCTGATGGGTCCAATAACCCCACCACCACCTTCCCAAAGCCTGCCCATCTTTGGGAAGGAGGCAGGAGGGCTCCAGCATCTTGTCAGAGAGCTGGTACTTCCTTCCCAAAGCACACTTAGGACATGGTGGCATCGTATGTGACATTGTCCACTCAATTACTCTCACAAGGTGGGCCCTAACTGTCCCCCTGTGAAAAATTTCACTTCATGCCACTGTTCACTATAATGCTAGTGCTAGAGCTGGAGGAAGATATGGCATGCCAGTGTTGTCAGAATGCATGTTTCAGCAGCAGGACTTCCTTCAGGAACACACACCTTCACCAATATGTAAAATGTGGTGGCCAGCATGGTACCCTTCAGATGTTATTGGAATATAGCTCCTATCATGCCTGACCATTGATCATAGTGTTTTCTACACCAATATAAGCACTCAGTAGACTTCTGGCCAGTGCCAAAGCAATAGTTCAAGTTATTTTCCCTCAGAGCAATGTATTGCTGGCCAGTCCTAGTCTTCCTTGCACTACTCAATATTCTCCTCAGGACCATGATATTTCATGTGGTGTCTTAGACATATGACCAACAGTGCCTTCCTGCTTGTTGAGCACTGAATCTACCTGGTGATGAGATGAATTATGTAGCCAATCTCAGTACTGGTATGCAACTTTCCTAGGACCATTGGCCTTGAACAGAAAACCCTAATATTGTTATATCAATTCTAAAGAGCAACAAGCAGTCAGAAATGAAGTCGCTGAATAAGGCAGATGAATCAGATCCATTGGTGGTACTGAGACTATCCAATGATTTGGGCAAATTAAAGATACATTCCAAGGTGATTTCTACTGGATTACTTTGGCAAATATGTGGTTAAAACATTCACTAGCCAAATTAAGTAGCGGATCAAACACTGAATGGGATGCTTTGTACAAGGCTCGGCTCTGCTGCTTCAGTTATGAGAGGGATCAAAATAACATTTCTGTCTTGCTCAAATACTTTGTTGTTGTTCAAATGACTACTTTTTGAAAACATAAATTCCCATGAATTGCTGTTGGGGGTAACAGACAAATCGGGCCATCCTGTCCTCAGAGATTTATGAAACCAATTGGATTCCAGAATTCTGTAAAAGGTCAGTATATACACACTGAGCTTGACAGCATCTGTTATTGTTGCAAATGAACAGCAGTTGAACAGCAGATTAACCTTGGCTATCAATGCAGCAGTTCTCAGGAATCTTCTCTTATGGTTTTGTTGTCTCTGGTTTATGGTAGGCCTTAGGCAGGTGATATGAGACAGAAGATAACTAGAATGCCAATGGTATTTGAGTCAGGCCAGCACAACTGATAGTAGCATAGATCTTTCTTTCTTTTTCTTTTTTTAAAAGGATGTGGCAATGGCAACCCACATACACACATTATTCTCCATCCCTCATTTTGGGAAAGACAGTGGAACTGAATTTCATTCTTCAGTTCCATATACATTTGGACAATGGGCAATGCCAGATTACTGAATTTATAATCTAGATTTGCAATTGGGGCTGCACTCAAGACTTCCACCAATATTTACCTGGGAGTAAGTCCCAAAGAATTCAAAGGGACTTATTTCTGAGTAGACACTGTTAGGATTGCAACCTAAGATAATTAAAACTCTGTGCAATGTTTGGATGACATCTCCCCAAAACACCCTCAAGTCTCAAGTACACCCTTGTACTCAGGTCTGAATGACCAAGGATACACACAAAGGAATTCTTATTGGCTAGTCTTCCCACACGATTATCACACTTTGGACTGATAAATGTTTTCGTCTTCTGGAAAAAGGCTCCAACACCTTATTTGGGCTGGTTTCTGGAAGCTTGGATTATGCTGCCATTGATGGAGAAAGGCATAGTACTGGGAGCTTTATCTGGGCATTTTATCATTATTTTATGTACTTGCTTTTACATTGCTGTGATTTGCACCCACTTACTGAATTATGAAGGAAAATTGTTGTTGTTGTTGTTGTTGTTGTTGTTGTTGTTAATATATTGCTTAATGCCAAAAGCGGCTTCTAAGTGGTTTATAAAGTGCAATACCAAGTTACACAATGAAGCAATCTAATTAAAACATTACAATAAAAACATCAATAATAAACACAGACAAAAATGCCAACAAACACAGTGATTAAAACAGGAGATTCAGGTTGAGAGATCTTCAGAACGCCTGTGTAAACAGCAGCACCTTGAAAAGCTGGAGGAATGCCAATACAAATGAAACTAATGATCAAACAACAAATAAATGTTGTGTGTGCATTAGCCTTCTTCAAATGTCATGTACCATGGTTCTTGAAGCTGTAAGCATGATAGCTTCTCCATATGGGAAGTAGAAAGAATTTTACGACTAGGTTTTGGTTGTGTGGGATTTAAGAGCACCTTCGAACCTGATGGGTCCCCTGAACCTAGGAGAATTGGTTTCCACAATTTTTCTGAAAAGCAGGAAACATTATAATAACACACAAAGGGGGGAGGGAACACATATCAGTTTTACAGGAAGGTTTAGCTCTGAAAATATTTGTTGAATGAAAAAATCTCTGTAAATCCACTGTCAGTGACTAAATAGCTGTTGTGATAATCTGTAATAATTCCCTTGAGAATCTTTACCTTGCTGCATTTTTATTCCAGATCCATTTAGTTCTGGTGGCTTTATATTTATTCCCCATCCCGCATAAAGATAAAGCAAACATCTCTGCCTGCAGTTTTGAATGCGATTAAAATTAGACTTGGACGCAAAGAGAATTGACACCTGAATAATGCTATAAATGTGTCCAAAACCAGAATGCTCATCATTGCTTCCAAAGGATTATCTTTACGCCAGCTTTGCAACAGAGTCCCCTGTCATTTTCTTTTTGTTCTCTTTGGAGAGTTGATGGGAACACAGGATGAAGGATAAGAATAGAGGTAACTAAAACAACAATCCTAGGCAGCAGGGAGAACAGATTCTGAGGTGGAAGATCTGGAAAGTGCCTAAGCCCTGATGTTTGCGGCAGCCAAGGCAGAAGTGAGGAGGGGCAGCTTTTTCCACCCCACCCCCCATTTTCTTTTAAAAAATCCCTCATGCTGACACACCAGTGAGAGAACTATTCCTCCAGGGACCACGTGGTTGTTGTTTTTTTACTCTTTGGGGAAATGGGATGTACAGTGGTACTTCGGGTTACATACGCTTCAGGTTACATACGCTTCAGGTTACAGACTCCGCTAACCCAGAAATACTACCTCAGGTTAAGAACTTTGTTTCGGGATGAGAACAGAAATCGTGCTCCGGCAGTGCAGCAGCAGTGGGAGGCCCCATTAGCTAAAGTGGTGCTTCAGGTTAATAACAGTTTCAGGTTAAGAATGGACCTCCGGAACGAATTAAGTACTTAACCCGAGGTACCACTGTATTGGGTGGGAGATGAGAGGTTATTGATTCTTGCACATCCAAACCTTCCCTTGATCTACCCCAACATGCATTTTTCTGAGCACCTCCTGCTGAGCGCTGCTAGGAGGAGGTTAATGGCAGTAGTTTTCCCCTGCTGTACTGGGGAGGGGTCTGTTCACATCCATAGCATCCTACAGTCCCTCTCCGGGAGCACAGGATTTCTCTCTTAATACAGTGGTACCTCGGGTTACAGATGCTTCAGGTTACAGACTCTGCTAACCCAGAAATAGTACCTCGGGTTAAGAACTTTGCTTCAGGATCAGAACAGAAATTGTGCAGTGGTGGGATGCCCCATTAGCTAAAGTGGTACCTCAGGTTAAGAACAATTTCAGGTTAAGAATGGACCTCCAGAATGAATTAAGTTCTTAATCTGAGGTACCACAGTACTGCCAACACTAATTAATCTGTTTATTTAAAATATAGGTTCTTACTGACATATAGCCAAAGCTGAAATACAGATTTGCCATATTGTATACTCCCTGCTCCCTCCCCATAACATGCCAGCTTAAGGAATATTAATATCCTTCTACTTTCCTTCACAGTGTTACCCTCTAAACAAGACCAGAATGTCCATATAGCAATACCTCCATAATAGTCTGTATAATATCCCAAGAACATGAAGTAGTACAATAGTATCTTTTGTGGTACCATAAATTTATCGATGATCTGAATGACTCAGGAATAGAGCCTGATGGCACAGTTTCTTATTTTTTTGGGTGAAGGGGTTCAGGAAACACACATGCACACCCTAAGGATACACTACAACATTTTATCCATCCCATTGTACACTGTTTTCTTGCTGCGGTTCTCTGAAATGACATTTCGACGTGTCATTTCAACCAGATCTGTTTAACCCATGGAACTGGAAAAGCACACTGCTCTTCATGGATGTTGTCATATCCTTCACAAAAATTGAAATTTGAATCAAACCAGATCAGTGTCTTTCATCCCAGATCTTCCCTATTTAAAGCCTTTGCTATGTTTAAACATTAAAAAAAATCATCTTAATTATGCATATTACACTCATGCATTATGGGCAAACTCCCTCCTCTTTATCATATAATAATTTGTAGCATGTCAGGAACACCTAGTAATTTAGCATTAAGGATCACTTCTCTGATATTGTTCCGCTAATTGCCATTATCTCCTTTGTCATCCACTACAATGTGCCATGAATTCTTCGCTGCATTGTCAGATTAGTAATAACCTTTCTCCCCCACTAAAGGGATCATTTTGTCTTGTTCTTTTGTGTTGGGCCTTCTTTCAATTTCTCATCTCAATTATTCCTTTGCTTCTGAAGGCACCTTCAGCTATTGATGGAGTAGCTGATCTTTGCAGGGAGGTGTACTTGCCCTTCCTTTGCTCTTTGTCAAGGAGGTTGGGCCTTATTCTTCATTTCCATCACTCTTGTTCTCATCCCTTACTCACTTTTTTCTTTCCTTTTCCTATCCACTGGTCAGGATACGTGAGTCTTGACCAATGGTGTCCCTTCCCCCAACTGCCTGACAGCAGGAGTAATGACATCACCTGTGAGAGAACCAAGGTAATTGGTTGGTTCTCCTTGCTCTGGCAGGTGAATGAGGGGATGAGGCTGTCAGGTAACTGGGTATCCTGCTATGCAGTCATACCTTGGTTGTCGAATGCCTTGCAACTTGAATGTTTTGGCTTCCGAACGATGCAAACCCATGAGTGTTCCGGTTTGTGAATGTTCTTTGGAACCCGAACGTCAGACGGGGCTTCCGCGGCTTCCAATTGATTGCAGGAAGCTCCTGCAGCCAATCAGAAGCCACACCTTGGTTTTTGAATGGTTTCGGGAGTCAGATGGACTTCCAGAATGGATTCTTTTCGAGAAGCAAGGTACGACTGTGTACTGTTGGTCTTAGGTATGTGTGTTTATGTGCATAATAATAATTGATCAGCACTGATAATTGCATTTTGGGACTCTCCTTGCGAGCGTGCCTATGAAGTTGTCAGGAGGAGCACCAGCACTTCAAAACATACCACTAGCTCAGCAATCTTATAAAAAACAGTGAGAAAGGGAATAGCTCAGGGTCTCCTGAGTGCTGCCTGAGTGCTTCCTCATGGCAGCTGGATGAACTGATGGAAAAATTCTCAAAATAAGGGGGAAGACCAATGTAAGAGAACTTACAGTGCAATCTCAATTGAGAAGCCATGTTCACAACTGAAAGAATGGCCCAAAGCAATCAGTTTTGCTGCTCCCTGTCCTTTAATTCTCTTGCTTCTCTATCCCAGTGTTTCCCAACCGGTGTTCCGCGGCACACGAGTGTGCCGTGAGACGTTGCCTCGTGTGCCGCGAGATGCCTGGAGGGAGGCGGGCGAGTCGGGCAGCGAGAGGCGGGGCGGCGGCGGCGAGGAGAGGCAGCGCCTCCTGCTGCTGCCTGGCGCTCCTCCTCGCAGCCGGCAGCGCTGCCTGGGCGCCTCCGCGCGACTCTGCCTCGCTGGGTTTGGTCTCCCAGCAGAGACGGGTCACACGCGCCCCTCCCTCCCTCCCTCAGCCTGCGCGGAGGGAGAGCCAGAGAGAGGCATCGCTCCTGCGCTCCGAGGCGGATTGAGCGCAGCTGAGAGGAGCTGCCGAGGGAAAAAACTTTCACTTTTGTGCGTCCCTCCCGGCGTGACGCTGCCGCTGACGTCACGGGGCGGGGCTTTAATGGTGGTGTGCCGCGAGATTTTTTTTCAGTAAACAGGTGTGCCGTTGCCCAAAAACGTTTGGGAAACACTGCTCTATGCCACTGATGCTCCTTCCTCCTCCCCTTCCAGCTGGAGAATGTTAGCAAATATCCCCCACAGCCAGCAGACAAAGATACAAGAAGGCTGCAATGGTCCATCACAATTACTCAGATGTGGGCATATATTGTCTCCCCAGCTAGAAATGGACATAGCAGTGGCTTTAAGCCAGTGCTTCTATGGTATGCTTACTGCTAGTTCAGTTGTGGAAGAAGTACAGTTCAATGATGTGTCTTTTATATTATGTATGTCCTCACCCACAGAGTATGGAGTAGTCCCTGACTCTCCAAATCTAGAATGTCATTTCTTGAGTGCTTCAGCAGAGATGTAAGGGCATATTAAGCCATCTAGCTGACTGGTATACTTAGAATTAATGTGGAATTTGCCTCAGCAATGTAGATTTAGATCACAATACAACTTCATCATTGATTCATTACAAAAAAAAAAAAAAAAACCTGAAAGCAAATAAGAAGGGAAAAGAGCAGAGAACAATTAGAGATAAATATTCCGATTAAATATGTATGCTTTCATTATTACGCATCTTTTCTGGCTTTTCTATATTTTAGAACTTGTTAACAGTGTCTCCAAATCATTAAACATTCAGATTTTATAAAGTACAGCTTAAAAAAACACTGATGTTTCATAATCTGAAGTTCCTGGTTATGTCTGAACACTTAACTTTATTGGCTGCTGAGGGCTGATTTACACAGCCCTTTGGGACTTGTTTTAAAAACGTCTGTTTGAGTTTTATTTTCACAGTAAGAACAAAATTGTTGAAGAAAAATTGAGCTATCATTTGACTAAGAAATGAGATTCTGACCAAACATGAAGAAGAACTTCCTGACAGTAAGAGTTGTTCATCAGTGGGATGGTCTTCCTCAGGAGGTTGTTTACTCTCCTTCGTTGTGGGTATTTAAGCAGAGGTTGGATGGCCATCTGTCATGTATGAACTAGTTGCGAATCCTGCATTGAAAGGGGTTGAACTAGATGACCCTCAAGGTCCCTTCCAACTCTACAAGTCTACAATTCTATGAATTACTACTTTCTGTATAGCAGTGACCAGGTGCCACAGCCACTTCTGAATGGGAGCCAAGCTTGGTTCCAATCTTCTGTGGCCACCCACCAACTTAATTTACTCAGAAGGCAATCTCCCAACCAATCCATCTATGGAATACAGACCCATAGGCTGGAGCATTGCATAAATGAAGGTGGGCCCTATGGATGGGAGCTGAGGGTGGATATCAGTTGCGCTTGAAAGCCTTTGGAAAGCAGCCTGTCACCAAAAGAATTGTCCAGTGGCATGGTGGGAAGGGTGTTGAGTGGCTGCACAGCTGGGGAGAGCCAGTAAGAGATTGGGGGAACTCAGCTAGCAGAGCACAAGACCCTTTAATCTCAGGTTCATGAGTTTGAGCCCCACGTTGGGCAAAATATTTCTGCATTGCAGGGCATTGGACTAGATGACCCTTGTGTTCCCTTCAATTCTGTGATTCTAGGTCAGTGACCCATCTGGCTGACTGCTAGCATCAGGGCTAGCAGGGCTAACTTTTCTCTTAAAAAATGAAGTTCTGCCTGCCTGACCTTTTTCAGAAGCAACACTGCCTTAGCTACCACTCTCAATAGTCAAAATGAAAAACATCTGAATGTTAAGCACAGCCCTATTATGTACCGACAGACAGATAATGTCACTTCTTCACTGGAATTCTTTTCTAATTAGCCATCCACCTGTGGAGATTTTTGTGGGGGCCTACCCGAAGAATCAATAAGTTGAGCATTTAACATTCTTGATACCCAACAGAATCATTTGCCATTTCATTCTTTTAAAAAGAATCCTGAATTGCAGCATCATTGCAGTGCTCCTGTTTAATATGATTTAAGTTTTTTCTGCCTGATTAAATAGGTTTCGGTTCTAAACGTTTAATTCATTTCTCTAATGGAAAAATTAGAGCTTTCAGCGCTCTAGATTTAGAAATGTTTTCCCTGTGAAACTAGGTTAGGCCTTACACTTTTGTGAGAGGGGAAAGATCCCAATTTCTTCCTTGGTGTTGCTGACTCTCTTGTTGCATAACACATTAATAGTAAAGTCCTTAAATGGACTTGGGGTTTACATTCCATTTAAAAGAAAAGAGAGGAAGTTCGAAATCTAACCAACATCATCACCAAGTCATAAGAATTTGAATATTTTGCACAGTCCCTTGTGTCTAGGATCCTTAGGCTGAGTTCAACTCATAGAATTTTCTGGGCAAGCTTGGATTTGTCACTACTACTGTTGGAAAATTTTTCCTCCTTCTTGAGAAATATGGCGAAATGGTCCACCTGAATTTCTCTGCTCACAAGTAGTGCGGAAAATTTTGAGAGGCCATTTGTGCATAAATCTAGACTTGACTTTGGAACATGACAAATGGCTGAGACTATAAGAGTGGAATTTCACATTTTAGATTCAGGAAAAAGAAGGCTGATCAGGAGGGATATGCTAATATTTATCATTATCCATTGTATGCAAACCATACAATAACCTTTTATGGTCTTTACTTTACTCAGAGTAGACCTTTATAATGAGTTAGTAACATTCATTAATTCCAGTGGGCCTACACTGAATAAAAATTAGTTGAATGCCACCCCTTGTATTTGAGGAGTCGAGAAAGTGTTTAAACTGTGGGGGTTTTCTCTCTTGAGTGGGAGAAAAAAGATCTGCTTCTGCTGAGCTTGAGTAGTAGAGAATTGCTGAGGGAACACCCTCTCTTCCTGTGGCTCATCAATGTGAGGATGCAATTCCTCCCTCCCCTACTCCCTGCCCAGTCAGTGAACACTTACACTCTCATTTATCCAGAAGGATAAACAAACTTTATGGGAAATGTCACCTTAGCCCAAAAGAAGATGTATCAGAGCAGTAAACTAAGTAACTTGCCTCCGGTGTAAGTTACTGAAGCTTAGTGAGACTCTTAGGAGAGCAAAATCTCTTGCTGCCTCCCCTAGTAGGATGACATCACTCTCTTCCTCAAGCTGACCTTTCCTTGTTACTTCCCACATGTTTCCAGACATCCAGAGGAGGGTCTGTCGTGGTCACCCACCCCAGGCTGTTAAGCAATAGCTGTGAGAGAGACAGCCCTGGCCAAAAGCAATCTATCTAATTAGCCATGAGAAGCTGATCATTGGAAGTCCCCCCCACCAGACCTTGGCAACTCAGGGGAGTGACCATATAGACAATATTTTTATCCTGCACACCCTCCATTACCTACATACCCTCCAACATTTCTCTGATGAAAATAGGGACATCCTATTCCATTATTATTATTATTATTATTATTATTATTATTATTATTATCATCATCATCATCTCTGGCTGGGTTGCCCCAGCCACTCTGGGTGGCTTCCAACATATATAAAAACATAATAAAACATTAAACACTTCCAGCATTTTTTCAGCTGGAACTTACCAGAACACAGTTCCGGCACCTCTCAGGTGGGCGCCATTGCCATTATAAGAGAACAAGGGAGGTGTTCATGGTGAGTTCTGGCACTCTTTTTCTAGGAAAATAGCACTGCATAGCTCCATACCCTCCAACATTTCTCCGATAAAAATAGGGACAACCTATTGTGGCGCTATGGTTTAAACCACTGTGCCGCTTGAACTTGCCGATCGGAAGGTCAGCGGTTCAAATTCCCACGACACAGTGAGCTTCCGTTGCTCTGTCCCAGCTCCTGCCAACCTCGCAGTCTGAAAGCATGCAGTGCAAGTAGAAAAATAGATACCACTCTGGCGGGAAGGTAAACAGCATTTCTATGCGCTGCTCTGGCTTCACCAGAAGCAGCTTAGTCATGCTGGCCACATGACCTGGAAAAAACTGTCTGCAGAAGCAGACAAATGCCGGTTCTCTGGGCCTGTAAAGTGAGATGAGTGTTGCAACCCCAGAGTCGTTCACGACTGGATTTAAATGTCAGGCGTCCCTTTACCTTTACCTTTAAGGAAAAGTGGGACATTCTGGGATCAAATCAGAAACCGGGACAGCTTCTGTAAATCCAGGACTGTTCCTGGAAAACAAGGACACTTGGAGGGTTTGGAGCTGTACACCACCCACCAGCTAATGAGGACCTAAGTTGTCAATAATCCTAACAATGTCAGAGCCAAAAAGACCACAAAGCTCTAACACTCAAACTGGAAACAAGGACTGCAAGAGATCTCTTACCCTGAGTCAAAAATACACAGAGAAAAAAGCAACAGCTCTTCTTGAACAGTGCACTGCAGGGTTGTTGTGTACTACTCAGCCAAGTCCATCTCCTGTAGATCAAAGAATAGTAGAGTTAGAAGGTACCCTAAGGGCCATCCAGTCCACCCCCTGCAATGTAGAGGCATGCAGCTGTCCCATATGGGGAGTGAACCTGCAACCTTGGTATTATAAGCACCATGTTCCAACCAACTGACCTATATTCAGTGCAATCTCAATAGCATGCCAATTAATTTTCCAGCCAGTGCACCATATATTTTCAACAACATCCCCTTGCAATCTGAGCCTCAAATTAACAATTTTTATTGATAATTTTAATGTGTCCTGCAAACTGCTTAGAGGTTTTACTACACTCAAGCAGTATATAAATTTAAATGAACAAACAAACGAATGAATGAATGTTGGACATGCTGGCTGGGGCTGATGGGAACATGAGTCTATCCACATCTGGGGGTCTGCAGTATCCTCATCCTTGGTTTATATGCAAGGACTTCATTGCGGAATATGAAGCCATTCATGCTGGCTTCGTGCTATCTTCTGAAATGTTCCATTTGGCACATGAAGTTAACAATGCTGTGTTTAATAGGAGTGGAATGGCACTTTAGCTCTAGTAGACCTCACATTACCCGACCTACATCTAATCCTAGACTTGCCCTGCTGTGTAATTTTATCTAATGCTTGGAGAAAATTAGCAAATGAAGGCACCTTTCTTATCTGCATATTCAGCCAGGCAAAGAAATGGAAGGTGCTTCACTTGCAGCGAGCAGAAAAACTACTTAGAGAACTCCCCCCCCCAAAAAAAATCTTTTAAAAATACATCAGACAACAATTTCCCAGCTTTAAAAAGAACCCCTGATTATTCAAGCAGGGTTTCAATTGTCTCCCCTTGTACATTCAATATGTTATTTTAGGATTTGTTATGTAGATTGTACTCAGGCGACTGAAATCTCCTTTCTGTGTAATCTCCTGGCATTGCTTTTGTTCCCATCTAGCAGATAAAAAAGAAGATTTCACACAGCCTTTTACTTTTCTCATTTGACACATTTCTGTACATTTTGTGCACACAGATCCTTAGTAATGGCTGGGGGGGAAGTAGCTGGATGTAATTGGACAGAGGAGAAAAATAATGTGAAACTGGGATCTCGGCTATTTTGAATGTCCAGCTGTCAATGGTTTCTGTTTTGTTTTTGTTTTTTTAAAAAAAGACAAGTGAAAGCATTTTGGTTAGGTTGATCAAGACCTTTATCTAAAGAACTTCCTGGCTGCTTTAACAGGTTTTTCTTGTTTTGCGTTGCTGTGGAAGGCCAGAAATGGGAACAAATAGCCAAGGCAGAACCACAATGACTACGACCATTTCTATTCATTATTTTTTGGGAGGGCGGCACAAACTGATCATTTAATATTTTTTTATTGTCTTCTTTTCCTGGATTTTTTTTTAATTAGTACTTCTTTAAATGATTTCATGTCAGCTGTATGTTTGTGAGTGGGCCCCTGCAGTCAAATCTTTCACTATATGAGGGTGTTCCCTGAGCCTTGATATCATGAAGTGGCAGGACAACAGGGAGGAGGAAGAGGATCCTGATGGGGGTGTAGCTGGAACAGGGACACATTGGGGCAAGCTGGGGATGGGGAGGAGAGGTCGGTGTAGGGAGTACTCACGAGGTGATGGAGGATGACGAGAGGATGGGGGTCAGTGCACAGGAACCAGAGCAGCAGGACCCATCACCAGAGCCAGAGGGGCTCCTGTTTCCATGGACACGGTGGGCTCTGAGGCATAGGGAGCAGTGGGATTGGACCTTCTGCTTGCAAGGCACAGTGTAAGTGCAGCAACTGAGCCAAGCCAGTGCTGCTGCTGTGCCCACGCTGCTTCAAACTCCCCTCATCTCTCTCTATCCTTCCCCATAAGCCCAGCCCCACAGCTGATGGGAGGTCTGGTGCTGCTCCTTCCCTCCGGCTGCCCATGACCTGACATCATATATAATACCAGGTGTGGGGCAGGTAAAGACATCACTTCCTGATGAAAGTGAGGTTTGCAAGTGGCACCAATCAGCTGATCGCTATTTGCCTGCCTGGTTTCAATACAGGGCTGAAGGAATCAGGAAGCAAAACGGCCAACCCAGTTTGGCTCTATTATTGAGGTCTAGTTTAGCCATAAGGGATGTGGGTGGCACTGTGGGTTAAACCACAGAGCCTAGGACTTGCCAATCAGAAGGTCGGCAGTTCGAATCCCTGCAACGGGGTGAGCTCCCGTTGCTCGGTCCCAGCTCCTGCCAACCTAGCAGTTCGAAAGCATGTCAAAGTGCAAGTACATAAATAGGTACCGCTCTGGCGGGAAGGTAAACAGTGTTTCTGTGCGCTGCTACTGCTCGCCAGAAGCGGCTTAGTCATGCTGGCCACATGACCCGGAAGCTGTATGCCGGCTCCTTCAGCCAATAAAGCGAGATGAGCGCCGCAACCCCAGAGTCGGTCAGGACTGGACCTAATGGTCAGGGGTCCCTTTACCTTTAGTTTAGCCATCTGTGCGCGTGGTTATGCAGATTGGTGTATGGGTCCTGGGTGTTTTGTTTAGATGAGGTAGTCAGTTTCAGAAATACTATAAAGATCAGCCTATTGTTCATTTCCCACCCCCCGGACTGGAAATCATCTAGCTCCTTCTGTTTCTCTGCTGCCATGGCCATGGACAAATGAGACTGATCCTCTGAGCCTCAGGTAGTAGGCTGCTGTTCTTAGCTTAACTGCGGAACTAATTACTAGACTGATTAAATACATGCATTAATAAATGTACAAACACAGAAACTGCAACTTAATTAACTTCTTAAATAGCAAAGGGCAAAACAATACATATGCAGTTCTGTGACCTTTTCTGTCACCTGCGATGTTGAGACGGTTCCCCGCCTCCCCCGACCTCAGAGTTTCCTGAATTAATTGGGTGATATTATTCATCTGCAGCTTTGCATTTATTATTCTTTTTTGAAGATTATCCCCTAACTGTTACAGAGTCAAACAGTTTGTGTGTGAGAGATAAGCAAAATATTTACTGCCTTGAATTGACATACCTAAACAGATGAATCACAAGAGGATGTCTGCAACCCATAGACTCCTTGTGCAGCTGTAACTTTTGCGCTACCAGTGCTACCAGTGGGCACCTAACTGGGAACTCTGTGCCCCTCATGCAGGCAAGGGTGTTTTTTTCTTTTCTTTCTGCCATGCCTACACAATGTAATCCTTATCAAAAATGCCACCCCATATCCCCCTCCCTTTAATCTAGATTTACCTTCTCAGACTTGTCCTATGCCTGGTCTGAACACAACACACATTTTTATTGTACACCTCTTTGCACACCTCACTGCCATTGCTAGAGCTATTTACCAGTGTGGTGTAGTGGTTAAGAGCGGTAGTCACGTAATCTGGGAAACCGGGTTCGTGTCTCCGCTCCTCCACATGCAGCTGCTGGGTGACCTTGGGCCAGTCACACTTCTGTGAAGTCTCTCAGCCCCACTCACCTCACAGAGTGTTTGTTGTGGGGGAGGAAGGGAAAGGAGAATGTTAGCCGCTTTGAGACTCCTGAAGGGGAGTGAAAGGCGGGATATCAAATCCAAACTTTTCTTCTTCTTCTTCTTTGCACACCTTGCCACTATTGCTACAGCTACCTGCTGGACCAATTTTCCCCATCTTCTTCCATAATACACATACTTTCTTGGGTGAACCCAGATGGAGGAGCCATCATCTTTTTTGTGGGCAGCAGCAAACTTATATCTTTGATGATAATAAAAATATAAAAACAATGGTATTCTGTATATCCCACCTACCTTGGTTGCGACTTCCAGCACATATAAAAACATTAAAAACTTCCCAATACAGGGCTGCCCTCAGATGTCTTCTAAAAGTTGTGTAGTTCTTGATCTCCTTGACATCAGATGGGAGGGCATTCTACAGGGAGGCCACTGCTAAGAAGGCCCTCTGCCTAGTTCCCTGTCACTTTACTTCTCGCAGTGAGGGAACTGCCACAAGGCCCCCGGAGCTGGACCTCAGTGTCCAGGCTGAATGATGGGGATGAAGATGCTTCTATAAACCCATGTTAACCCAAAAACATAATTGTGTGGGCTGCATTCTGGAGACATTGTTCCCGAAACATTGTCTGGATCAGGTGCAATTGAAGTTGACATTAAGAAGGGGCGTGTGGCACCCTATCTCTTTCACCTCAAAGAATTCATTCCAGCAAAATTTCTTACCTCCAGTTTTGACCAATGCATTTCTTTCAGGCTGGCATTACCATAGCCTTTGCACGGTTTTCATTAATTGAGACCATTTGTTATGAGACAGGCTCAAGATTCAGGGCCAGGAGCTGAGGCTACTTTTCATAATGCATGGTGTTGGAAAGCAATCACACAGGAGATTTCTTCAGGGGCCCAAGAGCTTCCCTAAGTGAACAGCATAACTCACCTACAAATAACAGAGGACTCTAACACCTAAAAATAATTTATGTGGTTGTCAGACCTGAGGAACTGAAGGCTTCTCCTGGGAGGCAGTTTTAAGAAGGAGCTTTGGAAATCACAGGTTTGATAAATGGCCCCACAATTAAGCATTTCCACAAGAAGCAGAAAGAGGGAAGCTAATGTGTAAGAGAATTGGCCTCAATGCACTTCACAACAGCCCCATGGTGTGGGGTGCCAGAGTAAAAGGAAAACAGCTCTAAAATACAATTTATTGTGAAAGATGCTCAGAGAAGAAGAAATCATGTATAAATACTGTCCACACCACACTGAAGTCAGTGGGATGTAAAGAGAGCTGCACTGAATATTTCCCAGGATTGGTTTTTGGTTAGAAACTATGGGACAGAGCACTGTTAATGAAACATGCCTATTGCAAAAGAGATAGTGAAAGACAAGCACCAAACAAGTTTATTGAAAAATGGCATTTCTTAATAGAAAATGAATTTCCAAGGTAAGACACAACTTTATGTACTGCTTTCATTCATGACACCAGGCATTTTGATTATTGTTGTTGTTTAGTCGTTTAGTCGTGTCTGACTCTTCGTGACCCCAGGGACCAGAGCACGCCAGGCTCTGGTCCATTATACATCATGATAAAATGTGGGTTTGCAGATGAAATGGGCTTCCAGGTGAACAACATGCAAAAGTGACAGATTCTGGAAACAGTCTGGATTCACCCACTCCAGATTAAAATCTAGTGAGATTTAAAGGTGCTTTCTCAAATTGGGCCCTGCTCTGCTAATGATGGTGGAGGCAGGGACCTTCAGAAGCCCTTTTGTCCATGCAGAAGTCCTCTTCTAAATCACACATGCTGTCCCTTTTACTGCAGCTGGTCATATACTTAAAAGGTTTGTTTATTTCACTGTATCTCTGTTGTTCAAAAGGAACCAGCACTGTCAGAAGTGGGGTTTTTTTCTCCTTTCTTTCTATTTTTGCCACTGCTTATTGCCCAAAGTTATAACAGGGGGAAAATGCAATTTGTCTGTGATAGATCTCTGAAGAAGAGAGAGAAACCAAGTTGATGGACAAGTGGCTTTCAGCGTTTCCATCAGACACGTCCCTCTTTCAAACCAATTGTAATGTCCTTGACCTCAACTTTCAATACATGGATGGTCCTTGATCATCAAAGTTCCCAGTATGGGGGGAAAAAATACAAACTCATCTTTTTTATATATAAATGGGTTTAACTAAGAAGAGGCTCTCAAGAGGCCCAGCTACTTCCAATAAAGCCCTTTCATTATGTTCTCGCCTAACCAGTGTCACCATTTTGCTCTCTCAGCAGCTGAGAACAGTTAGAAATGTTCAAAATGTGTCTTCTCCGAGTTTCATGCTGTTGCATGCTCAAAAGGAGCAACAGGGATTTCAAAAAGCAGACAATGTTCCTCTCCTCTCTATTGATACTCTTGTTTTATTTTTGCCTTTTAAAAAATAATCTTTGCAGAGTTCCGCAACTCAAAAAAAACCAGCACGACTTGTAGCAGTTAAGACTGGGTCTGCTTCAAAAGAGGCTAGAACAAAAAGCATTGTTTCAAGGGCATTTACCATTTTCTGCATCTTAAGGTCAGTGGAACTTCAGCTGGGAGCTGTACTCAGGCATTTTGCTGACACAATGAGTCGTTTTCCCGGTAATCACCTCTTAACAACAGGCAGGTGGGTTACTTGATAATATGGATACATTTCATAATCATAAAGTGGCGACTCACATGTCACTCCATCGTTCTACATGAAAAGCAGCAGTGGTCCCACGACTCCTTTTCTTTACATGAAATGGCCCCTTCCCCTCTAGACAGGGCAGGTGGTGGAGAGAAAGTCAGCTTTAAAAGTTTGACTATGTGTGCATGCATTGCTTGTGCTTACAGGGTTTCCTCTTGTGAACCTCTTTAACAAGCCGATGAATATAATTTTCAGGCGACTTCAGCAAGAAAATTAGCCACAGTGGGTACACCAAGCTGCTATTTCTTTGATTAACACCAGTGAATTAGTACCGTTGAAGGCAAGGCTGTCTTCTGGTTGCTTGCCATCACCTTCAGAGGGAAACATCGAGGGTGGTTTGCAAAGATGGAGCTCAATAACTTCAGGTGTTGAAGCTATGAAATGGCAATATGAGGTGAGACACACACACAGAGAGAGGGGGGGTGTCACACTTCACCCCACCCCTTCTTGGACTGCCATAGCAATGTGAGTGATGGCAGGTCAGTGAAGTGCTGCACCAACTGCTTCTGCACCAGCCACCAGACTAACAACCAGGGCCATCTTACCCATAGGCGCTAGGGGTGAGGGGCACCCGGGTGCTGGGCTCTCAGGGGCGCCAGGCCAAGAGTCCAGGATCCAAGAGTTGAGTCTGGGGAAGAGCCTGCCAGACGGTCAGAGTGCCGCGATGGGCTCTGCGGTGCGAGTTGGGGGGTGACTGAGCCAGTGAGATGCAGAGGCAGCTGGTCGGCTCTGCCCTTCTGCACACCTGGGACTGGGATGGGTGGGGTATAAATAAATAAAATATCATTATTATATGGGACTGGGCAACCTGGGGGGACAACACCGGGCGGATCTTTGCACCCCGGCACCGCATATGCTTAAGACAGCTAACAACCAAGCCCACTCTGTGTCAAGCAGTACAAAGAGAGGGGGAAACTAATAATCAATAGTTGTCAATAATTTTTAACAATGCCCACAAGGGGCACTGGAGCAGTTGTTGTGCAAGTTTGGCTGGCACATGCTTATTAACCTATTTTTGTGTCTGCCTTCTCTCTGGGGCCAGGGCAATGCTACCTCCCCATGGACGGCTTGTGGGGAAGGAGCAGGAATACTTTAACAGAATGGCAAAATGTGTGAAGTGGAAATAGAAATGTAGTATTGCATGCTTCCATGTTCAGAGACACGTTAGTCTGATTATTAGAGTCAGGGGTCACTTTATGCCTTCTTTTGACTTCCCAGAGGCTTCTGGCTGACCACTGTTAGAAGCAGAATAGTGAGCTAGACCTTTGGCTTGGCTCAGCAGGACTCTTTCTCTCTTTCTTTCTTTCCTATAAAAAGGGGGGGGGGATGTCTAGAAAATAGCAAAGCCAGCTATTCTTTCCCAAAACTCACAATGTTCACATATTCCAATCTGGAAAATGCATTATCTACAGTCAAAAGACTACCCTTTGAAATTCTGCAAAGCAGATGTTTGTTTTTGCTAGTTCATTATTTCTTCATAATGAGCATTATTTTGCAGTTGTTTTGATTGCCATATAATGAGAAGGTGTTGCAAAGAATGTAAAACTGGTGAGATGTGGAGGGGCCCTGGAATCAGCTACATTTTGCAGTGGTAAAAAAGGGATGGCGACAATAATGTAGATTGGGGAATAAGTATTTGTCAAAATATATATTTGATACTAGTTTTTCAGGCTTAAGAAATGGATGGAGTTGAAATCATGGTCTCTAGGTAGAAAACAATTGTTCTTTGTTACCTCAGCTATTATCACAACCAAGCACAGGAGAAAAAATATGTTCCAGTTGCATGCCAGTTTCCTGAAGATGCCTTCCACAGTCTCCTTTGCTCTCCAGTATGTGCAGCTTAGTTGACCTCAAACAGAACTCTTGAATACTGTGTGTGTGTATAATTCTAATGTTCTAATAACACACACTCCTCCAGCTAGTCAACGAGATTTAGAGTGATCTCTGAGAGGACTCCTTTAAAAAAAATTAAGTTATTAGGCTATATTTAGACATATGACATGCAACAATTACATAAAATGAGTTAAAATGAAACAACAGTATATACTCAGATAAACATTTCTGAATATATAAACAAATTTGTGTTAAAGTATATATAGCATAATTAGTATGGATATGACATTATGCATAATTATGTGTATGCTTAGATTGTTGATCATTAATAAAAGTTTTTTGTATCAATAACATTTTTTTAATTGAAATATTTTCCATAGGTAACAAAAGTACTTTCATTGCCTCCATTTTTAAGGCTTAGCATCCTTCATACAAATCAATTACTGTCAGTTTGAGACATTTATAACCATCTTAATTTATGGGGATTTATAGGCATTTATAGGGAGTAAGGGTGAAAAGGGAAAATTAAAACAGATACTTAATGCACACCAAACTGTGCTGTAAACTATAAGTACCATTCTGCCATATGCTTGAGACCACTCCTGTTGAGCTGTCAGCTTTGGATTCTTTGCACTCTTCTGACGGAGAGCACATACTCCCACTCTGAGTTATGAGAAGTTCCAAGACTGCAGAAATTTCACAGGTTCAGTTTGCTTTGTAAGGAGTGCACTAGACGCTGATCAATGTTTTATAACATATGAGCTTATTTAGCAGGCAGCCAAACTCCACGGCACTCATCAGAACTCCAGGGAGACAGGTAACAGCCTACTGTGCTTAAGTTTCATGTAGCTCTCTTGATCTCTGGGTCAGAATGTTGTGTCTCTTTTACACAGTAAAAACTCAATTACCTCATCCTTAGCTGGGAGGGAGGGAGGCTTACCCCTCTTCTCTGATCACCCCCCCCCCCCATGGCCAGTATCAAGAAGCTACTCTCTAACCATTTAGTTTCCATGACAACACATTGCCTGCACTTTACCTAACAAAGCCGTGTGCCAGGCTTAACCAGCTTTAAGCAGGCCTTCTGACCTGTTAACACTCTCCCATCCAATCCTCCAGTGTGAGGACAGTGCACAAAAAGTCGAAGGTAGCATTTCTGTCACTCCTCATCCTGGTTTACTTCCGCATCAATTTACATAAGACTAATCATGCCAAAATGTCTGCTTAGGCTAACATGATTTAGCTGGCTACATCCAAGACAGTAGACTGTGTTTTCTCATTTTGCTGTTTGGACTCTTATTTTCTGTTTCCTTGAATGGAGTAGTTTATAGACAAACACAACAAAAATGAGCATTGTTGAAAAGAAGGAATAAAAATAATAAAATGAAATTAGATGTGTGTTTTCCAGCTTGCAGAAATTAATGGGCCCTTTCTGTTTGCGTATGGCTTTCTTTTTTTAAAAGTCACACACAATTGGATTTAATTGGTATGTACATTTTGCATATTTGAATCATCTTAGCTACCGCTGCATTTTCATAATGTTTTCTTCATGCTACTTTTTAAAACCATGCAGGGATCATGTCGCATGCTTGGATTTTCAAACAACAAGAATAACATATTTTTCTCTCTCCAATGTCCAGCGCCCCTCCCTTTAGTGGTTCCATAAAACAAGATAGAACCCTTGTAAATTACTATTTCTTTGAGGACAGAATGGGAAGAGATTAGTGGTGCAGTTTGAGCAATGAAGTTTCTCTTGCTTTGCACAAATAATCATAATAATAAAAATAAAAGATTAAAATGTCTGTATCCAAAGCTCAGCCTCCCATTGTAAATAAGAACACAAATGAGGGAATCCGCCAACTCCGATAAAGCAGATGACATTATACATTTCATTACATGAGTTTATCTGCAAAGCAGGATGTTTTGCTAATCTCATGGACACAGGCCGAATGATTCGTTCTTCCTTTCTCAGGTCATCTTGCAAGGATCCTGATTAACGTGTCACCAAATTGTGGGGAGGGTAGAAGTTTCACTAACTTTTACATTACCCACAAAGCAAGTCCTAATTTTGCTTATTTTGCATGTGTGGAAGTAGGTTAAAGTGTTCATACTGTGGTCACATAATGCCACCCACTCATGGCTACATCCTGTCCCCTGCTCCCATCCTCTGACTAAAGGCTGCTTTGGAACCTTTTTTTAAAAAAATAGACCCTTTTCCTGGAAACATTGTGGTCATCTCATAACAGGATTTTACATCATTCTGAATGTTCTAAATGAAATATTTGAAGAGAATCCTATTCTGTTGATGATGATGTTGCAAATCAGCCTTGCAAATCAAACATCATACCTGCAAACTAATCCTCTTTAACTTATTTGCTTTTCTGTTTCCTCCCTGGCAGGTTGACATTTCTGAAAGGCGCCACTTCAAGGTAAGAGTAGGGCCTAGGAGGTGCAGGTTCAATTTCCACTCAGCCATGTACCCCTCCCCTTTTGAATTTTGATTCGTTTCCGAGCGTCTCCACCCCCATTGTTCGGACTGGACACTGAGGTCCACCTCCGAGCAGTGGCGTAGCGTGGGGGGTGCAGGGGGGGCCGGCCGCACCGTGCGCAACATCTGGGGGTTAGGGTTAGGGGGTGCAAATCCACGGGTTAGGGGGTGCAAATCCACGGGTTAGGGGGCACAAATCCACGGGTTAGGGGGCGCAAATTACTTGCCTTGCCCCGGGTGCTGAAAACCCACGCTACGCCACTGCCTCCGAGGGCTTTCTGGCGGTTCACTGCGAGAAGTGAGGTTACAGGGAACCAGGCAGAGGGCCTTCTCGGTAATGGTGCCTGCCCTGTGGAACACCCTCCCATCAGATGTCAAGGAAATAAGCAGCTATCCTATTTTTAAAAGACATCTGAAGGCAGCCCTGTTTAGGGAAGATTTTAATGACTGGTGTTTTAATGTATTTTTAGTATTTTGTTGGGAGCCGCCCAGAGTGGCTGGGGAAACCTAGTCAGATGGGTGGGGTATAAGTAATAAATTAGTAGTAGTAGAAGTAGTAGTATTCCACTTTTCCAACAATTGCATTGAGCTCAAAAGCAGCTCACAATAATAATGGGGAGATGGGGAAATTCCATGGGAAACCCAGATATCTACGAAAAGAAGAGCTCAGCATCATGTTAAAACAAGCATCCCATTCCCTCCCCTCCTCCTGTGTGTTGTTCCCCTCCCAAGAGCTGATATGTTGTGGGGGCATGCAGGGGAAGAAGAGGGAGAAAGCCCTGTTGCCCTAGCAGGAGCCTTTACACTGGCTCCCACTGGTTGAATTGGACCTGATGGCTTTTCTCCATGTGGGATGATGATGATGAAGATGATGATGATGATAATTCCCCAGCCACTCTGGACGGCTTCCAGCAGAATATAAAAACATAATGAAACATTAAACGTTAAAAACTTCCCGATTTAAGATAACTCCTTTCCACCTTCCTTTGGGAGGAGTGTGCTGGGCTCTCACTAGCCCCAGGCAAAGAGCCCCAAGACAAAAGCCCTTTACCTCTTTTCTTTCTCCTCACACCACTAGCAAGGCACAAACTTTTAAAGTTACCTGTAGGGGAAGAAGAACAAACAACCCCAAATGAGCATGTAAGCACAGATTCCTGGCAAACTCTTTCCCCAGCTGACTCTGGCAAGGCATGGGCTTTTAAAATTACCTGGAGTGGCTCACTTGTTCATCTTGGGCCACTGCCTCCCAATCTAACCTATTTCACAGCATTGTTGCTAGGATAAACCTGGAGAGAACTCATCAAAATCATGGATAGTATTGATCTACTCTGCCGGGTTGTTATAAGGATCACTCATATAGTGTGTATGTGTGTGTGTGAAATTCTTTGAACAATCTGAAGTCTTACATAAATGCTAAGGCTGTGCTTCAGCCATCGCCATTAGATGACATAATTTGTTTTAATGCCAGAGATGTATTGATAAACAACAGAGTGGATTATTTTGTATAGCATGATGATAGAATGCCCCTTATTCTGCCCATTGTGATGTTTCCCTGTAGAATTTGTCCACATGAGTTATGAGCTACTTTTGAATTTATGGACTTTCAACCCTATTAAACACCTCCCCAATGATTCAGGTACTGTTTTCCTTTGATATTAATATACCCATTTTATGGTTTGATCAATACGGAGCAGAGGCTAAAATAAAGCCAGCCAAGGGTTGTAAGGTTCATCCTCCAGATTGGTGACAGCAATCATTTCAGACTGGCTGTATCTATATTTTATATTGGGGAAGAGGGTGCCCATTATTTACAACAGTGTCATTTCTTTGCAAGAAAACAGAAATAACATAGCCCAATAAATCTATTTGAGGGAAGATTTGCTAGGTTGCCTTGTAGATAAATGCAACCAAGTTGTGTGAGGTACTGTAGTTGCTTTTGGGGTCAAGAGTTTGGATGGTGCTTAATGCTAGAAGTCTTCTGAATCCACTTTCAAAGCTTGTTGGGACTCTTACTTCTTTATTAGACAAACTCTGGGTCTATTATCTTAATCATACAGGTTCCTGTGAGGCTTAATGGCACAGTTTCAATTACCGTATTTTTCGCTCTATAACACGCACCAGACCATAACACGCACGTAGTTTTTAGAGGAGGAAAACAAGAAAAAAAATATTCTAAATGAAACAGTGGATGTATGATTTTTGTGGTTCATGCTGTGGCCACAGACATGTGATCTGACAGTGAGTTTGGAGTAGCCCAATGCAAAAATCCTGAGGATCCATGTGGATCCATGCTTTGTAACCACGTTTTAAATGGGGAGGGAAGGAAAGCAAAAGTCCCACCCACCCACCCAAGCCAGGCAGGATATACGAAGTATGATTTCTTTTTTATTTACTGTATTTCTTTTTTGGCCACCTCTGTCACTGCAACCTTTGCTCTGTGCTTGCACACTTTTGGGCAATAGGGCATGTAACACACTTTTTTTCATCTGCCAAGATGTAGAAAATCAATTTTAATGTCCCTATATAAAATGCCTAGTGAAGCAGAAGGGTATTACATCAGCCACTGTATTAAGGCTAAACGTTTGAAGAACAGCTCTCTATGGGGGGGGGAGACTAAATTCCATTTTCAATCAATTGTTATTGTGGCAGCAATTATCAGTGTATAGCTCACAATGAGGAAAAGAACTTTTAAAAATATATATAAAAAACATTCTCACGTTATACTTCTTCAAAGAAGAGTATTAGGCTTTTAATGAAGGGGAGAGGAGAGATGCTGTAATCCTCCTGGCTCAGGAGATTCTGATTTACCAGCCGCGTGTAGAAAGTACAGATTAAGATATTTGATATACAGCATATAAATCCAGAGATTTCCATGATTTCCAATCCAGCCTGCTGTTACTTACGAGCAGGGAAGCAGGGTTTCTCTTCCAAACAAGCATACTGTCTCCCTCCAGCAGTACATTGCTTGGAGAAGCTGTAATTTGGAGGGGGGCTGGGGGCAGGGCTCTCTGCTTTTGGAAAAGAAATGAGAAACCTACCATTGTAAAGCAAAAGTTCCCCCCTCCCCACCCAAGCCAGCCCCCTCTCTCTCTCTCTCTCCCTCTCCCACTTGCGTGTTTTTCGGCTGCCTGCGAGTCCCTAGAGCACGGAGAGGAGGAAGTCGTGGGAGTGTGACTAGGAAAGAAATAGAAGGAAGGACGGGATCCTTTCCTTAACCCTCTGCTTGCCAGGAGGGCAGGGGATTCCCTGCTCTTTGTTCAGTTTGAGCAAACGCAGCAACAGAAGCGGGTGGGCAGTAAGACCCTGAGGCAGAATGCAGGAAAGCTTCCGCCTTCCCTCTTCCCTCCGCCCGCCCGCCCGATCTTATTTTTGGCTGATTTTTGCCTATTTTGCCCCTGCACTCCGGCAAGTCAGCTCCAGGGACCACACATTCGCTCAATAACACGCACAGACATTTCACCTTACTTTTTAGGAGAAAAAATCTGCGTGTTATAGAGCGAAATTTACGGTACACACAGTCTTCAATGCTAGCACTCCCCATCTCAGGCAGGGGAACATTTAAGGTGGTGCAAGTGGCTGAGGCGTGCCTTCTCATAGCCCATTAAGGCTAGTTAGCATTTTCCCAGCTTTGGGAAGGAGATGGCAGGGCTCTAGGACCCTTTCAGAGCCCTCATGTCTCCTTCCCAAAGCTGGGCACCTCCTTACTCACCTTTGGAAAGGCAGCACAAGGACTGGGTGCCATAGCACTGATGTCCGCCACTGCCTCAGGCTTACCCCATCTTGTCGTTCTCTGCTGGCTTGGAGCTGCTGCATGTGCTGCTAGCTCTGCTGGTCCCTTTTCCCTGTTCTGGCCCCTGCCTTATAGACAGTCTGTGGTTGAGTTAGCTTCTTCATGCTATTCTGGCAGCCAAGCTTCGTGATCAGGGATGTCTTACCCATAGGCACTAGGGGTGTGGGACACCTGGGCACCGGGCTCTCAGGGGACCAGGCCAAGAGTCCGGGGCCCCAGATTTGAGTCCAGGGAAGAGCCTGCCTGTCGGTCAAAGTGCCACGGTGGGCTCTTCTACTGCAAGCGGCTTTGTGCTGCAAGTTCGGGGGCAACCAAGCCAGTGAGACGCTGAGGCGGCAGGCCGGCTCCACCCTTCTGCTCGCCTGGGCCTGGGCAACTGGGGGGGGGGGACTGGGCAGATCTTTGCACCCTGGCACTGCATATGCTTAAGGCAGCCCTGTTCATGATCTGCAGATCAGTTGTGTCAGGTCTGTGTCTGAGTCAGGGTTTTTCCTAGCTACCTCTCCACAGTGAGCAAAGCTGAAGGAGGATGGCCTCATGTATAATTATTGATATCAGAGCCTGACCATTGGCCCTTACCTGGTCAGCAGTGCAGTAACATTTTCTTCTGCACGCTGGGCCCCATCCCACAATTCCATTTCCTAATTCCAGCTGAAACCCAGTCCTTGCAATTCATCTGGCATAGAGAAACATCCATGCTCTTGCCAAATTCCTTCCCTCAATACACCATCCCATCCACAGGATGTCAACTGTTTTTTGGGGGGTGTCAACAAAATTCAGGTGTGGGAGCCACAGTTTTCAAAGCTGTCCAGGCTGCTTGCATAGTTTGGTGGACAGTTCCATACTGTTCTGTCCCTGCTTCTTTGTCCATGGTTGTGAGGAATGAGAACAGAAGATTAAGAAAAGAAATTATCCTCAAAGCTAGCCCTAGTTGTGGTAGACTTTCTCCACCCTACAGAAATCGTATTCTCCTCTTCTGATTCCTAGCTCAATAGTTATAGAAAAAAACTACAGTCACTCTCCCTACCCTAACCCAAATTGAAACTGTTAGTTGAGGCTTTCAAGGCCACTTTTAATGAGCAGGCTTCTTTCACCAAATGCAGAACAAGCTACACAGATGAAGCTACATCTCATAAGAACACATGAAGAGCCCTTCTGGATTGAACAAAAGGTTCATCTAGTCCAGCATTCTGTTCCCATAATGGCCAGCCATATGCCTGCAGGAAGCTCTTACTTAAGATGCTGTCCAAAGGAGACTAGTGCTGAAACACTGGACTCCTGCTTTTATGACATCACCAACTGAACTACACACAGCCCTGTCCAGATCCTGAACTCTTGCCTTGCTTCAACAAAATGCCTCCACCTCCCAAATTGCCACCTTTCCCTCCCACCCCCATTGTCAAAACACTTAACCCTAAGGCTGAATCTTAGGGTACCCACAGTTATAGCTTAGCCCTGGCATAAATTGGAAGGGGGGCTTTGGTCTCTATTAACTGCCTTGGAAGTTTAATGCGTAAAGGTTGAGAATTCTTTTTAAGAACTAGCTGAATGGTGGTTGGAGGATGGGAGCAAAACTAAAGGCACCAATGCAAGGTGAGAATCAGGCATGGGGATGGACCAAAGCATAGAGTTACAGGGATAGGTTCCATTTTATTGGTTAACCCTAATGGAAATGTGTTCAAGGGGCTCTTCACACAATATGGTCAACTTGTGGAGGCTGCATCAAGCCATTGATCTGTGGAGTGAGCAGTGTAGAATGCACTGGACTTCTTCTCTTCAGTGCTGGTATTTAAAATGGGCCTCCCCTCTATTTGTGCACAGTTTATGTAGATGGTGGGCTAAACTATTTATCTTCAAATGAATGGTAGGTCCTTCAGAGTTAATAAAACTCAACTGGATTCCCAAAGGCGAAGGCATCTTGCCTGCCTGTGTTCATCCTTCCTTATCTTTATAACACAGATGGTTTTCATCTCAGCCTCAGCCCTCAGCTTCTGATGTTGACAGTTTCTTTTTCATCAGGTGATTGTTAACAGTGGGGAAATACTGTAAATATTTCTCCATGTAGGCAACTCAGAATCACCTGCCTGTTTAACTAATGACTGAATCACAGTGGGAATGCAGTAAGTTGTTACAAATAATAACCACACATCTTGAGTGCGTATGAAACCAAATGAGAAATTCTTCGAGATTATTACAGAATGTATGCCAATTTGCCAGCTGGAGTAAATCAACATACCTTCTGGAGAGCAATTAGAGAGTGGCTGTCTAACACCAGCTGAGAATACAGCCCAGGAAATGTAGTTAAACTTTGGAATGTGGAAGCAAAAGCATGGTGGCACAAGGCAGTGGAAATAATAGTGAGGAAATGCGAGTGCTAATACATCATTTTGCACAGAGTAGCCAGAGCACGGGATTTAGCCATATAGCGGATTTCTGGTGGCAATTCACTGGACTTATGGCATCTAAATATGCTCTACCATTTCCATGCAAATTATTGCCAGAAAGTAACATCTGTATCCTGTTTTTAAAAAAGAAAAGAAAAAGAAAAAAGGGTGTCGGTACTCTCAATGAAGTTGTTACAGTAAGGGCCACACTTTTAACATTTGGGGGGGGGGAGGTGCCAGTACTATGTACCCTGGACCGCCCTCAAAAGAAAACGCTGGATGTATCCATGGCCATGATGATTCAATCATTACTTCTTCCACTTCAATCAAATAGGGGCACCCTGTTGACTCCTGTGCAAGTTGCTACCCACTGTCAGAGTTCTGCCACAGACAAAATACATTGAGTGGCACCTGGCATCTATTTCGTGCAGCTGGGATTATTATGCTGGTTATCTGATTATTTTGATGGTGTGGTATCTGTTTTGGATGTGTATTTGGTTTTACTGTTTTTGTTATTGATCTGTTCTCTACCTTGAGTTTTTTCAAAGAATAAGACAGGGTAGTTTTGTTTTTGTTTGCTTCCTTGCTTTTTTTTTTTAAAAAAAAATACATAATCTTTCTAATCCTGAAATCTGCTTGTCCCCAACTAGCTTAAGAACTATAGTTCTAACCAAACCCATCATCCCCCAAAGTATAATCATAGTCATAACATAGCAATCTAGACACTGATTATTCTATGTTCCTTTAGTATTAGTTTGGCTCTGTGCCTTCCTTGAAGTACAACTCTGTGCACACAGAGAGCAGGAATCCATAGTTAAGGAAGCAACAGCAGAACCATAGCGAATTTGTTTCAAGGTAGAAACAACTTAGCAACATAATCATCTGTCTTCCCCCCCTTTTTTTTACAATGTTTACAATGCCAGAGGTTTGTTGATTTGTCTCAGCGCTTATTTCTGTGATACTAAATTTGATTAGAATGAACTTTCCCTCCGGGTGCATTGGCAAACCATAAAGCAGCGATACACCGAAACCCATTATAAACTCAGAATCTATAAATAAATGTAGAGTTACACAACAATGCAGTGCAAGGCACACTGAGTATTTTATTATTCAATATGTCTTTTTGCTAGTGGCATATCTATTTAATTTTGAGAGATCCACACTTTTCTAAACCCAGCAAGCATTTAATAACTTGTACTTTGTGACAACTTTTGCATAAACAAATATTTCTAAAAAGAAAAGTCCAGGTCTTAGTAAGGAAGAAAACCCCAGAGAGCACAAAAATAATAATAATAAAATCTAAGTTTCACTATAATAATTTTCCAATTTAGATAGAAAAAGTTTTTGCAAGGCATGACAGAATATTGGCTGCAGAAACTTGAAAGTCCAACTTTGCATTCATAAATATCCAGCCACACACACACAGGCACATATTGGTGACCTTCAGGAAGCAAAGAACATGCTCTTTCATGCAAATCTAGGAATGCTTCATGCACAAAATGGAAGCAGACAATTCTCAGACTTAGACAGGTATCTGATGCATTCATTCTTTTAGCACAAAAAATAATATTCATGCAACATAACTGCCCCCTATCCTCCTAAACACACACACCCCACCTGAATCTGCTCTGGAGGGTTGGGGAAAACCTGATAACAGAGATAGGGGAACATGGGGGAGAAGAGGTAGAAATTTCCGTTGCATCAGATTGGATCCTTACACCAGTGAAATAATTTGTGTAGCACTGCATTGGATTCAAGCCTCAGTCTCATAAACATACCACTATTAGGGTTCTTTGTTATGAAGCCATCATACTTAATTGCAATGGCTTTAAATGGTCCACATGTTGCTCTTGCCTCCCAGGGGGGCATACTATAAATGGGTTTTTATCCCCATAACCATTCTGTGGGGCAAAATGGGCTGAGAGAGTGCAGCATGCATTTAGCTTCAGAGATGAGCAAGAATTTGGACCTAGTCTTTCTTATACAAGTCTGGAATTTAAATTGCAACACCACACTCATTTGATTTTTAGCAAATATATGCTCCAAGTGACAGATAGTATAAACTATCGGATGGCTTCAGATTAAGGATGGATAAATCTGTCAATTTCATTTTTTCCCTTTGTCTTAAATTCAGTTCTCCACATTACTTTGTGAAAAATCCTCATGAAAATTCACCAGCATTTTAGTGTGATTTTATCCTAGTATAAACGTTAGTATAGAATTTTGCATAATATACTTTTTTTTTTGCAAGACAATGCATTATTATATGTTATTTTCACTAATGTATGCACTTCGATGCATACTTTACCCTAGAAGATGCATTTTTGCTCAGATATCTTAGAGAACTGCATTGCAAAATTCAGAGAAGCGCAGATTTTGAAGGATGGCTATCTTTTGATTTGTGCATTGTTTGATTCAGTTCAAACTTTCTGAATTTCTCACCCACCCCATTTCAGATATGTATTTACCAGATTGCAGTACATTTTTAATAGATTCGTCTGAAGTGCATACTTGTCCTAAATTCTAGAACCCTGATTGTACAACAAACCACACACAAAAGGAGCCCATTGAGCATGACACATACCAAATTATATACTCTGACATGAAAAATGTACATCCAGAGATCTCATCTGTTGCAGGCACTGGACTAGATTATTTCTAGAACAAGCAGCTGTCCATGTATTGCACATTATATATGGAGGGATGCATTGCGTTAGTTATAGACAACAGAAAATGGAAATAAAACCTTCCAGCTGAAGTTAGTCCAGGGGCAAAAGGGACTGAACATCTCTTTACATGCTATCAGCATTTCCAGGATGTTTAACTCAGGGTCTTTAGCCCAAGAGAAAAGTTCACATCAGCTATATCTTAGACCAAGAGTTGGATACTGGATCTAGCTGGTGAGATTCCCAAACCACTGCTGTGGCACTTTAACAGGTAGGTGGGACCTTTTCCACCTATCTATCATATAACATCCCTATGATTTCAGATGATCCATTTTTCTTTTGTAGTGTGGCAAAAGAAAGTCCAAGCTCAGCTAAGCAGACCTTGAACTTACTGTTTGGGAAGAAGTTGATTGTACTACAGAGTTCCCCATGGTTTAGGCTAAGGACAAGGGTTACAAATTCCAGGAAAAACCACATTTTAGGATGATTGAAAAGAAATACAGAGAGGTAATACTTAGATAAGGAGTCCAAGATCTCTCTATCCACTTATTTCGATAAACCAATTTATCTTTAAGAGTATCATGTGGAATCTTTCCTACCTTGCACATCATCCTCCCCACAATGAACTAGCTCACAAAACATGGACCAGGGTAGATCAGAGAAAAATATAGAGGCCAAATATGGAAACACATTCCCACCATCCAGCCAATTCAATGGCACCCAAAAGAGCAGGAATCATGTGGAGCCACATCCATACCCAAATGTCCCTTTGCATCAGCATCAGCTGAACATGAAGATGACATCCAGGATGGTAGATAGCTCCTGAAAACTAACACAAATGTCCTAGAGTATATGCTAAAAAAGACTGCACAACTGATCCAAGAGAGATGGACTCAAGCCAAAGCTAATAAGTGTAAAGCTTCCTAGAACACTCTCTATTTCACCTTGTGTTTCTCCCCCCACCCTCAACCTGCTGAGCCATAGCACTAAAAACAAAGTTGATATGCTAAGCACTAAATTTGTAATTCCTAATTAACTCATTTTGATAACTGAGAACAAGTAGGTCTATCAGCAGCTCATCATCCTCCATGGAGAGTTTTAAATATCAAGCTTTTGGATTATCGCCACTTGACAAATTAAAATTTAGATTGTCCCCATCTTTTCCTTGTTTAATCACTCTGTTGATTATGTTTCTTTTCCTTAGGCTGATTAGACCCCAGTATTTCTCTCCCCCCACCAAAACAACCTGATTATTAGAGGCTGATGTTGCTTTAGATGGCAAAACTTGTAAATAAATCTTGTTTCTCTAACAGTGACTTATTTCCCTAATGGTTAAGCTTAGTGGGTCTTGTGATCCACAGTAATTTATTTCTAAGCTGATGGTCAGGTTTACAAACGAGGGAAAGTCAAGGTAACACTCCATTCAAGTTTAAGTTCCTTAGGAGCAGATGTCACTTAACCAAAGTGCAATTATATGTGCGCATTTATTTAGTACCCTTGTAAGCAGTTCATCAGGCCCTGGATGTTCAAATTCATTTAAAGTAGCTAGGTGTTCCCTTACTATCTCTTTCCCTATGTTGAGCTGCAACTCTCTCCCTGCATCATTTATGTCATTATCACCATGTTGAATATTGTCTCCTTTTGGGTGAAGACAGAGGCAAAGTAGGTGTTGAGCAGTTGCTCCTTCTCTTTGTCCTTTTCGCTGACTTCCCATTATTTACATTATTTTTCTTCTCAACAACCCTGTGAGGTAGTTTAGATGGAGAGTGACTAGTCCAAGCTTATCCAGTTAGGTTTATGGCAGTGCGGGAATTTGAACTATGATCTTCCATGTTATGGTTCAACACTCTGACCGCTACCCCACATTGTGATAGAGTTGTAGCTATGGAAGTCACCTACAACCACTTCTTCTGCTGAGGAAGAAGGCTATCTGGTTTGCATTTCTACCTGCTCAGCAAAGCTGACTTTGTGTGAAGCAGCATTCAAAAGTTAAAATAGCATTTGTCTAGCAACCATGAAAACAATGCCCTCCATATTGAATCATGATATGGACCATTTGATCCAATGTTATCACTGCAGTGGAGAGAGAATGAAGAGAGTATGAAGTTCTTACCGTGGGCAACAAGATGTCTATGGGAAGTTGGCAAAAAGGACATGAGTGCAATCATGTTCTTCTCATTATCCCTAGCAGGTAGTATTCAGAGGCATACTATCTCTGACTGTGGAGGCTGAACCAATGGCATTCTCCTTCTTAAATTCCAGCTCATCTGTAAGTTCCCTATACAGCCACACTGGGTTCTTTAGATGTCTCCCACTTTTATTTATTTGTTTGAATTGTCTGCAATCATGCCTCCAATATTTCACCTTTAAGAAACTCCCATCCATCTTGGACTCCCTTCTCTTTGCATATTTCTGATCATTTCTGATCTCACCCGGTAGGTCCTTAAGTTTTTTGTAACCGGCTTTCTTAAAGTTCAAAGTGCATGTCCAAATACATTCAACCCTCCCTTGCTTCTGTATCATGAAACCCAGGAGGACATGATCACTTCCTTCCAAGTTTATAGTACTTCCACCTCATTAATCCGTTCCTCCCTGTTGGTGAGGACCAGACCCATTTTAGATTATCCCCTTGCTGCTTCTTTCATCTTATGGGAAATTAAATGGTCAGTGAGGCAATTGAGAAACTTGCTAGACCTTATATTCTTAGCAGAGTTTCAGTCCCAGCAAATACTGGGGCACTTGAAGTCTCCTGTCACTACTAGATCTCTCCTTTTTGAATGTTTGGTAATCTGCTCTAGGATACCATAATTCAGGTCTTTAGTCTGGCTTGGCAGTCTACAGCAGACACCCATAGCATGGTCACTGTTGTTTCCCTCTCCTACAATTTTTACCTGTATACTTTAACCTTCCATGGTCCAGATCATAGATCTTGGCTACAATCTAGACCACAATCCCATATAGAATTATCAAGGTTTAAATTCCACTGAACTCAGTGGAAAGTATTGTGCTGGCAATCCCCAATCACCCTGGTCTGGCACTTCAAAGACATTTCATGGAGAGAAGCTTGTATCTTTCTGACACTATAATTGAATTATGATGTTCCTTTAAATCTTTTTCAAGAAGAACTCAGTAATTTTACAAGCCCTATCAAATTAAGTTCATTTTAATTAATATAGCATTAGATTAATGCCGGCTGCACTGAGTTATCAGCTAGAAACAGCAGAACCCTATCTGCAGAGCACAAAATGGTAATGGGATATGAGCACGTTTTGGTTTTTGGTTTTCTTTTTTAAAAAGAAAAACATGCATTCCTAATCTATACAAATAGCAGCAAGATAAGGCTAATTGTTGATGCCTTGAGCATTATTTTAACTGTTGTTCCAAAAGCATTTTTTAAAAAATATACTTGATTGTAGGGTAACTATATAAAAAATTCCAAAACAAGAAATTTGTCTCCCCATGCCTTGTCCTTGAATTTCAAAATATAGACATATGTATAGCTGTATTCTTAAGCAAATGGAAAGAATGTTCCTAGCAGAGTTTATCTACTAATTTATTATAAAAAATGACCGAGTATATAAACCGTTGGGTTTGGGCCTCTCTGCTCAATGCCCTTCTGAGCTGTAAACTCCCTAGTGATTCTTGAGCAAGTGATCAACTCTCACAGGTTTATAGGCTGTTGGTGCATAATACGATGGTAGGATGTTGTATGGCATTTTGTATGTGATGTGTGTCATGTTTCATTTGCCCATCAACCATGTGGACTACTGGGATGTTAGTGCTGGGATAGTGCAACAACTATGACTTGCAGTTATCAGATGTAATGCCCATAATCTACCTAAGGCTATCAAGTACATGTGCTGATTTCAGAGAAAGACTTTGACAATGATTTGGAATACACACAAGGGTATTCTCTGGTGAAAACCAATACCAACTGACATTAATTACAGTAAATAACAGAGGAGCAGACAGATGTGAGATGTGTTGCATTTCTCCTTGCTCTAGCTGACATCACCCCCACCCCTGTTATTAAAAAGCACTTTCCTCTTTCGTAGGAACCCCAGAGATCCCCATTGCATTTATTGCTGGCAGTATCATCCTCCTGCCCATGATTTCAGGACCTTCCTATATTATTTGATTATCCCATTTCACAAAACATCTCCTTTGTTGGCATGTTTTCTAATCTAATGAAGGGTTTGGCATGCCAAGAAAGTGAACCTTTTTTCTAAACGGAAGAACAGCAGCGCCATCAGGTTAACGTTGTCTCCAAGCAACAATAAACCTATGATTATCCAAAGGCCAAGCTGGCAACTGCCGAGACTGCTAAAGAGCCATGCTTATTGCCACTGTTTTCTTGACAGGCCTTCTGCAATGCATTGGCAGATGGAATTCCCAACTTTTATCTATGTTCTTGCTTATAAGGCAGATGAGAAGTGGTTCAATTCAATAGCTAGGCAGAAAGAGCTGAAATCAGAATGCCTGCAAATCAACACCCTCCCCACTGTGAAATTCACCTGCTCTTGACAGACTTGTTACATATTCTGTTTGAGAAAGGGTGATAGTGTGCACATTTTAGAATGGGTGGGGTCAAGGATGTCCAAGATGATCCAGGTAGATTCACATGGAGAGAGGTATCTTTGAAGCATTGCATCTAGAACCTACAGTTAAGTCACGGTTGTGTCCTTCTCCTAGAAGTCTTTCCCATATACTTAGCAAACCCCAAGATTTGCAAAAGTACAAAAAACTTCAGAAAACCCATAACTCAGTGGCCATGGAATGCTAAACAGCTGGTGATGAAATGGAAAACCAAAAGGGAGATACAGAGAGAGAGAGAGAGACAGTGTCCCTGTGTCCCTGTGTCTCCAGATAGGTCTGGTTGACTCAGTATAAGCCAGCTTCCTATGTTCCTATATCTGAAGGATGCAACAATATTCATAGACCATCATCATAACAGCTGTGACATTATCAGTTACGTAAGTCAACAAGTTGTTACAGAACTAGGTAGGCTTGCCAGAGCTTAACTATTCTCTATAGCAGTGGTGGGAAAACATTTTTCTGCTGAGGGTCACATTCCCTCAGGGACAATCTATTTTTTTGGGGGGGGGGCTTGATATGGACAAGGGCTGAAGCCCAAGGTGTAGGGCCAAAGCTAAAAGTGAGTTTAGCTTTTTCTTTTCTCTCTCTTTCCACACATTTACCCCACTTCCTCCACTGTTTGACACCTGCATGAACCTAGGCCAGCAGCCATATCTAGTCCTCAGGGCAAAGGTTGCTCACCCCTGACCTAAAGAATAGAGGAAGAAAGCTATACATATCATCCTTTTCCACATGTATCTATGCAGAAGAATTGACTTGGGCCAATTCATGAAGCCTTTAGGAACCTCAAACAGAGCATTCTTCATTTGTGTGAAATGTCCCTCACATGACGGTTTCAGTGGTTGTGAAATCCTTTGCCCCCTCCCCCAGTGCTCCAGAAAAGAAACTTCCATTCTCCTAGCATTGCAGGTACACCACCATCTTTAAAAAAATAATAATAAAATCAAATCAAAATCTTCATTTTTGTGAATTTTGTGGAATGGGGTTGAGGTTGGGGGCAAGAGGTGATTCCTCTTGTCTGACCTCTTCAACATTTAAATTGAATTCAATGCTAGAATGACAGCTGTCTCAGCAGAAAGGTACAAAAAAATGGACAACTGTGGAAATTAAATTACTCTTTTGCCCTCAGAGGCACTACAAAAAAGACCATAGGATTAACCCTCATTGGCAATGGTTCACAAGGAAAGAAGCTACAGAAAGGATTTTTTTTGGAGGATGGGGGATTAATTTACAGATTACAATTCTGAGTTTGATACGTTGAATAAAAATTGGGTCTTTGTGCTTGCCCACATCACAGTTTGGAAATACAAGTAAGCAAGGAGAAGGTGGTGGGATGGAGAAGACGTCAAGAGAAGAAAAAAGCGGAGATATAGCAAAAATGGAGATAATGTCTGTGTCCCCAACTTAT
The DNA here is from genome assembly GCF_965112155.1 of Podarcis liolepis. Lineage (NCBI taxonomy): Eukaryota > Metazoa > Chordata > Lepidosauria > Squamata > Lacertidae > Podarcis > Podarcis liolepis. The sequence continues at coordinate 89,191,481 of NC_139554.1, forward strand.
AAAGGTTTTGCCTTGAAGCTGCTGTTTTAGAAGGATGGTTCTTTCCTATTGAGAGGATGGTTCTATCCTACCACATAGGCCACTGCTGCCTTCACACAAGCAAGTGATGGCACTTGGAGAATGACCTCATTTGAAGACCTTATGACATTGGCTGGAGAACATTGGAGGAAATGCTTCTTCAGTTATTTGTGACCCAGTATGTTTAGGACCTTAAAGGTAAGCAACAGCACCTTTAACTAGCTTCAGAAGTCTAAAATGCCACCCAAGAAGCTCATACAGGAAGTTCTTGGCCAAATCAAATGAATCTAACAATAGTCCTGCTGGATCAGACCAGACATCCATCTAGTCCAGCGTACTGCTTCCCATGGCAGTCATCCAGGAGGCATTTCACAGCAGCGTTGCATTCTAAATGTTAATATTGAATTAGGAAAACAGTTGGCACAGTTTTAGCACAGATAGGGAGGGATAACCTTAGCTTTGTCTCTGAAGTGGGTGGAATGGAATAACATTTAAGACTATTCTAGACTAATTTATTTTAATATTACATTTTTGGGAAATTATATCAAACACACATGTGAGAATTGCACCAAGACACTAGAATGACCGAAATAACACAAAGCCGATAGTCTGCCATTGTTAACATAAGGACATTTGAATTGATCTAGGTGCAACCATTTTTCTCCTCAGGAGATTCTAGAAAAGAGAACAACAGAATCCACATAATGAAGAACCAGTCAATACTAGTTTGATTGTTGTGTTTCCTGATTTGACAGGTAATTTTGGACCATGACCATGAGCTCCTACATTTTATTAGTTCAATCTCTCCAGGATGGGATATCATCTATGCTTCTCCACTTACTCTCTGGCACAATTCTGGCAGCAAGGGAAAAGAAGCAAGTCCTGGTAATGAGAGAGAAGGTTAATGAGGTGGCCTCAGCAAGCCTTCCTAGGACTCTTCGCTATAGTAATAATTAGGAAAACATCAAGAAGCCTTTAGACTTAAACAGCATTCATCACTCCACTGAATACATACAGTGAAGAATATATCTTGCACATGCGCCTACTCACAAATGCACAGATATAGGACTATGATAAAGGGGACCAGCTATAATGTGCATTACAGCATATCTGAGATTAGCTGTTAGATATTTTACCGTAATGGCATTTCTAACATCATTTTTCTTTTCTTTTCTTTTCTGTATGCTTGTATCACATCATGCATTGCAGGAATGAAAATTTCTTGTTTCGGAACACAGCCCCAGACAACAGTAACAGCAGTAGTTTTCTTTCATTGCAGCTCAGCCGTAGCCCATTAATAAGAAAACTCATTTCTCCTGTTTGTTTATTTGTAGAGAAATGCCAAATGTATCCAGTTTCTGGATGATTATTTCTCTAAATGGTCCCCGAGCACTATGAGTTGTGATGAAACCATGAAAAGGGGCCTTCTAGGCTTGCTTCCCCCATCCTCTGGAGGGCCAGAATGTTGTTTTAATATATTATTTTTACTACCAGAACTTCTGCAAAGTACAAAATATGTTTTCCCCCTATTTTTCAAGGTTGGTGCCATGATGAAGCACACAATATTTAAAAGAGGCAACCATTATTACATATAATTGTAATAAGGTTGTGTTATCTAAATAACACAGGTGTAAAGCCAAAGATTTCACTAGGCAAAAGAAAGTCAATTTCCTTGGGGGGGGGCAGACCAATTTCCACCATCTCTAGCCTCCTGCAATTTGTAAAAGCTGCTCTCAATGGTATCATCAAGTACCAGCTTTTGGTGATGATGGAGACTTCAGATTCCAGCAGGGATGGGATCAGTAACAGTCCTCGCTTTGGGTCCAACCACTGTGTAATAGAATCTCTTAAATTTTGTCCTTGAGATACATCACACCACAAGGAATAGGAAGAAACAAAGCAGGTCACTCCTCTCTTCTGATATTTAGGTGGACCCAGTTTAATGAACATCAGAAAGATAATCAGCATGTAGGATCCTCATAGAATTGTAGAGTTGGAAGGTACCCACAAGGTTCATTTACCTCAGTCCTGCCCACAGCTGTCCCTGGGCGGGCTTGAACCACCAACCTGTGCCCTGTGCTGTGCCCAAATCTACCCTCCCATTTCTCAAAAGTTTTCTTCCCCAGCAAATGAAGTTTCCATTTCTCTGCCTCATCTTAGAGTGGTGTTGCGTTTCCATCAAGTGTTGCAGAATCAGAAGAAGCATTCTATTTGTTCCTTTGCTTGTGTTTGGTTAGTGAACCCCAACTTGGAAGGCTGACTCCACATTAAGCTTCATAGCTTTCTTTCTAGAAGGGCTTGAGACTTAGCTTTTTCCCCCCATAGAAAGCTCTGAGTCTGTTTTGAGTTCTCCAACTCCAACAGAGAGTTCAGTACTCTGAAAATGAAGGTGCTCTAGGTTGTTTTGGGATATGGATTAGGTTTCAGGACCTGGATTGTTTTTTGAAGCAATGAAGGTCGTATGGGCAAAAGATGGTCATCAGGGCCAAAATACATCTACTGGCTGCAGTCCATTGCTGGGTTATCCATAAATCAGATGGATGGTCCACCTAGACTTACTTCTGTCTCTGACAGCTGTTGTACCTGTCAATCACATTTTTATTTTATTTTTTGCTCCATGAGTGGGAAAGCAAAAGGGCAGGTGTGCTGTCTGTTACAGTCAAAGTTCAACTGATGTCCCTAATTTCTATGAATTTGTCCAGTTCTTGTTAAACCCCAAATGTGCCATCAGCTGTCACCAGATCCCATAGAGGTGGATAGCAGTTCCAACAGCAGTTGTGCTTGGCTGGAGAAGACTATCTTGCATATTTCAGTCTTGCTAACCAGCTATGAAATGCTTATGGTATGGGAAATGTTTCCTTTCTAGGGGACTATATTTACCAGAATGGCCACCAAACCAGATGGGCAGTGTAATATTTTCCAGCTTTTATGTTTCATCCACTGCACACAAACATTTTCTCACTGTTCTCTAAGCAACCGTTCAGCAAATTTGAACCAGCTCCATAATGTGTTTCAATAGAACGATGTCCAATAGAAGGATCAAAGCTCAGTCACTGGAAGATTGACATCTTCTCTTTTCCCACATGGCACCACATTTCTATAATCTCCAAATTCAGTGGGTCATGATGTCACATGCTGGTGATCAAAGTGACAGCAGCATATGCTAAGGAGCAAAACTCTGTTCCAGTAACACGGCTGCATTACAATGAATTAGCACTGCTTATCACTCTTGGCAAGGAAACTTATTTCCTTCATAACAATTCATTTATAATAAAGAGGAAAATGAAATAACATAACAAAACCAATCAACATGCAAATTTACACCCATGCTTACAAATATATGCAAAATGTTTAAAAAGTATTTTGATTCATTTAGGACAGAAAATGGGAAAACAGGAAGTAAGTGATGGGGGAGTCAAATTGCCTACTTAAAACATGAGTGGGAAAGCTTTACCTTGTTGAGACCATGCAGAAAGCAAAAACCAACTCACTGATGGCAGTAAGCAGACATAGAAGAAAGTGTAAGTAAGAGAGACCTTGCGGTTCTCAACCTGTGGGTCCCCAGATGTTGTTGGAATACAACTCCCATCATCCCTGGGCTCTGGCCTTGCTAGCTAGGGGTGATGGGAGTTGTAGTTCAGCAACATCTGGGGACCACAGGTTGAGAAAGGCTGCCTTAGATGGTGTGGCTGTGATGGGAAGCAGTCACATCCTCCCCCACTTGGGTTCAAGTACCACTGCAAATGACTAGACCAAGATCCATGCTTATTCCACTGCATTTCTAAAGAAAAGGTACAGAACTCAGTGGCACAGCACACAATTATCATGAAGAGGGTTTTGAGTTCAATCCATGCTGAATCCTGTTAAATAATCTTAGGCAGAAGAACTGCAAAAGACTGCTACCTAAAGAAGCTGCTACCAATAATAATAAAGGAAACTAGTCTAGATGGACTAGCTCAGTATAGGCAGTGTGATCAGGAGGGTGAACATCTCACTATAAAGTTGAGATGCATACATTGCAAAAATGTTTGGGGAACAGAAAATACTTTCCGTTCACTGTTCATACAGCCCAGTCCCAAACTACTGTAATAGCCACATTCCAGGTATGTTTCCTCTGTCTTACTGTGTTCAGTGGAACTTAATCCAAATATAGATTGTTAAGAGAACCCCTATTCCCCTCAGAAACTACAATCTCTCTACCCAGTGAACTTTGCTGATCTATTGCAAGCCACCCAAAGATCGACCATAGAGCATGAACTACTTTCTGCCCACACCTCTTAATAAAACTTCCAACTTCCCTTCTTCCTCCATAGGCAAATTAGGTTCTTCTTGAGCTTCCTATCTTCGTATATCTGCCATTTCAAGCCTCTTTTTGCATTTGTATCAGGCAGCATATTGCAAAATATTTGTTCTTTAGATCCCTAAGTACCTCATTCTGGCAACTGTTGGGTTAGACTCCAGATAATATGCCTTGAATGGAGTTTATGTTTATATCTGTAATTTTGTTCTCCAGGCAGCAGAATACATTCTACATAGAGGAGCCAAAATGCAAACCACATTGCAATGTGTGCTCTTTCCCCTTCCTTTCCTTTAATTTTTTTTTGTTCCTCCCCTCAAGGTTTTATTACTCTTTTTGACATTCCAGCCAGGTGCTCATTTATCAATGTGTAGCCACAATATGCTACACCAACATTAGGCAAGAAAATTCCAGTCTAGAGCAGGGACACAGGAGACACTTGGTCTGGTTCACATTTCAGTGTTAATCTCCCTAATGTACACTTCCTGATATATTTCACAGACTGAAACCAAAGTGATCCTCCAATTTGTTCCCTTCTCTTAATTTTGAGAAGTATTTCTCCAATCAAATAATATGTACAAAAATACATATATTTATAGAAAGTGTGCATAAAATTGCATTATTCATGAAAATAACTTGCAAAATGCATTAAATTGAGGAAAATTGCTTGCAAAAAAATGTGTACTTTAGGAGGGATATGTACTAAAATGCTGATGAATTTTCATGAGGGGTTGTTTTTAAAAATTGCAAACTGATATGTGCAGAACTGAACTTCAGAAAAGTGAGTAACTGGAGTAACAAAACTGGCAGATTCACCCATCTCTAGGGCAGACGCATCTCATCAAGGCAACTCTTTACACCACTCAACTTTCCTCAAAGACCAATTTATGGATAGATATCAACATTTCTATCTGACTGAACTGAAGCATCCCTGAGAGTAGAATTGTGATGCCTAAACATTAAGAACTTAACTGTGTAGGCATATATACCACAGAAAACTTGTGGCTCTTCAGATATTGCAGCTCCCATCATTGCTGAGCATTGGCCAGACTGATGGGAGTTGTAGCCCATCAACATCTGTAGAGCCACAGGTTCCCCACCCATGCAATATATAACACAAAGTAAATCCCCTAATAATGATCTTTGGCATTCCTGACCCCTCTAAACTAGCTTTCTTTTATTCCTCTCCATGCATATTAAGCTCAACAGAGCTCTTAGCCATTGATAGATTTTCCTACCAGGCATCTGCCTAATGAAAGTCAACTCAACAAGATGACTCTGGAGGGAGGTGGAAAATGAATTTTCAAGTATCACTACAATAAAAGGCTTCAGAATTGGAATCACTACCTAATTTGCCACATTTATCTGAGTTTGGTGATGAATGTGGGTGGTTCCATGCTTCCTAGAGCTTCATCTGAGCCAGATATTAGCCCCAGAATCTGTTTTCAACCTAAATACTCAGTCCTGGGCCCTGAGGTACGAATTATTACTGACAGGAGAGTCCTGAGCGCTTGGAGTAGGCCATTCCTATACCTCTGAGTAACCACAACTGAAATCAACATATTTAAATTTAGGCACAAGTCTTTCACACACGTTTGAGTGTGTGGTGGTGGAGAATGGAAGTAGAAATGCACAAGTTCTTCAGATGTTATAGGGCAGGGACGGCTAACTTGTGGCTCTCAAGATGTTGTTGAACAACAGCTCCAATTGTTCCTGATGTTGGCCATTCTGGGTGGTGCTAATGGAAATTAGCGGGGCTGATGGAAGCTAGAATCCAACATCTATACAACACAGGGCACCAAGATGAGGGGGTTCAAAATAATAAATAATGATTTTTTGTGAAAATAAGAAATATTTAGGAGGGGCGCCAAATTTTATCCTTGCTCAGGGTGCCGTATTACCAAAATCCACCCCTGATCTAGAGGAACACAGATTTCCCACACCTGTTAATGGAATTCAAAGCAAACAGGAAATTTGTGTCATTTGAACTTTCTATCTCCCCCACTCAAACTAGGTGTAACATTCAAAGCAGCTCCCAAGAGAAATTGTGAAGAGGTTCCTAAGGATACCAGTTAGTTCTACAGCCTTCAGAATATGAAGCAGGATTTCTGTAGTGATGAAACAACAAAAAACTTTTTTATATAGAATCATAGAATAGTAGAATTGTAGAGTTGGAAGGGACATCAAGGAACATCTAGTCCAACTGCCTGCAATGCAGATATGTAAGAGGAAAATGTGTGGGGGAAAACAGATCATTACACAGCACACAAGAGAGTTTTATCCCAGTATTTCAAAGAATGCCTGGGGAGAATAAAGCATGTGCCAGCCCTGAGGCCAATATCCTTATCCCTGCCAGCTTCACTCCAAGCTTCACTCATTGAATGGGAAGGTCTGAAGGGACATTCCTGGTGTGATTGACTGGACACCTGGGTTGTGTTGGGTTTCTGATTGCAGGGAAGGTTCTGAACACAATCAATTGCTTCAGAACTTCCAGCACAATGCATGAACTATAGTGTGGAGCTGAAAGGGATAGGGTATTTGGAGGTAAGGTGGGTGTGCCTCTGTTCCCTTTATTCCCCCATACAATCTTTGAATGTCTGAACAGGGTTAGGGCTCTGATATTTTTTTTTTTTTTTTATAAAATTTTTATTGGTTTTACAACATTTTAAAAAGACAAACAGACAATGAAAAAGACAAACAAACACGCATAGTTTCATACATATTTTCTTATAGACCACTTTTCTTGGACTTCCCCATACCCCCCCTCTCTGCATCCCAATGTCCATACCTCAACTAGCAACTCCCAATTATTACTTTCAATTCTCTGTCAACTTAGTCCTTTTCAATCTTCTAACCATATACCCCTGTACCCCCTTGTGTCTGAAAACCACGACATTTTAACATTCATTAAGTTTATAATAGTCCTTCAGATAACTTTTAAATTTTCTCCAGTCTTCTTCCACCGTCTCTTTTCGTTGGTCACGGATTCTGCCTGTCATCTCAGCCAATGCCATATAGTCCATCACTTTCATCTGCCATTCTTCCAGAGTGGGTAAATCTTGTGTCTTCCAGTACTTTGCGATGAGTATTCTTGCCGCTGTTGTAGCATACATAAAAAAAGTTCTATCCTTCTTTGTCACCAATTGGCCGACAATGCCCAAAAGGAAGGCCTCTGGCTTTTTAGGGAAGGTACATTTAAGTACCTTTTTCATTTCATTATAGATCATTTCCCAGAAGGCCTTAATCTTCGGGCATGTCCACCAAAGGTGATAAAAAGTACCTTCAGTCTCTTTACACTTCCAACATTTATTGTCAGGCAAATGATAAATTTTTGCCAGCTTGACTGGGGTCATGTACCACCTGTATACCATTTTCATAATGTTTTCCTTTAAGGCATTACATGCCGTAAATTTAATACCGGTGTTCCATAACCATTCCCAGTCAGCTGACATGATGTTATGTCCAACATCCTGAGCCCATTTAATCATAGCAGATTTTACTGTTTCATCCTGTGTGTTCCATTTCAACAGCAAGTTATACATTCTAGATAGAATCTTAGTATTGGGTTCTAACAGTTCAGTTTCTAATTTTGATTTCTCCACCTGGAAACCAATTTTCCTGTCCTGTTTAAAAAATTCCATTATTTGACGGTATTGAAACCAATTTCCAACTTTATGCTTCAATTTCTCCTGACTTTGTAGTCTGAACTTGTCTCCCTCCTGTTCTAAGATTTCCCAATACTTCGGCCATCCGGCCTCCGTATTGAGTCTCTTCACTGCTTTGGCCTCCACTGGTGACACCCATCTAGGGGTTTTGTTTTCCAATAGATCTTTGTATCTTATCCAAACATTAATCAATGCTTTCCTAACAATGTGATTTTTAAAAGCGCTGTTTACTTTATCATACCAAAGATATGCATGCCAACCAAAAGCATTGTTAAAACCTTCCAGATCCAAGATATCAGTGTTCTCGAGGAGCATCCATTCTTTCAGCCAGCAGAAAGCTGCTGCCTCGTAGTACAATTTTAAGTCCGGCAGGGCAAAACCCCCTCTTTCTTTGGCATCTGTTAATATTTTGAATTTAATTCTGGGCTTTTTGCCCTGCCAGACAAATTTCGAAATATCTTTCTGCCACCTCTTGAAGCATTCCATCTTGTCAAGAATCTGCAAGGTCTGAAACAAAAAGAGCATTCTAGGCAACACATTCATTTTAATCACAGCGATTCGGCCTAGCATTGACAGTTTCAAATTTGACCATATTTCTAGATCTTTTTTAATTTCTGACCAACATTTTTCATAATTGTCCTTGTACAAATTCAGATTTTTAGATGTTAAATAAACCCCTAGGTATTTCACCTTCTTTACCACAATCAAACCTGTTTCCTCTTGAAATTTCTCCTTTTCCATATCTGTTAAGTTTTTCCCTAAAACTTTAGTTTTTTGCTTGTTCAACTTAAATCCAGCTACCTGGCCAAACTGTTGTATTATTTCTAAAACCTTTTTTGTACTAGTGTTTGGCTCTTGCAAAGTCAATACCAGGTCATCTGCAAACGCTCTTAACTTGTAATGTTTAGCTCCGACCTGCACACCTTTAACCTCCTGGTCATTTCTTATCATGTTCAGCAACACCTCCAGAACTGAAATAAAAAGTAATGGGGAAATCGGGCACCCCTGTCGTGTTCCTTTTTCTATCTTAAGTTCCTCCGTCATAACATTATTTACAATCAGTTTAGCTTTTTGTTCAGAATATATTGCAGCCATACCATTCTCAAAACCCTGGCCTACCCCCATCCCATGAAGGTTCTTTCTCATAAAACTCCAAGAAATGTTGTCAAAGGCCTTCTCCGCGTCCACAAAAATCAGTACTGCTTTAGTGTTTATATTCACCTCTAGCTTTTCCAGAATGTCTATTACATTCCTTACATTGTCTGCCAGGTGTCTTTTGGGGAGAAACCCTGCTTGGTCCTTATGAATCTTCTCCATCAATACTCTTTTAAATCTTTTTGCCAAAATGTCTGCAAAAATTTTGTAATCCACATTGAGGAGTGATATTGGGCGGTAGTTCTTAAGTTGGGTCTTTTCAGTCTCTGACTTTGGTATGAGTGAAATATATGCCTCTTGCCACGATTCAGGGGCCCTTTTTCCCTCAAGGATCTCGTTGCACACTTCTCTTAGTGGTTGAATTAGCCATTCCTTCAACGATTTGTAGTATCTGGAAGTCAATCCATCTGGTCCCGGAGATTTGCCCAATTGCATGTTCTGAATAGCAGCCTCTATCTCCTGTTCTGAGATTCTCTGGTTCAACTCCATCTTGCTTTGATAAGAGATGTTTTGTAATCCATATTTTCCAAGGAATTTGTCTATATCTTCTTCATTTTGCGGGCCTTGAGTGTAGAGTTTTTTGAAATAACTTAAAAAGCAGTTTCTAATTTCATTAGGTTTAGTTATATTCTTTCCATCCACCTCTAGGCTTTTGACTGTATTTAGTTTCTGCCTTTTCTTCAATTGCCATGCCAAAAGTTTGCCACATTTATTTGCTGATTCAAAGGTCTTTTGCTTCATTTGCTTTATCTTCCATTCAATCTCTTGGTTCATCAATTCCATATATTGTGTTTGATATAACTTGATCTCTCTTAAGATGTCCTGAGATTTTGGTTTTGTTCTTAATTTTCTCTCTCCTTCCTTTATCATTTCCAATATCTTCTCTTTTTTCTCATTTTGTTTTTTCCTCTTTATTGAATTTTGTTGAATCAAGAATCCTCTCATAACCGCTTTACATGCATCCCAGATCACTCTTTTCTCCACGTCGGTCCTCAGATTTATTTCGAAATAGTCTTTTAAAGTCTTTTGGGCCTTCGTAAGAATCTCCTTGTCCCGAAAGAGGGTGTCATTCATTCTCCATCTGAATTGACCAGTTGTTGTAAGTTTCATCTCCATCTTCACGGCGTTATGGTCGGAGCAAGTTTTTGGGCAGATTTCCACTTTCTTGATCTTTGGAGCCATTCCACCAGTAACCCAAATTTGATCAATTCTGGTCCAGGTCATCATTGCTTGGGAGAAGAAGGTTCCCTCTCTCTCCAGAGGGTTCCTTGTTCTCCATATGTCTATCAAGTCCATATTTTCTGTCATTTCGAAAAAAGTCTTAGGGAGTCTCCCTTCTTTACTGACTGTTAGTCTTTGTGCCTTGTCCATGTTGGTGGAGACCACACCATTCATGTCTCCCATGATTATCATATTGTAATCCAAATAGTCAGTGAGAGTTTCATGAAGTCTCTTAAAGAAGTCAGATTTGCCTTCATTTGGTGCATAAATTCCAACCACTAAAAATTTTTCTCCTTGAACTTGTATCTCCACTGCCAAATATCTCCCTTGTTCATCCTTAAATATCATTTTTGGAGCCCATTTTTCCTTCACATATATTACAACTCCTCTCTTCTTGACCTTGTCTGATGAAATAAATTCTTGTCCTAGCCTTTTATTTATAAGTAGTCTCCTGTGGGCTCTGGTTATGTGGGTTTCTTGTAAACATATCAAGTCCATTTGTTCTCTGTTCAATATGTGAAATACTTGTCTTCTCCTCAAAGGCACATTGAGTCCATTACAATTCCAACTAAGGAATTGCAGAGCCATCTTGTTATTTTTCTAAGGCTCCTCCAACAGCTCCAAGTTGTTGCTCTTCTTCTGATGGTGGTGGTTTTTGTCCAGTCGAGAGACTCAGGATCTCCAGTGCTCTCCTCTGTTCTCCAAGTACGTCCACAATCCCCTTCTGTAGCTCCTCCTGATATCTTGCCAGAAATTTTTCTTTATCTTGAATTGTCTTTATTTTTACCTTCTTTAACTTGTAGTCAAATGACAGTCCTTGTGGGAACTCCCACCTGAAACGGATGGAATTTTTCTTTAGCAAGAGAGCTAGGTCCTTGTAGAAGTTTCTTAAATCCAAAATATGTTTTGGGATGTCTTTGAAGAACTGTGCAGTTGAATTTCCAATTTGCAAGGCCTTTTCAAAGTGTAGTCTTAATATTTTGTCTCTTTCCTCCTTAGATCTGAATGTAATCAAACAGTCTCTCGGGGTCTTTCTGTCTAGCTTTTTTCCCAATCTAAAAGCAGTCGTAATTTTGAATTCGTCTTCCTCAAGGTCCCAGCAGTCCACAAACTCCCGTGTCAGATATTCCACAAGGTTGTCTCTTTCGTTCTCCGGGATCAGTCTTAATTTTAAGTTTCTCTCTTTCCTCTGTAAGTCCCACAAGGCCAAAGTTGAGTCATGCTCATAGACCTTCTTGGCAATCGGCTCTAATTTCTCCTGTGTCTCTCCCGCCGTAGCCTTGGCATCTTCCGCAATTTGACGCGTAGTGGCATTTTCCTCGACCAGTTTATTTATAGATTCTGTATTCTGGTTTAATCTTACTGAAATTTCTGCTAATTTTAGTGTGTTCTCTGAGGTCTGTTTTGTTAAAGACTCCAAAGTTTGGTTAATCTTAAGCAGCGCATCTGTCACAGCTTCCATAGAGGCGGCTGTCCCTTTGTCTTGTCCTGTTGTTCCTGCTGCTCCAGTTGTTGGGCCTGAAATTGATCCTCTTTTCTTTGCCTGTTGTTGCTGCAGCTGTTGTTGTTGCTGATGGTGCTTGGTTTTAGCTCTTGTGACTATCTCTTCTTGTGGGCCGCTCATGTCAAGGTCACTTCCCACGGGAATTTTCTCCCTTGGAAAGTTCCACTGTCAAGCTGTGGCAAACTTTACTTTATCCTCTAGAGGGAGCAAGTCAAAATGGCCATAAAGCAATGTTCCAAGTACAAAAAGCAGGGGAGATTGTCCAGAATACAAAACAGGAGCTTAACACAGTCCAAATCAATATTACTAAAAAGCTTGTAGCTTTAAGCTGCCACAGTTATCCAGTTTGTATTATTTCTTCTTATGCTACAGAGTAGCCAGACACTGTGGGAACTTTGTATCAAGATATCACTTTACAGGGAAAAGTCAGTTCAGTGTGCTAAAAGAAAAGGCAGACCGTTTCATGCTTTCAGCTGGGTGAGACGGCAGAGATTTTTAACTTCCAGTAGGTCATGCAATTATTAGTCCAATTCACCTCCCCTCTGCCCTGCTAGCTGGAGGGGAGATCAAAGGTTCAAATGTCCGGTTTAGCTGATTAAAGAGCTGGTTTAAACGGATGCAAGTTTGGAGCTCCGTTGCTTTCACTTTCATGCAGTCGGGGGGAGGCAGACTTCCTTTGTTTAGATCTCCCCCGTTTTTAGTTCAAATTTTAAAATTTATAGGGTCCCAGTTATTTTTCAAATCTTACTCACGGGAATTCAGTCCAAATTTTGTTTTCAGGAAGGAATCGGCGCTCTCCGCTAATGGCGACGCGGCTTCACTTCGCAGGCTGGGTAGCGACTCTCAGCACCGCGCTCGCTCCCGGTGTCGCTTTCACGGTACCGGGGGGCGCAAAGGTGCCCACCGAGTCTCCTTGTTCTCAGGCTTCAGCGCCTGGGATTTTAGGGGTCCCCCGCTTGCCGTAGCAGGTAAGACCCGAACTTGCGAAGCAGTCCTTCTCCGGAGCTCGGAGCTAGGACCGCCATTAAGCGCTGGCACCGACCGGAAGTCCCTAGGGCTCTGATATTTGGTGCTGAGTGGATAACTGGTACACCCATGTACACCCAGGAAGTATTGCAAGATGATGTGATTATTTCAGCAAGCATGAGGTATTGATATAGTTGCCACATTTTACATTCATTTCCATTTGCACTGCTAGGGGGATATATACTGTTAAACCATACTTATGTTACATCACAATGCTTTCTGAGGAAATGCTATAGCTGAGCAGTAGGTCACATGGTTTAAGTCCTTTGGCATCTCCAGGTAGGGCTGGAAAGACTCCTATATGAAACCCCTGGAGAAGTCTACTAGTCCATGCAGTGGCGTAGCAAGGTCAGGTGGTATCTGGTGCAAAAAAATTTTTGTCACCCCCCCTCCCCCATTGAAATTGAAATCTGTCAAAGAGAGCCGTGCAGGCGATCCTTATGCAGATCCCGCCTTCTCCCCCCACCCCAGTCAAATTAAGTCCCGTAGGCGATACTGTTGCTGGTCCTGATCCCGCCTTGCCTCGCCAGAGACATGGCTCCTTCTCGCCTCCCTCCTCTCCTCTCCATCCCTAAACCAGCACATGATCTGGTGTGTTGTAGTAGTTAAGAACAGTAGACTCGTAATCTGGTGAACTGGGTTCGCGTCTCTGCTCCTCCACATGCAGCTGCTGGGTGACCTTGGGCCAGTCACACTTCTCTGAAGTCTCTCAGCCTCACTCACCTCACAGAGTGTTTGTTGTGGGGGAGGAAGGAAAAGGAGATCGTTAGCTGCTTTGAGACTCCTTAGGGTAGTGATAAAGTGGGATATCAAATCCAAACTCCTCCTCCTTTTCTCTCCCCTTCAAACCAGTTGAGCTGCGGAGCTCTCTTAGGTGCTGCTTCTCCTCCTCCCACCCCCAAACCAGAGTGTCTTGCCCCTTAAATGAAAGGCAAAAGCATCCCTTGCCCCATGAGCAGCACAACTTCCACCATGGCGTGCATGGCCGTACAGACACACACAGAGCTCCTGAGCAAGGGCAGGACATGGACGGACAGGGAGAGCAGGGACTGGCCAACCGTGTATGCGTCCGGCCACAGAGGTGGGAAGGGGACACGTCGGCATCATGATGCAACTCAACTCCGCTCAGTTCCACTACACAGGCAGCGTCAAGTTCAGCTGGCATTTTGTCACCCCGCTCGTGATGGCACTCAGGATGGTCCACCCTTCCTACGCCCTGAGTCCATGTAGACAATACTGAGCTAGATGAACCAGCAGTCTCTGAACTTGTCTAAAGCAACATTCTATCTTCCTAACTCTCTGTGTATAAGAAGCTGTTGGTTTGCAGATGTCACTTAATAAAGGTTAGCATAGGTGTATTATTTTATGACTACCCAGAGATTGCCCAATCTGCAAGATTGCAATCAATTATACATGAAGAGATTCCTGACTAAGTGATGTCTACGCATGCTTTATGACAGGTCTTAAGATGCTCACAGGGCAAATAGTCATACTGAAAGTACACCTAAGTGGCAGTATTGAAGGCAGCATCGGTCAGGTAACCTTTGTAGTTCAGCAGCATACATTAAAAATCTTGATGCATTTGAAAAACATGGTTAAAGTGCTACTCCATAACGACAGATGAATTGACGTGTTGAAATGAAATCAGTGAAATGGCTTGATCAGTGTATTTGCCAGGTATGACAGTGAGACTTTTAAATGACTCCCTGATATATTATTCATACTTTTTATAAGCGCGCTAGCATCTCTTTGTTCTGATACATAAATGCATGAGCAATTAATTTAAACTGATGTCAGTCCCCCAGCTCCTGGCAGAGATTGCCTCCATCCTATCACCTTGCGTTAAGCAGTTCGATGGCTGCCAATAAAGTAGGAAGGAAGGGCATATTGTTTGCCATTTCCTATGCCAATTATAAGTAAATTATTTTTGGAAAGAATAATAGCATTCTCCAAAAAGTAACTTATTTATGATTTGTAGGATCCTCAGGGCACCTTCTTGACATGGAGTGCTCCCACAGTAGGACAGAGGCATGCAGAAGCAGACAGCCAGTTAAAGTAGCATTTAATACTATGTATGCATGTTTTATACATAAACAAATTGGGATGTGTAGATTGGTGTCCTCCAGCTGTTTTTCAAATCTCATTCTGCCTTCATCAAAGAGTCAGGCATGGAAAATATTCCAAACATAGATATGCTATTCTGCAAGGGGAGGCAGATTTTATTTTATTTTTGTCAAGAGAAGAATGATGAAGTACTGCCTATTTAGCCTTGTGCTGCTTCAGACTTGAGTCACATTTTGACTACAAAGTGTACCTACTGCTGTAGCTTCTCCTTTAAAATGTTGCATGCAATGCTGCCATTCAACACAGTGGCTCCTTGGTAAGTCGAGAGATGAATTTCAAAATAATGTGTCGGCGGCGGGAGACTATATACACACAGCATTTTATTCTAGAAGCGATGGTGTTTGGATACTTGGGTTTTTTCCCCCCTAAATGGTCTACACACAATCTAGATCTATTGCATTTGTTTGTCTGTTTGTTTGTTTGTTTTGGCTCCTGAAAACACTTCTTGAGACTGGTTTTATTCAGAAAATAAAAGCTCATTCTGTATTACCCTGAAGTGTGTCCATTTGAAAACAGGTAAACAGAGGTATAGGTGGGTCTGACAATGGGGGTGGGGGGAGTGTATCCACACCTGTCCAATGATATGGGCGAGGGTATAACAGAATGACAATCACCACTTCTTTCTTCATATACCCGCAATGTGTCTAGGGAGGAAAAGGCCTAAGTAACCTAATGAAGGGGAGGGCTTTGAAATGTGTATCAATTAACCACACACACCCTTGTGGACATGAGGATTTAGGAATCAAGCTAGATTGAAAGCAGTATGTTGAGGACAACTACAAACAATTCCAGATGGAGAGAAACCACATTTTTACCCTATGAATAGGTTAACCAAAAAATGCCAAGACAGCAATCTCAGACATACAAGCTGTGGTGGAGGGTCTGATTCCCCATCTTTGTCTTGGACTTATGAGGCAATAATGTTAAATTCTGGAGTGAAATCTCCTTTTACTGCTCAAAGCGCTGAAGATTATCATATGACGTTTATGGTACTCAAGTATACATTTATAAAATAGAATAGAATTTATAAAATAAAATAGAATTCTAGAGTTGGAAGGGGCCAAGCACCTGCAATGCAGGAATCTTAATTCAAGCATCCATGACAGATGGCCATCCAACCTCTGCTTATAAACCTCCAAGGAAGAGGAGTCCACCACCTCCCAAGGGAGTCTGCTACACTGCCAAACACATCTTACCATAAAGAAGTTCTTCCTGATGTTTAGTTGGTAGTATTGGATACACTCCAAGCATCCGAAAGCTGACTCCTTAGTCTTGCTCTAGTCTTGCTCATTATAAATACATTCACATCTGATGTGATGACAGGTGAAGCTTTTTAATTCACACAGATGGTTAAGAACAAAACTGTAAAGATCGCATTTGCTTTCTAAGACCTCTGAGGAAGTTGCAGCTGGTTGAGGAAAATGTGTGGCTTTTGCTTTTCCAATAACTGTCTTATGTCTGACAAAAACTTTGCCATTTTCTGGGTGTTAATACAAATATTTTACTTGGTTTCAAATTAAATTATAAAACGATGCCATATTTTTTTTTAAAAAAAATGCCCTCTGCCAGATCCTTGTCAATGGAATGTTTCAGACATTTAAGTTCCTTTCCCCCTCCCTCATTACTTATATAAACAGAAAATATAACTGCATTTGTGGGGAAGGGAAAAGAAATATAGGCTTCAATCTTATACAGGCTCACTTGGAAATAAAACTCATTGAAAACAATACTTCCTTTTGAGCAAATATGTTTAGGATTGCTATGTAAGTAGCACCTTATATTAGTTACTTGGAGTGTTGTTGCTACTATTCAGCTGATCTGCTGAATGAGTGTGTTTGTGTTTGTGTGTGTGTAAGTGTAAAGGCACTCTTGGACCTTTAAGTCTAATGCTTCAAGAAAAAAGTCAGGCAATGTACAGTGGTGCCTCGCAAGACGAAAATAATTCGTTCCGCGAGTCTTTTCGTCTTGCTATGTTTTTCGTCTTGCGAAGCATGGTCCGTCGCAACTGCGCCTCTTCAAGCGGCTTTTTTAAAAAAGCGCAAGACGTTTTCATCTTGTGAAGCAAGCCCATAGGGAAATTCATTTAGCGAAGCAACGCAAAACCAAAAAAACCCTTTCGTCTAGCGAGTTTTTTGTCTTGCGAGGCATTCGTCTTGCGGGGCACCACTGTAGATACACTGCATGAGCAGATTGTAAGTTGACAGAATGGATTTTTCATGTTTCCTCCTGCTGCTGCAGCCCCCTGTAACCCCTCTTGAACAGTTAGACTGTGTCAGTCCAACAGAGATTATGTCCATGTAATTCTGATGAGATTGAATCCATTGGGCATGTTCTCTCATATTGCCCACTATATCATGATACCCAAAGGGAACTAATTCAACCATTAGACTGTGTTGTACGGTGAGGCAGCAGTGAGAGGAAGGAATCACCGGAAATTGGACAGAAGAGTCTTATATAACAACAACAACAACTCTGGGCGGCCTCCAACAAAACACTAAAATACAATAACCTATTAAACATTAAAAGCTTCCCTAAATAGGGCTGCCTTTAGATGTCTTCTAAAATTTTGGTAGTTATTTTTCTCTTTGACATCTGGTGGGAGGGCGTTCCACAGGGCGGGCGCCACTACTGAGAAGGCCCTTTGCCTGGTTCCCTGTAACTTGGCTTCTCGCAGCGAGGGAACCGCCAGAAGGCCCTTGGCGCTGGACCTCAGTGTCTTGTGCTGTTACACAGCAAAACATATCTGAACTTAGTAGGCTTGCAAAAGAAGTTTGATATATCGATATTAAAGGACCCAATGGGTGTGGACTAGTGCATGGGTGCAGCAAAATCAGTTCTGAAAATTGTGGCCATATGGAAATGACATAGGCCCTGCTCCTTGGAAAACAACTCCAGTGCTGGTCACTAACCGTGCAACCCAGTGCTTGTTTACTCAGAAAAAAATCACATGCACACACTCTCCATTAAACTTAATGGGACATATTCATGGGTAATTATGTAGGGAGAGGCATGTTTGCCTTCCAATGAACAACCAACCTTAACTCAGACTAAAGCTAATTGGCTCGCTCAAAAGCCACTCTGTAGTCCATCGAGTATGAATAGTTTCCCTGTAGCCCAACAATTGCTGAGATTAAAGATATCATCAGCAGAGAGATCTTACAGGCATCCCCTTTCCTTTGATTCCTTGTGATTGCCTGCCTCCACTGAGCAGCAGAGCAAGATTTTTTTTTTCTCTTGTTAGGCTAATATATAACTCCTCCTAGAGAAGGGATGCTCTGGAAGAATTCATTCCCTAACCTGTAAACAGTAGTTTGATGAGACAGTTCACTGAATCACTTAATGACTGGATCACTTCATCTCTTTAAGGAGCTGCAATTCACTTAGTCTTTCATGGATATTTTATAAATCATCTATTGGAAGGTGAATGGGAGGGGGGATGCTTCTCTGTAGAAAAATACTTTGGTGCAAAGGGAGATGGAAAGGGATGCAGCTGGGCTGCCCTCTAACTCCACTCTTCAAAAATATCACTGGTTCCGTCACCATCCTTTCTTTTGTTATACAAAATGTCAGATAAGCTACTGATTTTCTTTAGGCTGAATTACAATCACTGCTCCTTATAGGGGGCTTTGCCTCAGGATACCTCCATTGTTTTTTGCAGAAATTGTAGAAATATGTTTGTTTGCTGGGTTAGCATTGTAGAGCCCAGAAGAAGAGGCTCCTCACAGTCTTTAGTTTTTATTTTTATTCTTCCAGAATGCCTAGCATACTGACATGTAGAAGATTAAATCGTCATAGCCCAATTATTCGGCCTCTTAGGCTGCAATTCTATACACAGTTAAATGGGAGAAAGTTCCATTGAATTGAATGGGGCTTTCTTCTAAATTGCTATTTATAAGATTGCAATTCTAATCTCATTGATCCTTTTGATTAGGCAAAAGACAACTGTAAAGTGAGTGACAGTGTTCACCCAAAATATTGGGGGGGGGAGGGAAATGGGCTAAATATTATGGATTTGTTTTCAGTCCCCGATTCAAATTCTGGTGGAGATTCCCAAATTCACCATAATTTCACCCAGTCACACATATTTGTATGAACATTCTTTGTAATGTGTACATTCTCACAAAACATCACCCTTCTCATACCAAACCACATTACTTCCATTTTAATATTTTCCATTAAAATGAACATATCTGATCTTCAAGCATTCACTGAGTGTTCATATTAATGATATTTATTTACCAAAAGACAGAAAATTTTGAAATGAACAGCTGATATTTAAGCCTGTCCTTTTCTACCCCGTAAATAAAATAGAATAAAATGGGAAAGTGAATATAGTAAATTCTGTTACAGAAAAGAATGCTACAGTGGTACCTTGGTTTAAGAACAGCTTAGTTTATGAACAACTTGGTTTAAGAACGCTGCAAACCCGGAAATAGGTGTTTTGTTTTGTGAACTTTGCCTTGGAATAAGAACATGTTTCGCTTCCTGTTGAGTGTGTTCCATTTGTAAATTGAGTCCCCCGCTGCTATGCGAAAGCGCATCTTGGTTTAAGAATGCTTTGGTTTAAGAACAAACTTCCAGTACAGACTTCCGGTAAAGTACAGGTACCACTGTATTTCATTCTTCTATATATTGTTATATATAGACAAGTGAAAAATTATGTCACGATTGTGAGATATTTTAGATATTGTGCCACCTTCAAGTAGGATTCTGTATACAGAAGTGTTTTCTGTGATGGAAAGGAACAATTAGTACAAGCCTGTTATAATAAACACAGAGAACTATATTACAGAGAATGAATTCAGAATGACTAGATTGGACAAACTGGGAGGATATCCAGGACCCTCAACATCTCTTGTGATTTAAACACCTCTACATAGAAACCACTGAGCGTATGATTAAGAAGGCGAAGATTACAGAAGATGGATAAGGAGACACTCAAGAAGGATGTTGCTGTCATGAAAAGAGACTACACTGGGTCTAAATGCACCTGGTGCTAGACAGACAGAGAGGAAATCATTAGTTGTCTCAGATCTCATGGCATGCAAGTGCCTTTCAAGTTAAAAGCATTTAGTCATTTAGTTAAGTAATGCATCATACCTGAGGTGTCAAATCCTTGCAAGTTTCCATTTTCCTATCAAGATTTGCATATTCTGTGAGAGACAGCTAAGCAAGTCATGAAAACTGAAAGTGTTGCTCTAAGGTGTTTTAAGAAAACAACAACTCCTCGACACCAATCCCAGCTGAATCAGAACAGGGAGTGGTACAGTCACTGAGTTAGCCTACAGGGCATAGGTCAGCAACTAGAATGAAGTCCCTCAGTCAAACTGAGCTAAGCTTAAACAGGGTCTCAATAAAGTTACATGAAATGGGATGCAGGTGGCGCTGTGATCTACACCACTGAGCCTCTTGGGCTTGCTGATCAGAAAGTCGGAGGTTTGAATCCCCGTGACGGGGTGAGCTCCCATTGCTCGGTCCCAGCTCCTGCTAACCTTCGAAAGCATGCCAAAAAGTGCAAGTAGATAAATAGCGTTTCCATGCTTCTCTGGTTTCAGTGTTCCATTGCACCAGAAGCGGCTTAGTCATGCTGGCCACATGATCTGGAAAAACTGCCTGCGGACAAACGCCGGCTCCCTCGGCCTGTAAAGTGAGATGAGTGCCGCAACCGCAGAATCGTCTGCGACTGGACTTAACTGTCAGGGGTCCTTTACCTTTACTTTTTTAAGGTTACATGAGACCCTCTTGAAGCTTTCTCTCACCCCATATGATTGTAAGCAGGGATACAATGTAGACTGGACTGGATATAAGAAGAAACTGTGGAAAGGGGACTGAAGCAAGAAAACCTGTTGAAGGGAGGGAGGGAAGTCAATGCTCGGCAGAGTGTTGGGGAAGAATGTGGGTAAATGACTGTTGGATATTATTGTACTTTGTTTGTTGGAACTAAATGAAAAACTAATAAAAAGCATTTTTTAAAAATGATTGTAAGCAGGGAAAGGGCAAATTGCAGTGAGGACAAGGTGTGTTCCATACGCACTGAGCTTGTTTTTGTTTAGCAAGTGCTGTGGTTGCATTTACCTATTTCAAAAATAAAGTATTCTAAGGGTCCCCTCCTTTTCAAACTGTGGGGAAATTTCCTCCTTCAAACATAAGGCTATAAGAGGAGCTCTGCTCAGTCAGATGAAAGGCCTGTCTAGTTCAGCATTCCGATTCCCATAATGGTCAACCAGATGTGCCTGAGAAGTTTACAGGCAGGATGACATAGTAGCCCTCTTCTACTGTCGCTACCCAGCAACTAGTACTCTGGGTACCACCATCCAGTCGCCACTGACAGTCTTAAGAGTTGGTCTAATCCCCTTTCAAAGCTGTCTAAGTCAGTGTTTCCCAACCTTTTTTGGGCAAAGGCACACTTGTTTCATGAAAAAAATCTCGAGGCACACCACCATTACAGCCCCGTGACGTCAGCGCGCAGCGTCACACCGGAAGGGACATGAATTGCTAGCAAATTACATAATCACCTCCTTGAGGGCTGGCTCATCTTCTCCGAAGGCAGAACCCCATTAATTAACAGGACAGACTCACACCATAGCCAAGACGAGGGGGAAAAACCTCAGTCATGCACAGTCATGCACATGTGGGGGCTAAATGAGGACGAAGACCTCATTTAGCAGAGAGCAGGGTTCAAATCACCCCACCTGGCCAGGACAATCCCTGGGTGCTCCCTTGGGCCACTCGCCTAACCCACCTCGCAGGGCTGTTGTTGCGAGGATAACACGGGGAGAACCACGCGCGCCCCCGGGAGCTCCTTGGAGGAGAAAGCGGGCGATGAATGCAATGCACGAAATATATGAGAGGCGACCAGGTTTTGCAGGTGAGGGGCCCCCGCCAGCCTCCGCTTCCAACACCCGGCGCAACGACGCCGAAGTTTCCCCCCGGGCTCGGCTCGGGGAGCAGCGCTGCTCCCCCCGGCTCCCCTTCACCCTCCCAGCTCTCTCTGCCGCCCACTGGGGACCCCCCTCACCTGCCAAGTCCGGAGCGCCGGTGGAAGTTGCATGCATGCATGCAGGGCGCCGCGTTGCCATTGCATTGCACTGCACTCCATGCAACGCCTGCACGCATGCATTGCCTTGCATGCCCGCCAAGGGGTCTCCCTGCGGTCTGATGCGTCCCCTCCGGCGCGGATGCAGCATTGCAAAAATAACACACACCCCCGACGCAGCCCTACCTGGGGGGCAGCCTCCGCCGCTCCGCCTCCGCGGGGATCCCCGGGCTCCATCCTGCCGCCCGATCTCCGCGGGGGCGCAGGCAGGCTGCGCGGGGTCTGCGCGGAAGAGCCCCCGCCAGCCCGGCCGCCGCTGCGCTCATTCCATGGCCGGGAGAAGAGCGCTTCAAACAAAACGCCTGGCCCGCCAGGCCACACTGGGAAACGTAGTTTGCGCACCCCGTGTGGGCGCGGAGCCCAAGGGCAAGGGGACTACGGATCCCGGCAGCCCCCGCGCCGGGGACGGAGGGGGAGAGGCCGGGTGCAGGGATGGAGGGACGGGTGGGCGAGCGAGTGAGTGAGTGGCAAGCCTTGGCCGAAAGCCAGGAAGGGCCTCCCCGGAGGAGGAGGAGGAGGAGGAGGGAGGCGCAGAGCGGGAGGGAGGGAGGGAACCCCAGGGGTCATCTAGTGACGGCGCCCCAATCGAAAATTTGACTTTTTTAAAAAAAAATCTTTTGAATTTTTTAATTTTTCCCGCGGCACACCAGGCAACATCTCGCGGCACACTAGTGTGCCACGGAACAGTGGTTGGGAAACACTGGTCTAAGTTGGTGACCATTGTCACACCTTGTGGAAGTGAATTCTCTGTGAATAAATGCTTTATTGATTGTCTCACAGATCAAGTCATACCCTTCCATCATTATCTCAGATGTCTTTTAAAAAACCAATTAGACAATCAAGATAAAACCATACATGATTTATACTGGAAGGTAGAATATTTATACCATCCTCCATACTTGACATATAAAATTTGTCCCCCATTCGCAAAAGTCTGCTAAATTGCTCTGTAACAATTTGTCAGGGCCCATAATAAATTTCACAGCATAAGCTGTGTAGATGTAAAATGACAAATTTAACTGCATTTATATTAAAGCAATTTTCTGCCCATCAGAGAGATGAGCGAATTAATATGTAAACCATTAACTTACAACCAGATGCACTATGCACTATCACTGAAATAGGTTTTTTTTTAAATGTTATCACTTACATTTTATGGCTTTCTCAAAGGAAAATGCTTAGAAAAAATTACAATCACTGCATTTAGAGGAGGCTCATTAAGAGAAAATATACTTTGAAGCAAATCATCCATGAATTATGGAGAAGTCATGTTCACAATCATTTCAGTTCGAGAGCCAGTGTGGTGTAGTGGTTAAGAGTGGTAGTCTCGTAATCTGGGGAACCGGGTTCGCGTCTCTGCTCCTCCACATGCAGCTGCTGGGTGACCTTGAGCCAGTCACACTTCTTTGAAGTCTCTCAGCTCCACTCACCTCACAGAGTGTTTGTTGTGGGGGAGGAAGGGAAAGGAGAATGTTAGCCGCTTTGAGACTCCTGAAGGGGAGTGAAAGGCGGGATATCAAATCCAAACTCTTCTTCTTCTTCTTCTATGTTTTAAATTTATTTTTCTTGCTTTTTGATTCACCAATGTACACTCAATATCACACAAATACTTATCTAATACTTTTAATGTTTTAAATATGGGTTTAGATGTCAAATATTAGTCAATGTTCTGTATTGCAGATTAGTAAATACACTGCAAGTTAAGTTTTGTGGCACAGCGGAAGATCAGATTGCATAAACAGTGGCGCATCTTTGATTTGATGAACCTAATCTAACTAGAAACAGTATGCATCCTTGTTCCTAGGTCAGGAGTGGGGCACATCAGGCCTGGGCAGGGCAAATGCAGCCCTCCATTTCTTTCTGTCCAGCCCTTGGGATTCTCCCCAGGTCATAGACATCTGGGCCATATCCCTCTCCCAGGACCACAACCCCCACCAAACCTGTTCCATGTCTTCCAGCTAGAGTGTCCCTTGAAGTAGGATAAAAACTGCTTACTTGAATGGAACATGGAAAGAATTGTATGGTGCATGTGTATAGAAATTTCTCACTTTTGCATGAATGGGTTTAATTTATATCCTGGAATTTAGCCTATTGTTCAAAGGTAACTATCACATCTGTTGTTCTACCCATCTTTGCCTCTGGCTCCACCCACATTTTGCCTATGGCCCTGCTCACCACTGGCCCTCCAAGTGAAAAACATTCCCCACTGCTGCCCTAGATGTATAGCTGCTTCATATGTGACAGCTAAACCAAACCGAAATCCTACTAATCCCCTGGTCAGGTGGTGAAATGGGAAGGGATTGCATTCATTAACCCTCCACCCACTCCTACTTCTCTTCCAAACAGATGATCAATGGAATGGCGATTTCTTTTATTAGACCCTGTTTAATTGGGGGGGGAGGGACGCGGGTGGTGCTATGGGTTAAACCACAGAGCCTAGGACTTACCAATCAGAAGGTTCGTGGTTCAAATCCCCGCAACGGGGTGAGCTCCCGTTGCTCGGTCCCTGCTCCTGCCAACCTAGCAGTTCGAAAGCATGTCAAAGTGCAAGTAGATAAATAGGTACCGCTCCGGTGGGAAGGTAAACAGCGTTTCCGTGAGCTGCTCTGGTTCGCCAGAAGCGGCTTAGACATGCTGGCCATATGACCCGGAAGCTGTACACCGGCTCCTTCGGCCAATAAAGCGAGATGAGCGCCACAACCCCAGCTGGCCAAGACTGGACCTAATGGTCAGGGGCCCCTTTACCTTTACCTAATGGGGGGAGGATAAGAAAAGCTTTACAATAAAGGACTTAAAATTATAGCAATGCCTGAGGAAAAGGTTAAAAATGGGCACTCAGAAAGATTTCCCACTGGCAAAGTCACCCAATGAGTAGCAAATGAGGATGGGGGAATTCAATTCAGTTTGCATATTTAGGCAAACCTACATAATTTACACTTATTGAAACCAGACGCAAACCAAAACACAGCTATCCTTTGAAATTCGCACCTGTGCGAATTCTGCAATGCAGTTCTCCAGCAAAGTAATGTGTACAAAAGTGCATATATTAAAGTGTGCTTAAATTCCTAAATTAATGTAGATAACTTAGAAAATTCATTAAGGGGAAATCAATCTGCAGTTGCAAAACAGCTGTGCTTAGGTCTTTAGGAGGTGAAATTCACACTACAATATTTCGCGGGGACTTGTTTTGTGTCTTTAAAAAAATCAATCCCCCATATTTCTACATCAGGTTAAGAGTGGAAAAATGAGAAACTGAGAGAATCTGAGATTGACAGATTCATCCACCCATGGGAATGACTAATATGATTGCAGCCTAGGAAACATAGCTAGAACCAGAAGATGCCACAGATTAGGTGGCTGACTGCAGCAAGGAAAAACTATAGGCACTCAAGCAAAATACACATAGCTATTAAAATGACATTATAAGGCTTGCATATTGATTAGGTCTTCTCCTTTAGTCAATCCTCATAAAGCAGGTAAGAGACTGAGCTACAAATCAGGAAGTTCAGAGCTGAATGTATTCTCTGCTGTGAACTCACTAGGTTGCCTTTGACGACAACCTTTGTCAGCCTCAATCTCTCATGTGCAATGTAAGGGTGATAAGTGTCCTACCTTACAGGGTTATTTGAAGGATTATTGAGATAAATGTAGGTATAGTGTTTCAGACAATCAATAAGGCAAGGATCCTCTGCAAACCTACCTAGGAACAAGCCCAGTGAACTCAATGGGATTTATTTCCAAGTAGACATGCCCAGGACTAAACTCATGTCCAACTCGCAGTGAGGTAGAAATTTCCTGTGTGTAATCTTTAAGAGATGCATTTAAGCATGGCTACAGTATTGATTTAAGATCCAAAGATTTGTTGCTGTTCTACATTTTCTACCACTTCTGTCATTGCAATGTCATCAGTTTAGATTTAAAGACAATATAATGGCTATCCTACTCACATATTTCATTCGCTTTGTAGGAAGCTTAAATAGCATTTCTTGTTAATTTCCAATGGCTTCTTATGATTGAAAATATGAAAGAAAGAAAAAGAAAGAAACTGGTAGTTGTTATGATGCGAGGTGCTGCCCAACTACTAATAACCTGACCTATAAAGTAATTTTAGCTGGAAGCTGCAAGCTTGTCTAGTGCCATTACTTCGATAGCAAATTTAGCATTAACATATGTGCACTCTTAAAATCTACCGCTATTATTGTTGTCATTTTCGTTTTCTCATTCTTCCTCAAAGAAGCTCATGATACTCTTACTGAGATTGCTGGGGACTATGTACCTATGAAACCTGCTTTTCATTTTACAGGGAATAAGCCCTTACAGAACACAAATGACTGGGTGGTGCTAGAAGACCTATTTGTGATCCTGGCTCTATTATACTGGATGATAGGCTACTGTCAGCTTAATAACAGCTGGCCCAGAAACCAGCACATTTACTAAAAGACACAGTAAGACTAATTAGTGGCGTGCTGTTGCAGGGTACTGAGGAGAACAGAGAAATGGTCAAAGCTTTTTCTTTAAAAGGAGGGGGAACAAAAAGGGGGAAAATAATGTTTTATTGATAAAATAAAAGTCAAGTTGCAAATTAAATTATGGAGGTTTCTCCCAGGAGGGAGGGTGAGAGAGATGGATACAAAGAAAGAAAGATGAGGTGGCAGTGAGCCAAGTGCATGGTGATGCTTTGATACAAGAGTAGCCAACATGGTGCTCACCATATGTTGTAGCACTCCAACTCTCACCATCCCTGACCATTGGCCACGATGGCTGGGTTTGATGGAACTTCCTGTCTAATAGTCAATTGCTAAGTTGCACGGTGTTGTGTTGATTGAATTGGGAAGCAGAGGAGATTTGGCTTTCATTCTTTCAAGAGTTCCCACGACAGTGTATTTAGTGCTAGGGCACTCTTTCCCACTCAATAGAAGGCATTGATGGGACTAGCAAAATGAATCTTGTCCTAAGCTATTAACCTTTGCTTGCTAACATTTCTAGATAAAATGGAGACTTGTGATAGTGTGGAGACCCAAAATGCAGGCAGCTTGGTTCTGTCACAACAGCAATACTCACCTTTTATCCTAGCATCACACTGTCAGGTAGGCTATACTGAGAGTCCAAGGTCACCCAGTTAGCTTTCTGGATGAGCAGAGACTCAAACCTGGGCCTCCCCAATCTAACACTCTAACCAGTACAACAGCCTGTCCTATGCAACAAGAGAATCAGCAAAGGTCTCATTGAAAATTTACTTTAATGATTAGTGGTTCTGGCTTTCAGACATGCTGCTTTTTATTGAACCAGTCAGCAACCATCTTCAAAGTAAAACTAGTTTTTGAAAAGTTTAAGAAATCATCAGTTCCTCCTAAATGAGGTTCACAGTTTTACTCTCTAATCTGTGAATTCAAGTTACAGGTAGGTAGCCGTGTTGGTCTGCCATAGTCGAAGCTAACAAAAAAAATCCTTCCAGTAGCACCTTAGAGACCAACTAAGTTTGTTATTGGTATGAGCTTTCGTGTGCATGCACACTTCTTCAGACACACTGAAACAGATTGGCACCCATTCCCACCATCCTTCTGAGTAATACCCCTCCCCACCCTCTCACTATATATAAGGGTCTGGTGATTTCTGTTTCAGTGTATCTGAAGAAGTGTGTATGCACACAAAAGCTCATACCAGTGACAAACTTAGTTGGTCTCTAAGGTGCTACTGGAAGGAATTTTTTTTAAAAAAAAATATGACTGAATTCAATAATGTTTGCATGTATGTATGGCAAGAGATTTATCTACTATAGGTCTTTGCTTTTGAGGAGCTTTGTACTTCAAATCCCTAACTAAGAATTATTTTGTGATAAACTTATCTAAGCTTCCTCATCATTAACTCTCTTAAATTATAGTGTCTGAAGATGTTTATATGGATTAGCTAAGTAATCTAGTATGAAGCACAAACTGCAAACCAAAGTGAAATTGAGTTCCCAGCTGACTTAGGAAAGTAATTAATGATTTAACTGCACAACTGTTAGCAGATCTATAATGCAACTTAAAAGCTAATTGAGATCTGAACAGCCTGAGGAGAGGGTGAATCAAAGTGAAGCTATAGTGCCCTCTGAGCATTTGGTCAGCTGGCCATCAAGAAAACATTCTCCCTGCTTGGCTTAGATGAGGCAAATGCGAGTGTGTGATGGAAACTCCAGGTAATCTTTAAAGCTATTTTTTGGTTATTTATGGCCAGGTCATTAAAGGATTAGCTTCAAAACACAAGAGTGAATCACAAAATTTCTTGTTCTGGCTGGTTCTTTTCTTCCCTGCTTCCATGTTCCCTGTGCTCAGGGCCCTCCATTTTGTGTCGAATCCAGCACTGGCAAACCACCAGCAAGAGTCAGGAAATGTATTATCCTCGCCTCTACTTCTCCAGGTTTTCTTAATTTGTCCCAGTAGAATACCTCTGCTCACTGATTTCCTCCATTGGCAGCTTATAACCACCTTAGTGGGTAAGAGGAAAAGAAGACTTCCCTTTCACTCTGGAGAAAATGCTGTGTAGTTTTTATTGGGATTCTGATTTATCACAATCCTAGAGCAGAAATCTACACATCATGGCCTTTAGCACAGAATCTGGAATGTTGTGATTTTGTCTTGAAGGTACATGAGGATGTCTCCTCTGATCGGTAAGAGGATACACTGATTATAGTTAAACCACTATAGACCCATGTATGTGGGCTAGCAAAGTGAAGAAAAATGGCTGGTACCAGTTTTTAACAAAGCAGGACTTGCACATAAAGAGCCCCTGTAGGAGTTTAAATTCCATTGTTAGGCAGATTTATTGAAGTATAGGAATAGGCTTTTAAACCTTTTAATAGGTTCCAGCTACTTGAGGCAACTGCCCCCCTTTACCCCTCCTGCAGAGAAACAGACCACATACTGAAGTAAGAATTACAAATTATAAATTAATGGTTCTTTTTGAATCCATTTTTAGCTGGTTCTTTAGGAGAAAGAAACACAAGGAGACCCAGGTAGTTGCAACTCAGCAAAACATTTTATTGTAGACTTAAAAGCTTCAGTCCCTAACACACACATGCACATTCTCAATCATATTCACCAACTCTACACCAGTAGCTGATCAGGCTATTGACAAGAGGATGAGCGGCAGGTGTCACGGCGCTGGGAACCTGCCATACCTTTTCACTGGAAAGTCCCTTTATATACTTTCAATCAGATATTCCAGCTCTGGTGATTCACCGCCATCTGTTCCTTGCCAAAGTTGTTCATCACATAGTTCATCACATTCTCACTAGTCAATTTTGCTCAACACCCATCCTTTGTTATCAGCCTGTTTGCATGCCACCTCTCTTGAGCTCAGCACTTCTTCCTCACCACCTGCCAACCTTATCAGTCCCACAAGTCTTAATGAGACTCCATTTTAGAGGGGTGTTATTCAGCCTAAAAACAGGCCTACACTCATTCCACCATTCACACCACAAATCTCTACTGAATATGATTGTTATACTCAAAATATACCTTACTTACAGTCATGTATTGTCCTTAGCAACAATAAGAAATGCAGGTAAAATATCCTTAGTTGAAAATTCAGCAAAAGCAGCCTCAGACCCATGTCTGATGCTAGCATCTATGTTAAGGCATGTTTGCCTCCATACATACAACACGGGGGAGAGAGAGAACAGAAACAGAAAACAAGACTTACTTCCTCCCTCTCAGGAGAAGAGCGGATGTGACATCAGTGAGCCTACTCTAGCAATTTATAACTGTGGTCCTTAATGCCTTCATATACTACCTAGCTGGTGTCTCCGAAAAAAATTACACATCACAGGCGAACTAATGCCAGTGTACTGGAAGAAGCAAAGATCACTAGTGTTGAAGTAATGATTCTTCAACTTCAACTTTGTTGGACTGGTCATATTGTGTGGATGCCTGATTATCGTCTTCCAAAGCAACTACAGTGGCACCTCTGGTTACGTACTTAATTCGTTCCGGAGGTCCGTTATTAACCTGAAACTGTTCTTAACCTGAAGCACCACTTTAGCTAATGGGGCCTCCTGCTGCTGCTGCTGCTGCACCACCGCATGATTTCTGTTCTCATCCTGAAGCAAAGTTCTTAACCCAAGGTACTATTTCTGGGTTAGCGGAGTCTGTAACCTGAAGCATATGTAACCCGAGGTACCACTGTACTCTATTCTGAACTTAAAATGGAAAGTGTAATGCTAGTGGTCAACAAAAGAGATTCAAAGACTCTCTCAAGGCAAATCTTTAAAAAGTAGTATAATGACGGACAACTGGGAAACACTGGCCTGCGAGTGCTCCAATTGGAGAACAGCCTTTACCAAAGGGGTCATGGGTTTTGAAGATGCTCCAACTCAGGACGAAAGGGAGAAACATCCTAAGAGGAAGGCACACTTGGCAAACCCTCACCATGATCAACTCCTGCCCAGAAACCTAAGGACATGTGGATCTAGAATTGGCCTCCACAGTTACTTATGGACTCACTGTTAAAACCATGTTTATGGAAGGCAATCTTACTCGGCTATGAGTGATCGCCAAAGAAGAAGAATACTATCTAGGATTGTTAGGTTTAATTGTAAATCTGCCATATCCTCCTCCTCCTCCTTCTTGGCTGTACACCGTAGAAAGAAAGATGACTTAAGGAACAAAACAAGAAATCTTTGGTGATGTAACATTATTTACCAGGAGCTAGGCTTTGGAAACCTTTTTTGAGGGTGGATACAAGTGTGAGGTAATTGAGCTAGAATCTTAGGAACATGGGCGGCTATTTGCTTGATCCCTAACTGAGCTATGCACTAGCTTGTGCACGGTTGTATATGCATATGTTCCATAAAAGTATTTGTGGATAACAAAGAGGAACAGAAGCCTAGATATACAGGAGAAGCCACTTTAAAAATTACAATAATAACTTATTCCTCATGCCTTAATTCTTTTGTCCCTCTTATCATATGCTGTTTTTTAATCAAGCTGATTGATGTCAGATATTAATCCTATAGCAATGCTGTATTTGTGTAATTAAAAATGACTACTGGAAAAACAATCCACAGTGGTAACCTCGTGTTTCCTCCCCACCCCCCATTGT
Source organism: Podarcis liolepis (assembly GCF_965112155.1). Classification (NCBI taxonomy): domain Eukaryota; kingdom Metazoa; phylum Chordata; class Lepidosauria; order Squamata; family Lacertidae; genus Podarcis; species Podarcis liolepis. Next base: position 89,222,668 of record NC_139554.1, read on the forward strand.
CAGCAGCAAAGCATTCGATGCTGATCATTCTGCAGGGATTACAAATGGCCAACAGTTCTTCCTCCCCAGTTATTAATCCTAGGAAATGCCCTGAATTCCAAATGCTGTTGCCTGAACTGCTGTGCATTTGGCTAATTGCATATTAATTTGAACACAGTTTGCCAAAAGCATAGCACTGCTACTGGGGTGAGGGGAAAGATAGGTGAGAATGAAATATGTCTGATTTGATATTGAGAGGCATGTGGTCTGAGGTAAAATTATGAGAAACAAGGAAACATTTTTCGCCATTAGCAACTTTGTTCATTATTGCAGCTTCCTATGCCACCCCTTAAAAAAATAAACTATAAATGGGCACACCTATAAATTAATCCCAAAACTTAAGAGCTCACTTAGGAATGGATAATACAAGTTAGCTATCTGTGTCTTTCATGACAGTCAATAGTGTGTATCAACCTTGCCTATGGGAATGGTGTTCTGGAATGCTTTTCTGTTGTAAGCTCATGCCTTAACAATAGATATGTTTCCTATTCATCACAAAAAAAAAATTGTGTGACTATTATATGTGAGTTTTACAACATTCAAAATGGGATGCTTTTCACTGCTTTAACTATTGGTGTTGGTGAGAAAGAGACCTCTCTTGCCCAGCATTTCTTGGAAACCTTAGGCATTATGTTTCTCATTTCCACATCATTTTGATGGGGGGGGGTGTGCTTAGGGAGATGTGCAGAAATAATTCCAGCAAAGGGAGCTATTGTACATCAGATCACACTGTTTTTCTGCCCTAGTATTGTCTGCTCTGCGTAGCAGTAGCTCTCTGCAGCAATACACTCTAGAAATCTACCATTCTGAAGGAAACTGAGAGATGTATTTAGATCTCACACTGGCTGGATTAGCTTCTTTTGTTTTGTTTTGTTTGAAAAATGGGGCCTTTAAGGAAGTCCCCAGATACATCACAATACTCTGGAGAATCAAATACATTAATTTGTATGTAAATATGTGTGTAATAGAGGAATATTCATGTTAATAATACTGAGGGATTGGTGGTGGTGGTGATGATGGTGGTGTTGTTGCTGTTGTTTTATTAACCCCCAGTTCCTAAATGTTTGTGACTGTATTGTTTGCTTTAGAAATTTGATAGGAAGGAAGTCAAATTCAGAGAGGTGCATTCCTTTAATCTTCATGTTTTTGTTTGCTTTGAATTGAAATCAATCAACACTTGGTCCCAGTGCAAAAGCTGTCACATTGACTGAAAACTGGCTAAAGGTGCTTAAATGAAGACAGGAGATAATGGACGATGCATCAGGGCTGAGACAAGGTGTCCATTGGCATGCACCAAGGGGATTGTTATTTTGGCTTGCTTTTATTTAGCAGGATTATTAATGATCTAGGAAAGGAAGTAAACAACACATTAATTAAGTCTGCAGATGACACTAAATAGACATATAGAGTAAGAGCTATTAGTATGAGGAGACTATTCAAAGATAGCAGAAATAAGTGGAATGGGATCTATATATGGGACTAAAAATAATACTACTGGAAATGTGAATACAATATTGTTACACTTTATTAATTTATTATTTTACATTTATACCCTGCTTTTCTTCTATCATGGAGCCCAAGGATCCAATCCAGGCATAGGCAAACTCGGCGCTCCAGATGTTTTGGGACTACAACTCCCATCATCTCTGATCATTGATCCTGTTAGTTAAGGATGATGGAAGTTGTAGTACCAAAATGTCTGGAGGGCTGAGTTTGCCTATGCCTGATCCAATCCAAGAGAGATTAGATAAATATCTTGAGAAATACAATTTTCTCCACTTGACAGAAAGTAGAAAATAATAACCCCAGAACCAAAACTGAAGGGATGAAAAAATAACTCTGGCTTGGGAAGATGATATAAAATCACAGAAGCTTATTTGGCTACCAAAATACTCATGATTATGGAAGGGAGACTCTTTAGCCATGGGTTGAATCCAGAGAAAAGCACCAGGAATGGGGCTGAGCACTAGCAACCCTGGCTCCCCCCTAAAAAAAGGGGAGACCCTAGAAAATTGTGTTGAGGCAACCTATGTGAGTTGGAGCTCTCTTCACCAATGCCACCACCTCCTCCCTATTTTCAGGGATGGGGCTTCTTTCTGTTCCCACCCAACCCAGCCCAGCCCATTCAGCAGGGTCCTCCAAACTTCAGAAGGGCTTTTTAAAGGTATAACTCAACTTTCACTGGCACTGTTGCACCCACAATTCTGTGGATTCAGCTGCATATGTACATAAGAACAGAGGTGTGGCGTTTGCCCGTTCTTTTGAAAATGTCTGTACAGGGGGAGAAAAAGAGTTAATAGGTAGACCAATAGAAAAGCCAGAGGCAGAGCCTACCTATTTATAAAAGGGCTTAGCCCAAGGTTTAGTTGGTTAGTTGTTGGTTGGTTGGGAAAAGACAGTTGGGAAAGCAGTTGGCAGACAGATGGAAATAGAGACACAGTTAGTGCAGTTGGTTCTTGTGTGAGGGGAGGTAGAAGAGTTAGAGACAGAATAAAATAAGACTAAGAGGGTAAAGGGTAACAGCATTTTGAATGCATTTAAAGTTTATTTGTGTTTGCAATAAACTACAATCTTCATTGTTAACTTAAGAACCTGACTAAGACTAAGTGATTTTACCGTTGAGGACCTGGTTGGTGGCAGCAGATTAGTGGTGTACGGGTCAATAGTCCGTGAGACGACCGGGGGCTCCGTACGAACGCCACAAGAGGTTTTACAAATGAGTCCACAGCCATATGTATTTTATAATACTGTTTCCCTTTATAATACTGGTTTTTTAAAGCTTACTATTTCTTTTTTTTAAAAAAGCTATCCAATGTAATCATATTTAGAGTTTCTATGTCACAACTGCTGCTACCAGAAGAAGAAAAAAATCTTATGAAACCTGACAACAGAAATGTACTGTCTGATTCTAGATACACTTAACTGTAGTTAGAGATTTAAAACATGTGCTCGTCCATCATCAACTTGTATGATAGATCTATTTCTCTAGATTGACAGTTTCTAGTCTTTAAAATCCTACCACATGGGTGCACTTTGTTCAATGACAGATGACATAAAATCAATTTATGCGTAATAAAACAGCCAAGCAGGACTGAGGCGAATTGCTTGAGGATGTGAAAGCACAATGCAAAACAAGAAGATGTCCATGTCTGATTTAACAGACAGACAAACTTAACTGAAAAATCTGAGCAGGACACTGTTTGACAATTATGGTTGTAGCCTGGAGTTTACAAATCTGTTGGGGGGTATCAGGAAAATCATTCTGAGCAGTGTGTGTGTGTGTGTGTGTGTGTGTGTAATTGTCTTCCTTAATCCTAAATGAAAGATGCAAAAACTAATTCAGGGGATCTCATTGTACAATCTGATATGCAAATGAGGAAGACTTGGATAAACCAATCCTAGTACATTTGTTTGTTTGTTTGTTTGTTTGTTTGTTTAAGACACTATGGGTTGCTTAAAAAAAGAGGCCACTGGACAATGACAATTGCCAAGGAATCTGACCCTCTTGCAATAGCTGACACAAACTTTATTGCATGATCATTATCTAGCATGTGAGGCCAAAAAGCTAGGATTTTGAGAACTAGGAACTTGCAGATACATGCATACAATATATCATCTAAAAAGAGCTCATGAAATGGACAGATAACCAGTCTTTAGGAATGGGGGTAAAACTTCATTCATGTCTCAAATAAGGGCAAACACATCAAATTCATAGTTTCTGAAACAGAAAACAGAGCCATACTTCAAAATCCACATGTCTGAATTTTGCTGTGCAGTTCTTCAGTGTGTATTAGGCAAATTTGCATACAAAAAAGTAAAGAACTGAAGTTAACATTGGAACAGTTATAAACAGAGAAATGGAAATTGACATATTGGTCCATCCCTACTGGGCTCCCATGATGGAACTATGGAGTTTATGATGTTTGGACTGCTGAACTGCAATTGGTGGGTATTTTAAAATTATTTAATAAGTTAATATTTTGAAGAATCATCCCTTTTTCTCATTTTCTTGTGACTTTGTTTTAATGTGCTTCCTTTCCTTTCCTTTTTTCACCAGCGACTCTTTAACTGTACTTGGCATTCTATGTTCGGCTTCATTGTTAAGACTGCATTGTCATTCTTTCTGTGAGATAGATTTTATCAGCCATTGTTCATCAATTTTAGGGACTGTTCTAATTTTCTGTGCTGTCTTGTGGGAGCCTCTTTCCTTTTAAACAAATCAGAATCCTCAACTGCTTTTATGGCTAGCATCTACTGTGTCTGAGAACAAACGTTGCTGTAACAACTTTTGTGAATGGTAAATATGTACTAGATTGTGTTGAATAAAAGCACAGAGAGAAAAAGTTAGCAGACTGAAACAGGTTCCTTCTATAGAAACATGAAGAAGGATAAAAAAATAGAGGACACAAATACAGTAACTTCATCTTGGGAAAAACAGGTCAGACTGACTAAGTTTTAAAAGGCTGCAGCCTGACTTTCCATCGGTGTAACTGACTGGGAGGGGTAAAGTGAGCTGTGAGGTAAGATGGTGCAAACCCACTAATGAAACATTTGCACCATGCCAGCCTTGGCCCTCCATCTCCTGGAAAGCCATAACAACCATGATTATGGAAGTCTGCCATCTTGCTGACTGCTACTGCTTTCTACGGAGTAAGTTCTATGAAACAGAGCAGGACTTTCTTCTGACTAAATGTAGGAAATTGTGTTGTGAATCTTCCTCATCGACTCTTTGTCCAGTTTCTCTGATTCATTCCAAAAGATAAGTAGGAGTGAGGACTAATTGGTCCCTCTCTGTCTTCCAAGTTCCAAATTCTCTGAGTGGTTTACATGAAAATACAATTCACAAAAAGTGAAGCCAAAAAGCAACTAAAACCAGTATAAAACACACCTGTTCACATAGCATAAAATGCAGCAAGAAGTTTGGTGGGAAACTGAGGTACTTTATGGTCGATAATTAAAAGGCATGGGGAAAATAAGATGACTTTATATGGTACTAGCACAGGTACACCCAAATCTCTCTAGGGAGAGCATTTCATAACAAGGCACCTGACAGTTACCAACCTGAGAGAGAGAGAGAGAGAGAGAGAGAGAGAGAGAGAGAGAGAGAGACAGAAAGAGAAAGAGAAAGAGAAAGAGAAAGAGAAAGAGAAAGAACTTCTAATGCATTTAGTGAGCCTGATCTATCTAACAGAAATGGTCATTCCTGCACAACTGCTCTCTATGAGGGCTGGTACTACCATTAGGCAGAGTGAGGCAGCTGGCAGATTCTGGGAGCAAAAGCAACATTGCCCATCATTCACTTTGGTTGCCATGTGACTGTTCCTGGGCCTCCAAAACTGACTTACTGCCTCAGGTGTGATGGAGGACACTATCCCATAATAAGTGTTAAAACAAGTTTTATCTGCCAGTGTTGTTTTTTCTGCCAGTGTGAGGAAAGCGGAGGGGGCACCATCTAGCCTTTTACTTCCGGTAGAAAAATGTATCAGACCAATTCTGCTTCCTGCATGCTTAGGCAACAGCAGTGCAGAGCACAAACATGCTACATCCTTGTGAAGGCCTTACTGTTAGATGCAGTGCCAGATTTGCATATAAGCTAAACAAGCTATAGCTTAGGGCCCCACTCTCTTGGGGACCCCCAAAAAATTTAAAGGAAAAATAACTGGAAGTACATTTCCAAAATATAAGATAAAAACAAATAAAATAAAACCTACATACAGCAACATTGTTTTGTGTATGGACCTATTAGGTCCATAAATTGCCATACAGCATATATTCAACACACAAAAAAACAATTTGTTGTTGACAAAGGACAGCTGGACATATAAAGGGCCCCATTGCCTTCAGTAGCTTAGGGCCTCATCAAAACTAAATCCAGCCCTGGTTAGATGCCATGAACTTTCTTACAGAGCTGAGCAATATTACAAATTAAAGGCAAGAGGGGCATTCCCCCCCCTCCCTAAAAGTAATAATAAACAATTTGAAGAAGTGAGCTTGAGGAGTAATATGGAAGGAGAAGGCAGAGAAGTACGGAAACTTCAGTCAGACACCACAGACATAAGAAGCAAGGCAAAGAGGCAACACATAGACCTTGAGGCAAATGAATGACAAGAGCAAGTGCCTCAGGCAGGGATTCAGAAAGAAGTGAGATCCAAAAGGTAGGATAGGAACAAGTCTATGAAGTGAACTTGAAGACAAGAATAATACATTTTGTGTGTGTTGAATATAAAGACTCCATAGAAGCCCGTGGTGAGTACTGACTAAATCGAGAGGCTGGACATGCAGAGTACAATTCCTAGCCCCTTTTCCTACATGGAGATAGTGGCTCTAATTGTAGTTTGTGAATATAAATAGAGAACCAGGAAGTGAAAAGTCTTCAGGGTTACATGATCTGGAAAAAATGGATAAATTTTCTGTATATCTGGCGAAGGCTTGCAGCTCTGATGTGCATGGACAGTGCCATATAAACAGGAGCTATCCTATTCACCTAACTGTCAAGGAATGTTCTTCATGCTCAGATGGGCTATGCACTGCACTCAACGTTTTTATAGCCTTGAAGTAAATGGGGCAGCCCTTGCTCACTGGGAGATTTGTATTCATATTGGAACCCTACTGAGCTTTGGAATGTGATCTTAGCCCTTCACACTCTGCCTTATTCAAACATTAACTGAGCCATCCATCAAAGTCAATGATGATAATGACAGTCCCTTATTCAAAAATGCAAAGATTTCGCTATATAATGAAACCTACAATTTGCATTAAAATCAAAATTACAGTTCATAATCAAAATACAACAGAAGCCACACTAGTCATTCTTACTGCTACAAAATCTGCCCTTCAGTTTCTTGAAAGGCTTGATCCTCAGTGAAGGAGACTTCCATTTCTATGCAGTTTGGGGGCACTTGCAAAAAAAATTTAGAATGTGGGTCACCAGCCAGGACTTCCTATGGCACCCACAAAAGGTCTCATCAAATATCCCCTCAGAGACCCACAGTCCATGAGACATTTGCTCTTCCTGCTCTGTTTCTGTCTGCACCTGCTTGCCCTCTCCTGTACAACTCATCAAACATGCCCACAATTCATTAGATGCCCCTTTCCTTTCTGAACAGAGAGGTAAAAAGAACTTCTATCTGTGATTAAACATGGCAGTTGTTGATGTAGGTTTCTTTTTTCCATGGGGGTACATGCCAACACCATTTTACGTTTCTATTTATTTTTCTACTCATTTAGATGTGGCTCCTATAATCACCATTTTGGGGTACCCCAGACACATAACAGCAGCCATTTTGTGGCTTGCCCCCACAATATTTCACCATAATTCTAGCGGTGTCCATTGGTCCTCAAAGGTGGGCAACTGATGTCAAAAAGAGAATACCAAAGTCACTTTATGCACCTGCAGTGGCAGGAAGTTCCACAAGTGGAGCGCCATAGCAAAGAAGACCATATCCTGTGTTGCCTTACAATTGGCAACATCCATAGATGGGGTCATGAGAGGGGTCTCCCCTGTAGTTCTCAAAGACGAGATTCACAGTTACTTCGGGTATTAGGACCCAATATGTTTAGGGCTAAGGGACGCGGGTGGCGCTGTGAGTAAAACCTCAGCACCTAGGACTTGCCAATCGCATGGTCAGTGGTTCGAATCCCCGTGGCGGAGTGAGCTCCCGTCGTTCGGTCCCAGCTCCTGCCCACCTAGCAGTTCGAAAGCAGCCTTAAGTGCAAGTAGATAAATAGGTACCACTTTATAGCGGGAAGGTAAATGGCGTTTCCGTGTGCTGCTCTGGTGCCGGTTCACCAGAGCAGCTTTGTCACGCTGGCCACGTGACCTGGAAGTGTCTGCGGACAGCGCTGGCTCCCGGCCTCTAGAGTGAGATGAGCGCACAACCCTAGAGTCTGTTCAGGCAGGGGTACCTTTACCTTTACCTAAGGGACGTGGGTGGCACTGTGGGTTAAACCACAGAGCCTAGGACTTGCCGATCAGAAGGTTGGTGGTTCAAATCCTCGTGACGGGGTGAGCTCCCATTGCTTGGTCCTTGCTTCTGCCAACCTAGCAGTTTGAAAGCATGTCAAAGTGCAAATAGATAAATAGGTACCGCTCTGGCAGGAAGGTAAACGGCGTTTCCGTGCACTGCTCTGGTTCGCCAGAAGCGGCTTAGTCATGCTGGACACATGACCCAGAAGCTGTCTGCCGGCTCCCTCGGCCAATAAAGCGAGATGAGCGCCGCAACCCCAGAGTCGGTCACGACTGGACCTAATGGTCAGGGGTCCCTTTACCTTTATGTTTAGGGCTACAGAATTTTGCAGAGTACAAAAAGACAGAGCTGTGCCAGAGAGAGAGAGAGAGAAAGTGTTAAGGGGAAGAGATACAGGAGAACAGAAGAATATGTGCTTTGTTTAGTTCCATGTAATTAGGCTTAGTTACACTTAAGTGCAGAGACTAGGATGTTACTCCAAGGGCTTCATGAAAGGTGGCTATTGAGAGGAACTTGACAGTAGGGAAAGAGATGGATGTTGCAGATGTGCTGTCAGGCAGTTTTATGCATAAGTGTGCATGCCTTATGTATGCACATTATGCCAAACAGAACCGAAAAAGTTCTATGCACTAATCCTAGAACTGTTTTTTTTTTTTAAAAAAAAACCCACCACGATAATATCATCTAATGCGATTAACATGGCTCTTCTTTACAGCTGTCTTATCCCCAACAATATGGTATTCGCATACGCAGGAAATTGCCTTCTTTTCTGGGCTGACATGAATACTAAACTGCGGTAATTAAACTGGTGTTCTTTCAAAGGGAATTGGCTGCTCTTCAGGAGGAATTGGGGACCATGGATGTGTAACGTCTTTCACAGGTGCCTAAAACCATTAGCTGCCTGCAGATGGAAGATCTGCAAAACAACAAACCTGAAATTCATGTTGAAACAAATGTGCTTCAAAACAAATGCACAGCCACAAATTCTCAAAATCCTCCTTTGCTGTTGAACTTTCTCCCAGCGTTTTCTACGTGCTTGGATATTCTCTATATATCCAATATCTGTATTTGTCATCCAGTCATATTAGATTTCAATACTTGATGCCTGACAGTGGATATTCTGCAGAATTTGATAGTTGGCATGCAGTGGTATTTAGCCTTATGCAGTATTGTATAGTTGACATAAATAAGCCAGAGAGGTTTGCAGGCTTTCTGCTGACAGGGAATGCCATCCGTTCTGCATATACCTATCACAGACCCCCTACAGGTTGCAGGAGACTTGGAGACATTTGTAGAGTGTGTACTTAGCACAGAAGGAGCAGTGCCAGACCTTAGCATTGGCAATCAAAAACTGAGTCGTACCAAGCACCCATAGTTCTCCTGTGGTTATACATAGTGCGAAAAGATCAGTAGTGCTAGGTAAGCTGTTTTTCTCATTGGACGGTTGTCAAAGATTCTCCAAAGGACCAGTCTTCCTTGGAAAACAGCTTGGAGAATTGCTGTTATACACTGCTGGGTTGTATTTAGGCAAACATGAACTAGGTTTTTTTTATCTCTGCTACTTACCATATTTTATCTGATCTCTTGAATTATAGTTGTTTCATTGTGACTGTTGTATTTGATTCACTACTGTTAATAATAATAATAATAATAATAATAATAATAATAATAATGATTTATTATTAATTTATTTATTTATACCCCTCCCATCTGGCTGGGTTTCCCCAGCCACACTGGGCGGCTTCCAACTGAATATTAAAAACACAATATACCTTGCAATCCATACTGGGAGAAAGACAAGATATAAAGGGCAGAAATAGTTCCATTAGCTCAAGGACATGTGGGTGCACAATGGAACTTTATCTCCTTTTCCACCCCTTGTGCACTCCCCCTGTAGCAGATTTGGGGAGATTGATGTAAATCACGTAGAGTGGAACTATTCCCCACCTCCTCATGCTCACCCTCCTGGTATCTACTCCATAAGGTGGTGAGAAACACCAGAACAGATTATGGGTGCAGGAGACAGGTAGGGAAGTTCTGCTGTGCATGTAGAAATCATGGATACTGGGCAACAATTCTGATCTTTTTTAAAAAAATAATGTTTATTAAGTTTTACATTTTAATCATGATAATAACATTTCACATACAGTCGTACCTCATTTTGCGGCTGGGATCTGTTCTGGAGCCCCAGCCGCTAGCCAAAAAGGATGCAGGGCAAAGTGCGATGTCTGGGCATGCACGCAGAGTGGTTTGCATTTCTGCGCATGCACGAAGCGTGTTCCGGTACTTCTGAGTTTGCTGAGGACGTTTGCCGGAAGGGACGCTAGACAAGGTGGATGTTTGCGGAGGTATTACTGTAACATAAAAAGAATACAATTCCCCAACTCGCCCCCCCCCCATGACCTCCCTCAACTTCCTCTTCTGGTTTTAACATAATAACTTCCCCTGCTTGCTATATTATATCTTCATATTAAATTATTGTATCAAGTGTTGTTATCTCTCATCCTACTATCCTCATTTTTCTAATTTTTATACTAATTTTTTGTTAATTGTGTTTACTTAAACCCTGCTAGTGAGTTCAGTTCTTTACATTGTTTCTGTAGATACACCATGAATGGTTCCATTGTCTTTATCTCTGAGTCTTTCTGTTCGTTTCGCCATTTCAGCATATTCCATAAGTTTTTGTAGCCATTCTTCTTTAGTTGGTATTTCTTCACTTTTCCATCTTTGGGCTAATAACATCCTAGTCACAATCATAGCATACATAAATAATTTCTTCTTTTCTCTTGGTAATTCTTGACCTGAAATGCCTAATAAGAAAGCTTCTGATCTTTTAATAAAAGTCAGCTTAAACATTTTTTAAATTTCATTATAAATCAAATCCCAATAATTTTAATCAATTTGCAATTCCACCACATATGGAAATAAGTGCCTTCCTTTTCTTTACATTTCCAACACTTATTTTAACCTGTTCTATACATTTTTGCTATAACAACAACAACAACAACAATTTATTTATTTATACCATGCCCATCTGGTCTGGCTGAGTTTCCCCAGCCACTCTGGATGGCTCGCAATCGAGTGTTAAAAACAATACAGTATTAAATATTAAAAACCTCCCTAAACAGGGCTGCCTTTAGATGTCTTTTAGAAATAGGATAGCTGCTTATTTCCTTGACATCTGATGGAAGGGCGTTCCCCAGGGTGAGCGCCACTACTGAGAAGGCCCTCTGTCTGGTTCCCTGCAACCTCACTTCTCGCAATGAGGGAACCACCAGAAGGCCCTCAGCACTGGATCGCAGTGTCCGGGCTGAATGATGAGGGTGGAGATGTAATATACCATCTCTAATTTTTTTAAAAAAATCATGCTTTGTTGTTGGATACCTGATTCCTTTAAGTTTGAAATGTGCAACAATTCATTTCTATTTTATAGCAGGCAACCATACGCAGAAGAATATTAGTATCCTAGTACTCCTGCTCAAGGCTTTGAGCCAGACAGCTATACCCTCTCCTATATGAGCAAAGATACAATTAGCAAAAGGTCCAAGATGGTCAATTTATTCTCTCTCTCTCTCCCCCCGCCCCCCGCCCCCAGGTTTCAGTGACATTTAACATTTGATAGTTTCTGGAAGATTGGCAAGTTCAGTCCTCACTAGACTACAGTGGTACCTCAGGTTAAGTACTTAATTCGTTCCGGAGGTCCGTTCTTAACCGGAAACTGTTCTTAACCTGAAGCACCACTTTAACTAATGGGGCCTCCTGCTGCTGCTGTGCTGCCGGAGTCCGATTTCTCTTCTCATCCTGAAGCAAAGTTCTTAACCTGAAGCACTATTTCTGGGTTAGCGGAGTCTGTAACCTGAAGCGTATGTAGCCTGAAGCGCATGTAACCCGAGGTACCACTGTATTGTTTTTATTTGTTTGTTTTTAGGGTGATGGTTCTTCCTTCTTTTTATATGTTGTATTCCTCCATAGCTTGGGGTTTACCCATGTACACCAATTCCTTCCTCTTGTTTCTCCATGGCCCTGTTTCAGCTCCAGTTGTGTTGGCACCTCACTACCTGAATTTGCAACTAGCACAAATGATTCTGCACAGTCCTGTGTGCTTCTCTGCAAGCATTTTTGGTCTTCAAAGTATTGGAATTGTCCTGAATTTAATCTCCAGGCAAACTTTTAATGGGAAGAAAGAGCTACAGTAACAGACAGGGAGGTCAGATCCCATTCTGCTAGCATGTTGTGTTTTATGCTACAGAGTGCTGATGGGAAGATACCACATAAAAGAAATGATCTGCCTTTTCTCTAACCTTTGTGCTTCCTGACTGGCACAAACAGATGAAATTAAATGTTTTGTGAGCTTTGCTAACAATGTGCCTTGGGGTGGCAAGCTTGAACAGGCAAAGACAAATAGTGGAAAGGGGGGAAAGGAGTGAGGTTTTCATCCCAAATGTGAATGTTTACAAAAAGAACCATATATATAAAAAAGCCATTTCAAAGGCAGGAGTTAAATTGCTATCTTGCAGTTCCTTAGGGCAGCATCTTTGCATTGCCAAGTTGTACTTGTGTCAGCCAGTTTTCACACAATTAGGGAATGCAAGCGTCTCATTCTCCCAGTTTGGCATTATTATGTTAAACCTGAAAAAATGGAAATATTTCTGGTCAGGTGTATACGTGTAGGACAATAACTATTTATTTATAACAACTACAACGGTTTGTTTGTTTGTTTGTTTTAAAAGAAGCCGCCTTGATAAGTGTGTGCTCCCCTTAGGTAAAGGGACCCCTGACGATGAGGTTCAGTCGTGACCGACTCTGATGTTGCCGCGCTCATCTCGCTTTATTGGCCGAGGGAGCCAGCGTTCAGCTTCCAGGTCATGTGGCCAGCATGACTAAGCCGCTTCTGGCGAACCAGAGCAGTGCATGGAAACGCCGTTTACCTTCCCGCCAGAGCGGTACCTATTTATCTACTTGCACTCTGACGTGCTTTCGAACTGCTAGGTTGGCAGGAGCAGGGACCGAGCAACAGGAGGTCACCCCATTGCGGGGATTCAAACCGCCAACCTTCTGATCGGCAAGTCCTAGGCTCTGTGGTTTAACCCACAGTGCCACCCGCGTCCCATGTGCTCCCCTTAAGCTTTATAAAATAAACAAGGCTGCAATCTTACACCCACTTTCCTGAGAGTAAATCTCATTGAATTCAGCAGTGCTTACTTCTGAACAATAAAGCTTACTTGTGGTTCGAGGACCCGATCCCCGCGTAGTGGAATGAAAACACGAGGACACGTGATATAAGGTTAATGGGCAAGAAAAGGCCACAACTTTATTGATTACAGCAAGTGAAAAGGTATTGGCTTAGGCATTGGATTATGTCAGCTGACTCCACCCCCTCAGAGAGGGGTGGGTCTAAAACAGGGGGGTTTATTCACCAGTAGGTGGAGCCTGTTGATGCTAATCCAACTATAAGCTCTCCCCTGATGTCACCAAGGGTCGTGCCATGGTCTCCCGCGAAGCAGGCATCGGACAGAATACACGACCGCCGGATTCCTTTAACGGAATACCCAAAAATTGAAGGCGCAGGCGATGGCCACACCTAGCCCTTCGACACACCACAACACATTGTTCCAATGCCTAACCTACCCACCAATACCACGAAAGTTGTGACGATTGCTATGAGGTAGGCGAAAAAACCAAAAAGCCTAATGCCAAATGGAAAAATTCCTACCAGGCCCCCCGGACAACCAGGGCAACCAACCTAAGGTCCATAGCAAGGCCAAAAGAAAACTGAGACCCTGAGCTCTAAGGGAGTGGAGGGTGGGTGACTCGCGACGGGACGATGGAAAGTGAGGCCGGAAGGCTGGTGCTGCAGCAATTTGGGCTGCTAAACACGCCCCCTCGCAGGCACCTGGTTGGGTGCCTGCCCGTGGGCGTGGGCCAGCCAGGTGAGTGGGAGGCAGGGGGCTAACATTACAATACACAAAAAAGAAAAACATTACAATACACAAAAACAAAGAAAAGCACATAAAAAGAATTTTTACTTCCAAATCCTAATTTCATTACATTGATAACTGACTTCCTCGAATCCCCTCTAACTGAATTTCATTATATCACCTGTTTAGCAGTTCACCAAATTCATATTTCTAATAATATTAACTTCTTTCATTTACTGACTTCTCCTTTATTAATATTCTAATCCTTAATATTTATTAACAATGTATTCTTATTCTACCCTTAAGCCTAATTATTACTTCAAAGAAATTTCTCTTTATCTTATGTTACAAGATTTTGCCAAATATTCTTTAAAATTCTTCTAATATGCAAGTTTTTGCATGGAATTTCTCCTGATATAATGCATTTGTTTGTTTATGTCATGTTCACTAATAGATGCAATTTATGTACAGTTCACCCTAGTGCTTGCATTTTTGTATGAATTACTTGGCTGAAGAATTCAACTGCAAAATTCAGAGATATGTGAATTTTAAAAGATGATTTATTTCAGTTTACATCTTGCCTAGAATCTTAAGGAGCAATTCTTGAAGTGTCTCAAGAATTCTGCGAGTTTTGGGTTTTTCTATCTGTTTCTCATTTTTCCCATCTTAAATTCAGGTCTTTACATTTCCAAAGCAATTTGCTATTGGGGGGGGGGGAGCTCCTCGTGAAAGTTAATCACCACTTTAGTCAAAGTTTCTCCTAATGTGCTTATTTTTGTTTGCAATTTTGATTAATATGCTCATTTCAGCAATGTTTTTTTCTTAGTACAATGCATATTTATGCGCACTTTCCCCTAATACATGTATTTCCGTACACATTGGTTGGAGAATTACATTGCAAAATTTGGAGAAATGTGAATTTCGAAAGCATAACTAACCTTCAGGTTCTGTATTGGTTTGAAAAGTGTGAATTAAGTCATTTCTCATTAAAAGGCAAAGAAATTTGAATTTATCCTCCATGCCTATGGAAGTGATTACTCTGAAAGCTTGACAAACTTACAGCCAATACATTTTAATTAATTTATTTTGTTTATTTGGGCTCTTGCATTTCTTAAAATAGCATTTTGGCATCCCAGGAAGGCAAACCAGAGCATTTGGAACAGATCCTGTACCAAAAATTTGATTACTCACAGATCTGTAAACATGAACAGACTACTCACCATTGAAGCTGTTTTAACTAGAGTCTTTCAGCTCTCTCACTGCACAGCAGTTAGGATAAAGCACAGTGCCAGCAATTCTTTGGGAAAGGGGTGGGGGCGGTGGCAGGAGAAGAAAATACTGTTTCTGACAGTTGCCATGTGCAAATGCTATGGGAGTCCTGTGGGGAGCCCTAAACTCAATTTTCCTTCTTTTGAAGAAAGCTCTGGGGTCTGGTTAGGTCTTCCTGACATTTTAGTTTCCTGATGGGAAAATAAAATGCCCCTAGCAGCATAAACTCATACTTTGAAATAAGTAAAATGCATTTTAAAACTCAATGTGATACAAAGGAATTTTATGTGGCGGGCATTGTTTTTTTCTTCTTCTTTTCTCAATGAGCAATGACAGTGGAGAAAAAATTAGGTACAACAACCTCCTGTTGTATGCCACATTCTGCTCTGAAGCGATGTAGTTTAATGCTACTAGTGTGCTGGAGGCCCCAAAACAGAGAGAGATAGAGCTGGCCCACAGATACAAACACATGCAACACATGACATTCACTCTCCTGAGACTCATAGCCCTGGGACTTAGCGAAAGAGATCTCCCTGTCCTTCAGCTCACTAATCATGTTTGGAAAGAGTATCAGGGCTGAGCAAACTGGCTGGGGTGGAAAAAAAAAGTTTTGTTTGTTTTCATGAGCTCATTAGGCAGAAAGTTTCGGGCAACAACACATGCCGAGAGCAAGAAGTGCAGCCTGAAACCTAGATCTGAGGAATCCAGTTAACCTATTACATCTTGAAATCCTTATACCACCTATGTAAGAATCCTATGGTAACTAAGGGAGAAGCTGTGTGCAATTGTGACTGTGATTTTTCAGGATGGTGATGATGATGATTTACTATTCGCAATCATATGTTGTTGTTGTTTAGTCGTTTAGTCGTGTCCAACTCTTCATGACCCCATGGACCAGAGCACGCCAGGTATTCCTGTCTTCCACTGCCTCCCTCAACTTGGTCAAACTCATGTTGGTAGCTTCAAGAACACTGTCCAACCATCTCGTCCTCTGTTGTCCCCTTCTCCTTGTGCCCTCCATCTTTCCCAACATCAGGATATTTTCCATGGAGTCTTCTCTTCTCATGAGGTGGCCAAAGTATTGGAGCCTCAGCTTCACTATCTGTCCTTCCAGTGAGCACTCAGGGCTGATTTCCTTCAGAATGGATATCTTTGAGCTTCTTGCAGTCCAAGGGACTCTCAAGAGTCTCCTCCAGCACCATAATTCAAAAGCACCAGTTCTTCGGCGATCAGCCTTCTTTATGGTCTGGTTCTCACTTCCATACATCACTACTGGGAAAACCCTAGCTTTAACAATATGGACCTTTGTTGGCAAGGTGATGTCCCTGTTTTACATAGATTCTCTTCACAATTTTGGTTGAATGTGTGGAGGCTCAAAGCAGGGACAGCAGACATGGTCCTGATCCCTTCCTCTCAGAGCTCAATAAATTGATTTGTATTTATTTTATTTCTGGTATTTATGGACCACTTTTGACCATAGATGGTCACAAAATGGTTCCCAATCTATCCATGAAAACTAATTGTGGAAAGGACTGCTGACACTGAGTGAAATCCAGTTGCTACCCTTCGTTCACAGAAAGACTCTTGATCCAGCATTCACCTCTGCTAATGGAATAGGAAATGGGCCATTTTGGCCAGTTCCGCTCTCCCCCTGCAGTCCCTCTTCACTAGCAAGCCACCATTCAACCCATTCTGAAGAACCCCCCAACTCCATGGAGCTGATTTTCAGTGGCTGCAGGGGGAATCTCCCCCAAACCTCTCCCTCTCCTTTTCCATTAGTGGAGACACCTGCTAGATCAAAAGCCCTAGTGCCAGGATATTGATTGGATTCCATCCATTCTCTCCTTCTTTATGCCTGAAGCCATTAATAGAGTGATAATGAGAACAAAACATCATTGATGCTTCTAAGCTTTATGCATATGCTGTTATTCAGTGTTCCCTCAGTACATTCCAGTGCAATGGCTTCTCCTATGAAATCATTTTCTTTTTTTAATTCATGGTATCCATAGATAACAGTTGAATGACGTATGAATAGGGTGGTGGAGAAACCCCGCCACCTCTGAAATGATCATTAAAACAAATCCCTTCCAAATGTACTGAGACCATGCCAAGTTTCAGCGCTTGGATATTGTATTCTTTTATTTAACCCCAGGCTAGCACACAGCTGTACACCTCATCAGAAAAGACAAACACTGTGACTGTTTGTGCATTAATGGGCTCATTTATTCACAGAGAGATCAGGATCATTATGTATCTGCGAACATGTTTTTGAGACATACATTTGAGTGCTCTCACAAATGGAATTGCCAAGGCAAACCAGGATGAAGCTGGTAAACAGTGAAATAAACTTATGCAGGATTGATAATATCCCATGGGACAGTCAGTGTTTGTGAGTTCAGGGATATGCCAAAGTAGCAATGATTTACTTCTTCTTCTTTTTAATGCAGCAGAAGAATAGAACAAACAAACATCTGTGTTTTTTCCTCCTGCAAATCACTCTGCTTTGCTAAATTAAAGGTTAATTCGGCATGCTTCTGTGCATCCTCCAGCCATGCAGAAGGCACTGAAGGCATTCAGTTATTGTAGCATCAAAGACCAGGTGTATGAAGCAGCAATCGTTTAACCAGGCCTCTTTTATCCAGATTGCTTCATTATTCTATGCATGTGTTTTCTGCCTTCCTTCCCATATGTTGGTGTTTTTTCAAGCACCCCTTTGCAAATTGGTGTTCAGTGTGCATGGTTCCTGGCACTAAGCAGCAAGGGGACACAACTCCCATGGGTGTCCTGAATCATTCTTTCACAGCAATGGATAGGGAAAAGGGCTAGCCAAGCAGGTAGAACTGGATTATTGAATGAGTAGCGAGGGAGTGGTTAGGAGTGCTAGGTCTGAGTCATTGTTTTGGTTTCCCATAGAAATGGGCTGGGGAAACGCAGGCCCACTGGTCAAATGTGGTGTGTAAGGTATCTCCATTAAACCACTTGGGATTCTCCTGAGGCTACAGCCTCACTCAACTGCATTTGCCAGGCTAGAAGGGGTCCTTGAAGTGTGATAAATGCTTCTTGCTTGCTTGGCTGGAGATGAAGAAACCTCTGACTTATGTGTGTCTGGAATGTAGCTTCTGGCCTCATCCACTTTTGCTCTGCCCACTACCACTGCAAGGCCCCTGGAAAATTTCCCATGAGGCTGAAAACTCATTGGGCTGAAAACGAGTTACTGCCCATGACAAAGAACAGAAGATCTTAAAAAGAGCTTATCCGTCTAACATGCCTAGGATGAAAACTGGGGTATGTGTCCTCCAGAACACAGTCCTGAGTGAGTCATACTTTTTTGTGTTTTGCTCTCACACATTTTTGGGCTCTGTGCTCTCATGAGAGAACATGGTTCCCCAAAATGAGATGTCCCAATTTAATCAGGAAAGTTGAGGGGTATGCTAGTCCAGTTTCCATCAGTGGTCAGCCAGATGTCTATGGCAGTAGTGGCCAAACTTGGCCCTCCAGCAGTTTTTGGACTACAGCTCCCATCATCCCTGGCCACTGGTCCTGTTAGCTAGGGATGATGAGAGTTGTAGTCCAAAAACAGCTTGGGGGGCCAAGTTTGGTCACCACTGGTCTATGGGAAGCCCACAAGCAGGAGGCCCTCTCCTATTCTTGCTTGCCAGCAAATGGGAAATATGTAAGTGATATTCTGCCCCACTTCTGCCCCTGGTTATGACCACACAACCCAATACATACCTACATAACCCAAGCAAGGTCAGCAAGTGTTTGTTTCTTCATGAAAGAAGAAAGAAGAGAGGATCTAGTTTTTCTTATTCTTGGCTGGAATCCCTGTCTTGCAGGGCTGGGAGGGTGGGGCCCCGACTGACTCCAGCTACTGCCACCCACCATGAACCACCATTGGCAGGAGTGGCAGCAACAGCAGCAGAGATGTTTTATGCTTACGGTAATATTTTATTCTCTTACTAATTGTGCTGTTTTAAATGTTCATTTTATATTTGACTTCCGTTAATAATGTTTTCTTTTGAAATGTTTTAAGATAATATTTTTGATAACTTTGCTGTGTGCACTCTGTAGTTGACCTCCATTGTATTGTTTTATTTTGAAATCTTTAAGATAATATTTTAGTTTCCTGTTAATTATGTTGCTTTGAATGTATACTTTATATTTGACTTTCTTTGGTAATTTTTTTCTGGATTGCTTTATATGTTTTAATTTAGTTTATAAACCACTTTGAGATTTTTTCCCCCTTAAAAATATAAGGTGTTGTAGAAATGAAATGAATAATAGCAATGATAATACCTCTCCCCATCATCTTCATCAGGTGATGCTGTGCAGGGACCAAACCAGTGCCTGGCAGCTGTAATAGGCTGGAGGAGGACTAGTAAAGTCAATCTGCATCCTGGCAAAATGGAGGTGCTATGGATAAGTGGATCTCTGGCCTAGGAATTAGGTAGATGGCATCTCCTGGGTGGGCTTGCATAATCCCCCCCCCCCATCTTGAATTCATGTATTTACATTTCCACAGCACTATTTAGCACCACTGGGTGATATCTGTTATGTAGCAATGCAAGGAAGGGCCTTTTATGTGGTTATGTGTCTTGCCTTTTGAATGCTCTTCCCATTGAAGCCTGGTTGGCACCATAGTTCTGTATTCTGGTACCAACTGAAAACTCGCATGTCTGCTCAGCCTTTTGCTATCCATTAGTTGTGATGCAATTACAGTGGCACCTTGGTTCTCAAACGCCTTGGTACTCAAACAACTTGGAACCCAAACATTGCAAACCCGGAAGTAAGTGTTCCGGTTTGTAAACTTTTTTCGGAAGCCAAACGCGCTCCATTTTGAGTGCTACACTTCCATTTTGAGTGCCATACTTCCGTTTTGAATGTTACACTTCCATTTTGAGTGTTACGCTGATGTCTGTCTGTTTTTGCTATTTATTTTGCATTTTTGTTTTTGCAGCTCGTTTTGTTTTTGTAAAACCTAGTTCAGCTACTGATTGATTGATTGATTGCGTGACTGCAGTACATTGTTTATTGCTTTCGTTTTATGGATCAATGGTCTCGTTGTTAAATTGCTGTTTTAGGGGTTGTTTTTAAGTCTGGAACAGATGAATCCACTTTGCATTACTTTCTATGGGAAACTTCACCTTGGTTTTGGAATGGACTTCCAGAACGGATTATGTTTGAGAACCAAGGTACCACTGTAGTGTTATGTACGAGCTGTTTATTTTATTGCTCTCATTATCTCATAGTAACATTTTTATGGATAGATGTACCCCACCCTGGAATCTTCATGGGTTGGAATTGCTTCAGTACCAAGTATGCAACCCAAAGAAATCAAGTCCTCAGAGCTGGTCAAGGCAGCCACGGAAGCTTTTGGTAGGCTTCAACTTAAGTTCTTGATCGGTACGAAAGTTGTTGTAATAAACCCATATCTTGCTTAGACCTCTCCTCTGGATTTTGCTGAGTCCCTGAAGAATCTTAGAGCTGGCACTCATGCTGGAAGTGACCTGTAAAGCCATTTTCATTGTTTGGGAGAAAGCAAAGGATAAATATTTAAAACCCATCTTTCCCAGAGACAAAGTTGAACTCTCGCATCAGCTAAAACCAATAGTTTTGTTTTGCTTGATATGAAATGTATTTTGGTACTGAGAACTCCAGAAGGCTAAAACAGACCCTCCTAGTCCAGGCAGGTGTTTAGGGGAGTGTTTATGTTTGCACACATTCACTGAGAAGATGCATATCCATGCAGATGTTGAAGATGTGTGTACATGAGCGTTTATCTGAATTTACCAGAGGGTAACTTAATCCTCATGAGGAATGGGGAATAAATTCAACTTTGCTCACATTTTGATGAGAAACTACCTAATCCACCAATACATGACCTGAAGCACACCGATCCTTTAAAATCTGCACTTAACTGAAATTTATGATGCAGTTTACATCCAAGTAAAATGTACAAAAAATAAATTATGTTATGAAAAGCGTGCATAAAAATGAACATATTACTGAAAATAACTTACAAAAATCCATTATGTATGGGGAAACTGCAAAAATGGATGTGCCAGTTAAATCTGCATACAAAAATGTGTTTATTGGGATAAATTCACACTAAAATGCCGATGATTTTCACATACATACTGCTGCTGTAATGTGGAGAACTAAATTTAACCTTGGAATAAATGAGAAAGTGAGTGAACTGAAACTGAGAGATTTGACCATCCCTAGTCCTCATAGAGAAAGGAGGGAAAGCATGACTGGGAACCTTGGCTGTATTCCTCTTGCTTTTTGTTACTCTTTGGGATTGGTATAACCTCTGAGTGTGGTGCTGGGTAGATTTTTGAAGATGACTTTTCTTTCAAGTTTTTTTCTCTTCCAAAAAAAGCGCTGGCTCTTTGATTTGCTGCGGAAAGGACTGCAGTTATTCCTCTCATCATTGTACTTCTAGGGGGCATACTGTCACAATTCAAATGTCTGAAGGGCTGGAACAAAGACAATGGAACAGACCTGTTTGCTGTTGCTCTAGAGGAGACAACTAGAACAAATGGGTGGAAATGGCAAAGAAGCAGATTTCACCTAATCGTGTTGTCTGGAAGAGTTATTTGGCTGTGGAACAGATTGCCCCCAGGCAATTGTAGCCTTGGGCTAGTCTATATTATTTTGTTTTGCTTTTATTTATATAAAAACATATTTATATGTCACTATTCATTAAAAAATAGAATGATTTACAATTATAAGTAAAATCAAATAATAAAATGCATTTTAAAATGTCAAAATCAGAAACTGGCCAGCCACGATAGAAAGATAATTGCCTGCAAAAGCCTGACAGAATAGAAAAGTTTTCAGCAGGTGTTGAAAAGTTAAAACAGAAGGTGCCTGCTGAATCTCTGTTGGCATAGTATTCCATGATAATAGGCCGATGACACAAAATACTTGGTTTTCTTGTTGCTGTCAAATGACCCTAGCCAACATGGGGAGTCTCTAAAATCCCTTCCAAATCTAAAATTCTATTATTCTATAAGAAATTGCTATACCATGTGGATTGTACCATGAAGTGTGACTGTCCCATGAGCTGGGAAGCTTAATATGAAGCCAAAGCTACTAGGAAGTAAATTCCAGTGAAATAATTATACCTCCAAGTAAATATGCTTAGAATCAGAGTTTAAATTCCTGCTGGAAGCTGCTCTACATTGTGGGTTGGGGGAGGAATACCGTCATTTATATCCCACCCTTCCTCCCAAAGTAGCCCAGGGTGCCAAACAACAAGTGATGAAACATTTTTTTAAAAAAATCTTTAAAACAATTGCAATACCATACCCTCCAACATTCCTCAGATGAAAACGGGGGTCATTTCTAACTCCCCACCAACTGACCCTCCTCAACACCTGTATGCTCCCTGTACACACATGTGAGTGAATCAGTTTTGAGTCTGCCTCTTGGAGGGGTGAAGAATGTGCCAGAGGCCCAGAGGGGATGAATTACCTTGTGCATCCTGCAAGCATGGACATTTGTGATTATGCCAACTTAAGATGACTCCTGTTTTAATTCTCAGCAGGGCAATAGTTGCTGTGCCTCTCTAGAAGGTGGTTTCTTTACAGAATTGGCTGAGACATTCTTTGTCTGCTTTGCTCTCTCAGGTAGTAAGGGCCCCTGGATAGCAATATTTGGTTTCTGCCTTTTGTTTCATAAATAGGCCACAACTGAAGGCTCACTGCCTGAGACTGGAAAGCAAAGGCATAGTAGACTGTGACCAATGCAAGACACTGGAATGGCTTACCCACACCAAACTCTCATGGCTTACTGCCTCAGGACTGGGGCTGGGAGTCACCCCTGGAGTTCTGACAGCCTTGTTACCATATGGGATGGTCAATATTGTTAACATCTTCTTCTTCTTTCTTCTTTTCAGCAATCACTCGTAGCCAAGTAAGATTGTCTTCCATAAACACGGTTTTAACAATGAGTCCTGATTGTGGAGGCCAGTTCTGGATCCATACATCCTTCCACAGTGGGGACATTGGTTTCCAGGCAGGAGTTCA
Organism: Podarcis liolepis; assembly: GCF_965112155.1. Classification (NCBI taxonomy): domain Eukaryota; kingdom Metazoa; phylum Chordata; class Lepidosauria; order Squamata; family Lacertidae; genus Podarcis; species Podarcis liolepis. The sequence goes on from NC_139554.1 coordinate 89,245,894, forward strand.
TCACGGTGTGGATTTGCCAAGCGTGCCTTCCTCTTAGCACGTTTCTCCCTTGCGTCCTGAGTTTGAATGTCTTTGAAGCCCATGACACCTATGCTGACAGTGAAACTCAAAATGCACATATATATCTGATCCAGTGTTTGGAATTGTGGTGGGGTCAACATCTGCCTAATGTGAGTAGCAAGAGGCTAGTATCTTGGCTCTTGGTTGCAAAGATGCCTGCATTGAAGGTAGAAAGATTTCTTTAATTTGTATATTGAAAAGCATATGAATGATCTGGCCCAATAAAGTCCCACGTGTTGTTTTTCTTGTGTATCTGAGCAATCAACGTTTTTAACTATCAGAGTGTTGCAAGAGAAAATGTTTTACAGTCCAGGGTGTTTATGGAATGCTGGCCCATACAAACCTCATACAATAGCCAGTTCATTGATTTCAGTAGAAAATGCTTGCACGTTAAATTAAGCACATGATCTGTGAAAGCTACATCATGTCTGTCATTAATAATGACATGTTTATTTGCTGTGCAGTATTATTCAAGCCATCTTGCTCAATATACATTTGCAGGGACAAATTGAAAATGTACAAAACAAATCAGGCACAGAGGCTATTGGAAAACTAGTTTGTTGATCGTATTAAATGTGGAATGGTCTCTTTCAGAGGATTCATAGGTGAGCCACCCACAAGTGTATTCACTAAGCTTGCATTCACATGACAGTTTATATCATTCCCCTCATGTTTCCCTAACTGTTATTTTCTGCATTATATTCACACAATATAAAAGCCGTTTCTGGAAAACTAATGGCATATACTACATATTTGGTCTCCTTTCTGTATTTTGATTCCATTAAAAATCTGTTTGAAGCCCCCTTACCCCAGAAATCACGGGACAAAAGTGACAAAATTTTGGGTGTTATACTTGCTTCAGTTGCAATTCCTGAATCGCAGAGGTTGGAGTTGTTGACCCTTAGGGTAACTTCCAACTCTACAATTGTATGATGCCAGCATACTGTTCCTTCCTGCTGTTTGCATGGGGATCATGGAGGCACAGAAGCATTTGCATGTTGAAAGGGTAGGGGGTCAGGGAGGGGGAAGCGACACTATTGTATCACACCATGCCCACTGGTACAAATGAAATTTAGCATGGTATATTTGTCAAATGACCACAGTCCTGTAACAGGTGCTGCTATATAGCAAGGTGGTTTTAAAATGTATTGTTAAATTATGCAGAATTCTGAAAATTAAGAGAGAGAGAGAGAGAGAGAGAGAGAGAGAGAGAGAGAGAAGTAGATAGTGACATCTTAGAATATCAGAAGGAAGCACTGGGTAGCTTTCTAAAACAGATTACAAGGGCGGGATCTATGCTCTTTTTTATAATTTACACAGAGCTTTGCAACAGAACTAACTGTCCACAACATAATTGCTTGATCCAGGGCTCACGGAGTCCAGCCGTACCACTCCTGTGGCTGAAACAATGGAAGAAGCCGCTGCCTAGATCGTGGCAAGCCTTTGTAAGGCATTTCAGCAGAATACTTTCTTTCTTTTTTGTGCCAGTGAGAGGAAAACCAGTGTCAAGTGGAGGCTTGCCTTCCCAAATGGTACCAGGCGAGGAAACCCCTTGTCAAAGGAATCATGACAGCTGCCACTAGTTGTGTGACACATTGTGTGAGCCAGCGCTATATCCTAGTGAATCCCAACTCTAGCATATTTTTAGCAGGAGGGAAGCTGAAGTCAGTGCTGGATAACATTTTAGGTGTACCAGAGAGATAAAAATATAGTATCCAGAGGCATAGTATGGGGCGGTTGCCCCGGGCACAGAATTGTTAAGGATGCAAAATTTGAACACCGAGTGCTGCCTTAATACAGCTGTGTGCTTCTGTTGGTGGGCTTCTCGTGTTAACCAGGAAGTGACCTCTCCAGAAAAGGGAACAACTCTTCTTTTCTTCTCTCTATCACTGTGATCTCCTGGGTGATGTAGATGCAGTTAGGCAGGTAAATGCACATGCATACTCTGTCCATTTCCCTCCCTTACTCACACCTCTCTGTGCAGCCCTGGGTGTTGGTAAACCATGCTATGCCACTGGTTGTATCAGAATCAAACACAAAACCTGTTGATCTTCATGAATGTGTGTGTGTGTGTGTGTGTGTGTGTGTGTGTGTGTTTTGTTGACCAAAATAGACCATCAGTAGCCATTTGTATGTTTTTACCACTCAGAAGGTAGAAAAACAATGCAACTGCCAGAGCACAAGGCCAATGTAAGGATATTAATGCTGTTTATCAATAGAGTCAGGTCACAGGGATAGCCATTGTAGGGCCCTCCAGATACTGTTGGACTATAATTCTCATCCAATCAAATTAGCAGGGGCAATTGTCAGGGATGATGGGGGTTTGAGTACAGGAACATTAGAAGGATCAGTTCCCCCGGGCATATGTGAGTATTGCATGTAAGTACTATAAACAGGTGGCTTTGCATATGAATGGGAAAGTGTGACGGATGTCAAGAAGCTACTAGACACCCACATAAAAACACTCACAAATTTATGCAGGTCTCCACTCTCTAGTACTTAAGTGCTGTTTCCATTTTTCCTTGTAATAGTGGGGCCATTATTATGATTATTTCGAAAAATAATAAAAAAATAGGACAGGCAGATGTAAATTCTCATTTTCAATGCACTTTGTACTCACAAACAATTTCCAAAGTTGGTCAGAAAATATAATAGCAATTTTCTTGGTTGCTTCCACATCATATTATTATGCTTTAATGTCTTTTCTGCTGTTTTTCTCAGTACAGTTAGCGATCTTATTGCTGACATTAATGTGCATGAAGAGAGAGAAAGAATAGTGTTATTAGAAATGGGGCTAGTGTTCCATGCAAATCTTCATGACAAACACTGTCCATAAACCTCACGAGATGATGAACTGTATGTGGCAGAAGAGACAAGTGATTATATTGTAAGGGTAGGGATTGGCACACACACATACCAAGTACAGCTGTGAAGCCATTAACAGAGATAGAAATAAATTAAGAGGCATACACAAGGGATGAGAACATAATATTTTTTAAGAAGGCATTTGAAAGAAATGGAGAGTCAATGAAGTGAGGAAAGACTTTCTAAAGTACCATATTTTGCTTAATCTACTGTATACGCCTCCATTCAGTCTTTGCCACACTTGCATGCAGAGAAAGAACATTTCTATGGGAAAAATCTAGGAATAAAGTGAACACATATCATGAAATAACATAAAAGTAAAAAGCATAATTTGTTGAAAAACCTTGAGCACTTTCAGATGAGCAAGACAGATATTGTAGCATGTGCACATCTATATGCAAAGCTGCAGCGAGATGAAACAGTGATGTCACCCACACAACCATCTTCCACTTATTCAGCCCCTGACATTCAAGTGACCAGGCACAAAATGATTGTCTTCAAGTGCTACTTCTGCTTAGCCAATGCAGGAAAGAAGCTGCACTTGACTGAGCTCCAGGGGGGCTCTTTGGACTTTCTTAAGTTCTTAAAATTGTATCTTGCACCAAGACAATCCAAATTCCGCACCCCCAAAAAACCTATTCTGCAAGAAAGTATGCAAAGAAACCACAACTGAACAATGTATTCTTGCTTGCATAATTTGTTCTGCTATGTTAAATTTATTTGCATATTTTATTCCGATTTCTCTAGTTACTTGAGGTGCATGAAGCTATGGAGCTGTCACTCTTGGCCACTGGAAATCATGCTCAGGCACCCCTCAGACTTCTGAGGTTTTAGTGGGCATTGTCCAGAAATTATCAAGCATATCTTCACATCTATATGGACATGTCTGGGCACCAGACAGCATGGGAAATGGAATTCCAGATGGAAGGATCGGTAGATCAAGCTAGGAGTCAGGATCAAATAGAAGACCAGAAACACAAGTTATTCTAGACCATGGGTAGGCAAACTAAGGCCCGGGGGCCAGATCCTGCCCAATCACCTTCTAAATCCAGCCTGCGGACGGTCCAGGAATCAGCATGTTTTTACATGAGTAGAACGTGTACTTTTATTTAAAATGCATCTCTGGGTTATTTATGGGGCATAGGAATTCATTCATTCTCCCCCTCCCATATAGTCCAGCCCCCCACAAGGTCTGAGGGACAGTGGACCAGCCCCCTGCTGAAAACGTTTGCTGACCCCTGTTCTAGACCTTAGGTGGACATTACTGCTTGAGTAAGTCCACTGAGACAAGAAATCCTCTTGTAGTACTTCCTGCCCAGGAAGACCAATGGCAAGCTGGGCAGAGTCAACCTGGGAGAGTTTTTCCCCTCTTAGAAGATCTAGTAACCCGTCTCACCACATGGGACAGTGTTGCAGACAGGAAGCTGAATTGTGTATGAAATAGTGCCTCCTATAGGTTTTCTGTATTCTTGCAGAAGTGCCACATATACAAGCCTTTGTCATGAAGGTTGGTGGAGCTGCAGCGTAATGCCAAGCACTTGGAATGAGACTTAAAACTAGAGGATTGGGGTCAATGCAAAGCCTATGAAATTTCACCTCTGAGGCTTCCCTACAACATTTTGTAGGTTGAGAACCGGGCGTGCATCTGCATTATCCATAAATTCCTGTGCGGCATTTCTACTACTCATTTTGGCTTGCTCCTCTGGATTGCTCATACATATTTTAGAAGTCTGAGTCACGCATTTGGACTTTGGAGGGCTAAAAACTACAGTAAGGACAGCAGTGGACCATAATGAAGATGGAACATCCTTATGAGGATGCTGCACACATAGGTTAGAAAGGCAGAATATATAGCAGTCATAAGATTTTATGCGGAAGGCAGCACACTGAAATGTAATAAAGGCAGTTGATGGACAGCCAGGACAACAGTGATACACATTAATATGGGAAATGTAGGGCCCAAAGCCATACAAATTACTAAAATCACAGCAGTGGGTAGCCTGATATTCAAAGCTTGCTACCAAGTGAGTTGTTCCTTATACTGGACACGAGCATTTACACGTTGAACTGTAGCAAATTATGCCCCTCCCCAAAGGATGCCATTTATGATGATAATATATGCTGGTGAGCAGATATTTGCCAAACTGCACAAGCTACATTTTAAAATGTTATCTTGATTAAAAAAAAACAAAAATGGCAGTTGATACTGGAGAAAGTGAAGAATGCAAAAGCAGAAGACAACCTGTGAAATAGCTTAGACACAGATCCCTGCTGCCGGAGATCAAGATCAACTAAAATATTATCTTAAACATTTCGAAAGAAACCATTACTAAACATTACATAACCTGTTTCCCCTGATTTGTCATTATAGTAGCAGAATGTTACGCAACCAACTCACCATTAATTTAGGGCTGCAACTGTGGCTCTATAATTATGTTGTTGCCTGTTACAAGGACCCATTAAAGGGCGAGAAAAATAAGAAAGATCAATTTTAGCACAGACAAGTTGTGAAAACATGGGAGAAGCCTCAGCAAATCAATGGAGTGAAGAAAAGGAGGTAAAGGGCAGTGGGTGAGATGGAGAGTGTCCCTATATAAATTAATGGGTGCCCAAAGGACTGTGTGATCTAGCTAAATATAAAAATGCATGGAAGATCAGGGAGGGGGCAGGTAAAGGGATGATCAGGGAAATGTAAAAAGCAGATGTGAGTGTATGCAAAATGAAAGAGCTGGTGTATACTACTATACTAAGTATATACAAAAAATGTTTCTGCCTCCAATATAGACCAAGGAATACAGAGAGATAGGCTGTTATCTTGTATTTTTATCTTGTGAACTGCACTGAGATCTTTTGATGAAGAGCAGTATATTTGGCATAATTTGGCAAATTCAAATCCATGTTTTCAGACATGTATAAAGGCAACATCATGGGACAGGTGTTTCCAGCCTGGAAGGCCATGTTTGTTGTTGTTTAGTCGTTTAGTCGTGTCCGACTCTTCGTGACCCCATGGACCAGAGCACGCCAGGCACTCCTGTCTTCCACTGCCTTCCGCAGTGGTCAAACTCATGCTGGTAGCTTCCAGAACACTATCCAGCCATCTCATCCTCTGTCATCCCCTTCTCCTTGTGCCCTCCATCTTTCCCAACATCAGGGTCTTTCCCAGGGAGTCTTCTCTTCTCATGAGGTGGCCAAAGTATTGGAGCCTCAGCTTCAGGATCTGTCCTTCCAGTGAGCACTCAGGGATGATTTCCTTCAGAATGGATAGGTTTGATCTTCTTGCAGTCCAAGGGACTCTCAAGAGTCTCCTCCAGCACCATAATTCAAAAGCATCAGTTCTTCGGCAATCAGCCTTCTTTATGGTCCAGCTCTCACTTTCATACATCACTACTGGGAAAAGCTGCTGCAGGAGAGGGACAGTGAGCAACATCATCAGATGTTTCTAGGACTAAGGTGAAACACTGAAGCTCCCTTGCTATTTTTTCTTTGGGATGGTGATGTTGTTTAAGTAATCTTGTTATATTTATAGTAATGAAATGTGGGGGAGGGGTTGTATCTTGTTACATTTTTGTTTTGCTATGCTATTATGAAATTGTTTCTGCAGTGTTTGTTTGAAATGCATCCCTGTTTCTTTGTTGTAAGCCACTTTGAGCATGGTTTAATTTATTTTTTTTGCAGAAAAGCGGGATACAAATGAAGTAGGTGGATGAAAATTCACACTGCATGGACACACTGGCTTTCTGAGTTTAGTTTGAGTTTAGTCTCAGATGTGGCAGCAGGATGAGCTCTTTCTCTCTCGCTCTGTGTTTGTGTTTATGTGTGTCTCTTTTGGGACCATAAATAAGAGCCTCATTTGATATCTGTTGAACATCAGTTCTTGCTTAATCCAGACATGTTCACTACCTCTTGAATACAATAATATGGGAATCAAAATGTATAAAGAAATAAAATAACTGTTTTTGCAGATAAAGGCTGTCCCGTATCAGTACATTTGGATTTATAGCTCAGCAAACAGCACCATTCTACACCACATCTCCTTGCACAATTGTACTTTGGGTAAATAGCCCATGTTTACTTCACCTCTTAAAATTACAGTTTTATTCCTGCCCAACTACTCAAATTGCACTTCCTGAGGGCATTTATTACAGCATAACACCAGCATTTCCAGGGCATTTCTTCAGAACAGGTGACTCCTGGTTGAAAAGTCATCTGTATCCAATTTGTATTTTGTGTCAAGATTTTAGTCTAAGCAAACTCTTGGATGGAGTGCTTAATAACTACCAAGAAAAACTGCAGTGGTTCCTAGCTAACAACAGTATTTCTGCTGGTCTTCTCTAACTATTATTTATTTGCGATGATCTTTCATGGGGAAAGTATTGCTTTTTGCCATGTATGTTCATGCGCTATTTTAGATGAGAAGAGCAAAGTTGCATTCTGCAAATGGGGAGGGATGGGAGTCAAATTCAAATGGACTCAGAAATGAGCAAAGGAACCTCCCATCTTGGCTTATTTCCAAGTCAGTCTTACTCAACTCAGAAGTGGCTCATCCCTCTCTGATCATCACCAGGGCAGAATGTAGAATGCCTCCCAGGAAGCCTTCACTAGGTGAGTGAAAAGGAAATAGTAGAGAACTACCAAGCAAGCAGAAGATCTAGACTCTTCTGCTATAAACCCGATTCCTAAAGCGGAGTCAAAGTCAGAATGGGTCTGAGCTGCTTTATCTGCAAAAACTTCTAAAAGGTTATCATAGTGAGCTACTGAGGATGCTTACATACTAGATGAATGAAAGCTGAACTGAAACAGCCTCTACACTACTCAGAAGAGCTCAGCTGGGCATGACAGGAGCAGCTTAAAGGGAAACTGGCACCCGTTCATCTGTCATATTCCCCCCCTGAGTTTTCCTGCCATTCCCCCCCTCCCCCATTGCCACTCCAATGTGATCAACTTGTTCACATTGTTAATACTAAACCTGAATAAGTCAATTGCAAAAATCACCCATTCGCTTTAATGGAAGTCAAATTGGGGGCCTTGTTAAAAGTGCCAATTCATTTACAATCCAAGCATGTTTTGCATGTCTGTGTGCAGTCATTTCAAACAGCAATAAAGAAAAGGATGTTGCTCCTTTTCCACCTCAGTTCCTCTGCAAAACCATCAAAGAATGGAACAATTGGCAAAGAAATCATATTATTTTAATCATGCCTCTTGCAGAAGCCAAACGTGTTTCCTTCGGTGTCTCTGTGAAACTAGGAGGCCTCCTTGTTTAAGCAGCTTAAGCAAGGTGCTGAGAGCTCCTGTCCTGTTTTGAAAGAACAAGCTATACAAGAGGAGCCCTACGATTAATATCTGTGTGGAATTTCCCACAGGTAATTGGAAGGCTGTGTTTCAGCAAAAGGCTTAAATGCATGTTGCTTATTTTGCAAATCATGTGTTCCAGGAATTATTCTTCTGTTCTGTCAATACCCATTGCTTGTGGCCCCTTCCCACTTCTTGATCTACTGATTAAGCCTATGAAAGCGGAGGTGGGGATGGGAGAATACTTGCATCGCTACCTCTGTGCTGCTCCTACTCTCCCTAAATCCAATGGTACATGGTGGATCTGATACCAATGGTATCAGATTGGTTTCCAGCTTGCTGCAGACAACAACTCAAGGTGCAAGCTTGCATGTGTCTGAAACTTGCTCTGGTGTGACTTGGCATGATTGAGTGTGAGCTTTGTGTGCTATTTCTGCCAAACCCAATGAAGGACGAGTCGAGAAAAGGTAGATGAAAGCTATAGAAATGGGAGGGAGGAGCTGAAAACTGGGAGAGAGGGGGAGAAGAGGGTTAACTACTGAAGCTGCAAAAAGACCTGTTGTAGATAGAGAAGTAGAAGTTAATTTGGCACCCTTCCTTCTGAAGTAAGTTTGCCGCCCCTCCCCCTGTTGCATCTTCTGACACCCTTTCATCACACTATGATATACTTTTACTCTGCCATACCAATTTTCTTGTTATAATGGGAGAGACTTAATGAAATCAACCGATTCTTAGATGGATTTCCACCACTATTCAACAGAGGGCATCTTTGACATTTAGAAGACATCTGAAGGCAACCCTATTTAGGGAAGTTTTTAATGACTGATGTTTTAATGTATTTTTAATCTTTTGTTGGGAGCAGCCCAGAGTGGCTGGGGAAACCCAGCCAGATGGGTGGGGTAGAAATAATAAATAATAATAATAATAATAATAATAATAATAATAATAATAATAATAATTAGCCTTTAATGGAAAGGAGCAGCACAGCTGCCAAGAGTAACCTCCTAAAGTCCTCTGGGATGATGAAAGAAGGAGCAGGCGAACACTATAAGATCCCAAAGGGCTGGAGGTGCAGAAAAACCAACAAAGGGGGGATGTAAAGAGATGCATACCTATGAATGGGAGAGTGCAGAGAGATCTATGCAGTGGACTTTTCTACAAGAAAGGGGGGGGGACAGAAATTGGTGTGCTGAGAGATGTGTGGTAGGGTGGAAAGAGAAGAGAGTTACAGGTTGCATAGAAAATGGGGTAACAAAGAAATGGGGATCGTAAGAGATGTATGGATGGGAATTTGAAAAGGTAAGTGAAAAGGATGTAGGTCAGTGGTGTGTGCACTATGGAGCGAGGAGAGAAAAGGAAGGAGAATTAAGAGAGGTGTAGTGTCCAAAGTGGGATGCGGGTGGCGCTGTGGTCTAAACCACAGAGCCTAGGGCTTGCCAATCAGAAGGTCACGGTTCGAATCCCCATGATGGGGTTAGCTCCCCGTTGCTTGGTCCCTGCTCCTGCCAACCTAGCAGTTCAAAAGCACGCCAAAGTGCAAGTAGATAAATAGGTACCACTCCGGCGGGAAGGTAAACGCCGTTTCCATGTGCTGCTCTGGTTCGCCAGAAGTGGCTTAGTCATGCTGGCCACATGATCTGGAAGCTGTACGCCGGCTCCGTTGGCCAGTAAAGCAAGATGAGCGCCACAACCCCAGAGTTGGCCACGACTGGACCTAATGGTCAGCGGTCCCTTTACCTTTACCTTTAGTGTCCAAAGTAAGAACACAGTTCTGCAGAGAAGGAAGAGAAAGTGAGCTGAGGAATTCAGGGTCAGTTGAATGAGCGAATCAGTTAAAAAATAATAGTAAGTTAAAGCCAGTGCTTTTTTTTCTGAGGGGAAGCAGGGGTATGCATACCCCTAAACATTCTGTGGATCTAAGTTTAGCCTCATTGAGGGGCAGTATTTCAATATGAGTAGGAAAATGAGAGTACCCCTAAACATTTTTTTGGGGGGGAGAGCACTGGTTAAAGCTATCACAAAGAAGTTTTCCTGTGAACATAGCAAGTTGTCACTCTTCAATTGCATATATAAATGTGTCCCCAAGAGTGGTTTCAGTTGTGTACCTCTGCCCTGCAGTGAACATTCCTATGCAATGCCCTGCTTGGGACATCCTTTGGCAATCTTTTGTCTTTGTCTGATG
>NC_139554.1:89856489-90134128 GCF_965112155.1 Podarcis liolepis
ACCGTGCTGAATCCAGAAGCAGCCCCCAAGCTGTGAACCTTCTCCTTCCAGAGGAGTGCAAACTCACTATGAGAAGCCATCTCCCCACCTCCTGGATGTGAGACTGAGGCACACGAGTTGTGTGTTATAACACCTCTTCGTTTCACCACCTCCAGCCACTAACACCACAGTCACCTCTCCCAGGTAAAAGCTGGGTGTTCTCTGCCTATTGATGACACTTTACTCCAGATCATGGGTAGGCAAACTAAGGCCCGGGGACCGGATCCGGCCCAAACGCCTTCTCAATCCGGCCTGCAGACGGTCCGGGAATCAGTGTGTTTTTACACAAGTAGAATGTGTACTTTTATTTAAAATGCATCTTTGGGTTATTTGTGGGGCATAGGAATTCATTCTTTTTCTCCCCAAAAAAATATAGTCCGGCCCCCCACATGGTCTGAGGGACAGTGGACTGGCCCCCTGCTGAAAAAGTTTCCTGACCCCTACTCCAGATCAACAGTTCCAGAGGCTTCATACAGCAAGGGGAACAAGACAGAACCCTGCGACAAGTCCCATGGTGCCAAACAGTAGCCTTGCACAACTGCTTACCAGAAAAGGCCCCAGAGATGGATGTGGAAGCACAGAAGCACAGTGTTCCCGCCTCTCTGAGATGCTCCAGAATGATATTGTTGTCACCAGTATTGCAAGTCGCTGAGGTATCAAGGAGAACGAGCAGGCTCATGCTCCCCCTATCTCTTCTGGCAAATGTTATCAACCAGGACAACAACCAAGGCAGTTTCAGTGTCATGGCCAGACCTGAAGCTGGACTGGAATGGATGCAAATAATCAGTTCCTCTGAGCATACCTAAAGCTCAACTTCTCAAGCACCTTGCGCATAAAAAACTGGTATTTGCCACTGGGCAATAGTTGTTTAAGACCCCACCAACATCAGCCTGCCCTTAGCCAGCCTCTGTGTCTGCTTTCATATTGACAACCAGTCCAATGGGTGGAATTGCCTGCCAGCTTCCTCAATGTTGCTCTTGCATAGAACTCTGCCGGGGAGGAAGATAGGGCAAAACTAGAATTAGCTCTGGCTGTCATTGGCTCTGCTTACTGTCTGTCTCCTTGTCTTCCATCCTCCCAGTCCCAGTGGGCATTAGCCAACAGTGGGAGCCACTGTCAGAGAAGGACTTCCAGGTGGAACTTCACTGTGGTTTATAATTCAGAGAGATTCCTTTCTATGAGACACTAAATAACCATGTTAAGTAAAGGGTAATGCAGGGAATCGCCTAAAGTCACATGAGACTGTTAGGAGGCAGGAAGGCTTGAGTCTTCTGGACCAATGTACAGATTACAGCTTTCTTTTTTATCAATCCTTGTTTATAGACACACCCCACAAAAACCCACACTCAGCAGTTTTCATTTTAGAAATTAAGGGTATCATACATAAACACACACCCACACAACCCTCAAGAGGACTTTGTGTTATCCATATGTAAATATGGAAAGAGAAAAAAGTGGACTGCATTCTGGCAAAGTCAAGCTACAGATAACCAGAATGATAAGGTCAAACTGGGAGTTTTTCTGTTCCTGCCAGACGTTTTGTACAACTGGATCTTTTTGCTGGAACATTGGATTTGGCAGCCTCACCTCTCAGTCATGTACTCTCAAGCTGCGTGGACGCACTGACCAAGGAAATTGCAGCCTCAAATTACCAAGAAAACACCTGCAGGACAAGCAAATCCCATCAAACGTCTCTGTAAGAGTCATGGATCTGTATATGCCATTCAATAGTACCATTAGCCACTCTGGGCCAAGCAGAACAGGATAGAATACAAATCTGCATACGTGCACAAAAAGATCTGTGTAATGCCCAAGCATACACAAATCACTAAAAGGGAGGGGAAACCTCTCAGTGATTTTAAGTGGTTTATTACTAAATGAACACACCAAGACTGTTGTTGGTTTTTGTCCTTACTCAATGTCTGCCTGCCAGTTCATCTCCTTTACCCAGAAGTCATCATTCCACCAGCTCCTTACCCTGTATTGCCTCCAGGACCCTCTTCTAGTAGCCAGGTCTGCATCAACCTACCTTTGGCCGATTAATTGTGGCTACCCATCTTCCTGACCGATCACTGTCAATTGCCATGGGGTTCACCAGTCCTTTAGCTGTAGAGCCATCCCAGAGCCATGAATAATTCACACCGCTATAGAGCTAATTCAGCACAAAGTCTCCCCATTTCGCGGGGTCTTTTCCTGCTTCTGCCAGCTAATAATGCTGGAGGGTTCAAAATAAAGAGCAGGGACCGGGACATAAATCAAAGAGGCCATTACAGGCAACGTATATCTCATCGTGATTAAGTGGTCCCCTGATTTCTAGAGAAAGATAAGGGCCAAAGAAAAGTAGGTCCCTTGACAGCACTGGGTAATTCTTAAAGATATTCCCCAGTAACTAAAGCATTACTCAGGATAAACCTGACGTACAGATTTTAGGAGCAAAGCCATAGATCCGCCTTTATAAATGAGCTCTGCACAGTGACATCTATTTACAGTGGTTATGAGTGATGAGCTGGAGTCCAAAGATCCATCTGCAGAGTATCATATTGAAGCCAGGCCTCCCTATGGAAGCAAGGAGAGAGGGAGTATTGTTCTTCAAGTAAGCACAGGGCTGATACTTGGACAATCTGCAGGCCCAGACTCAGCCTTGCTCTGCTTGATTTTCAGCAGCAGCCAGGCAAGAGGATGATGACTAAAGCTGACATTAAAAAAGTGTAAACACACACTGGAGGAGGATGTCTAGTGCCTCAATGGGACCAGCCTAATTATTTTCCAGTAATAGGCATTCCCTTAAATTACAACTTGTATTCCAAATAAGTATACAAAGCCCTCTCATTTCTTTCTTGAGTGTGTTCACAGCTTATTAGCAATGTAAAAGAGCTCTCTGGAGTACTCCTTTCTCTTTAAAAGAAAATGTAAGCAAACGCGAAATTCCGGAGGACAAAACTGCAAATAAAACACAGAGCAGCAGTATAGGAAAGTTATAACTTTACACCTGAAAACTGGTAGATATATACTAATCTACTATATAAGACTCTATCTTTGAACTTGATGGTGTTTGCTGTGCTGCAGGAACCTCAGAAACAATCTGAGACATGGAAAAATAGGAAGCCATTATTAGCTCATCAAGCTGAGGGTTGTCAACACTGACTGACAGGAGCTGTCCAGGGTTTCAGACAAGAGACTTCCCTAGCCCTGCCAGGAGATAACAGGGATTCTTCTCTGAAATGACCTGACAAAAAGCCTTCCTCTGTGCTTTACAAAGAACTTGTTTCATTTCTTTCTTTAGAGCAATCTAAAACAGAAATTAAAAATTACTGTTAAAAAGAAACATGAAAAGCAAGTTAATGCAAATCTTTTAAATGTAAATAAAACCAGCAATTTCAAAACAGTTCCAAATAATCAAATTATATACCAAAAATTCAATGCCTGGGTAGGCTTGCCATAACAAAAAAGTTTTTTAGCAGATGCCGAAAGCAGTATAGTAAAGGTACCTGCCTAATATTAATGCATAGGGCATTTCAGCGAGCAGGTGCTGTATATATTTATGTTCTAATGCATGTATCTGCCAACTGTAGAAAACACAAGATGCATATTGACAAAGTGTCCTCTGGCCTACAGAGGTTTATGTCACAATAAATCTGCCTCTTTTTAAGTTGTCACAGTATTTATGAAAATAACAATAATAATTAAAGGTAATGTTATATGCATACAAGCACTTTTTTCATACTCATTCTATATGGGTATCTTCTTTGGAACCCTTAGAGAAGATCCACTGGTCTTTTATGAATGCTGGTTTCATCGTTTAATAGTTTGACTACTTGGCTAATCAGTATCAAGCGTACAGCTTTTCTCAAGTGTTTATGCTTTCTCTTAAAGTTTCTCTTGCTGCATTGCATACAGTAACTAAAATATGCAGTGTGATTATCTAGGTTGTGGGTGTCAGAGGGGGGGAAAATGTCAGCTGACTGTATTGTGCTATATATGAAACTGAACAAAAGCCCTTTTTCTCTTTCTGAATCTGCCAGCCTGTCAATCTGCAGTAAAGAAATAACTAACCACCCACTCTCCTCCACCTCCTTCTTAAACATTGTCTTTTTCTTAAAGGAATACATTGTTCAGTTTAAATTTACAAAAGTTGATCTATGTGGAAATGTGCAAGTTAAAGATCTGTATGTCTATATGTTGGGTTGTTTACTGGTGCCCTTACACAGATGGTTGCAGGGTCTAAGGAAGCCATGCAGTTTTGACAAAACATATGTCATGGTTTGTTTTTAAAGGTCTTTGAATTATGGTCAGAAACATACTGAGGGCCAGTGTAGATCTCTTAGGACCAGTGTTATATGATCTCGGCAGCCCCTCCCAGTCACCAGTCTGGCAGCTGCATTCTGGATTAGTTGTAGTTTCCAAGTCACCTTTAAAGTTAGCCCCATGTAGAGCACATTGCAGTAGTCTAAGCGGGAGGTAACCAAAGCATGTATCACCTTGGTGCAACCGTGTGCAGGCTCATAGGGTCTCAGCCATTGTACCAGATGGAGCTGGTAGACAGCTGCCTTGGACACAGAATTGACCTGTGCCTCCATGGACAGCTGTGAGTCCAAAATGACCCCCAGGCTGCACACCTGGTCCTTCAGGGGAACAGTTACCCCATTCAGGACCAGAGAATCCTCCACACCTGCCTACCACTTGTCCCCCAGAAATAGTACTTCTGTCTTGTCAGGATTCCACCTCAATCCATTGACTGCCATTCCCCCAACCACTTCCAGACACAGGACGTTCACCACCTTCACTGATTCCAATTTAAACAAGAGCTAGAGCTGGGTATCATCTGCATATTGGTGAACACCCAACCCAAACCAGCTGATGATCTCTCCTGGTGCTTTGATATAGATGTTAAAAAGCAGAATTGAGTCCAAAATGGGCTCTTCATATCACAATAGAATGATGTGGATAGGCTGTGAGTATGTATGTATATATGTATGAATAAACAAACAAACAAATGCAAAGCTCTCAGTTGTCACAGATGCATCTCAAGCATGTTTTCCAAAGACACCAGGTTTTATTCAGGCTACTTTAAACAAAGTCAGGAAAATCTAGTGCATGAAACTGCCTCAGGTAGTGTTTCACTTCAAGCAGGAGTGTTTGTACCAGCTGCCACTGTGCCCCTGGGTCTCTGTGAAGTGGGAGCATTGCTTAACTTGAAAGCTTTTCTCTCCCCCCCCCCCTCCTTAAATACATATTTCCTTTCATTTCAGAAACTGCCTTCTGGGCTCACATTTGCAGTGACAACGCTGTGCTCAGAGGGAATGTGTAGCAGCCGATCGTCTCTAGTAAGAGTTGGCAGATGGGAAGGTAGCAGTATTCTTTTGCTTGACAGAAAAGGGAGTTTAAGTAAAGGAAAACAGATAAACGGTGGGGTCTGGAGAGGGAGGAATCGAAGGCATCCTCTTTTCTAAATTCTCTGAGTTTGCTAGGCACGTGAGTAGTGCCAGAACACAAGTGGGAGAACGCAATGAGATGAAGACAAAGAAGCAGTTTAAAGCCCATATTTGTTATGCATACAGATGTACATAATTTCAGCAATGGAAAGCGCACGTCCTCCATTTTGTTCACATGACAAATCTTCCCTTTGTCCTTTCAAGACTTAGAGGGCACCTCTGCCAAAAAGTTAGGCAGGAACTTTATTATCTCAAGAACAGAATAGCAACATGAAACCCACACAGGTACATTTCCAAACACACCCCAATAATCATGGGAACTGTAGTTTTCCTCACAGGGCTCTAGATATTCACATTCTTATCAAACTGCAGTTCCCAAAACTCAGTGAGCAGGGTGTGTGCTTTGGATGTGCTTTAAATGTGTAGTGCTTTAAAGAGGCATCGCAGGGGGTCGATGACCCTTGGGACCCCTCTCAACTCTGCAATTCTATGACTCTTAAGTCAAGTGCCACCTAGTATACTATCAGTTTTATTCATTTAACTTTTACTCAGGGTGGACCTATTGAAAGTAATTACCACGACTAATGTAGGTTCATTCATTTCAGTGGTGTATTCTTCATAAAAGTGAGTACAACGCTATTGTGAGCCTATCCATACAGAAGAGAACCTAGCTGTATCCCTAGCTGTATCCAGTGCAAAGCTGACTGGATAGTACAGTGGTACCTCGGGTTACAGACGCTTCAGGTTACAGACACTTCAGGTTACAGACTCCAGTAACCCAGAAATATTACCTCAGGTTAAGAACTTTGCTTCAGGATGATAACAGAAATTGTGCTCCGGCGGCACGGTGTCAGCAGGAGGCCCCATTAGCTAAAGTGGTACCTCAGGTTAAGAACAGTTTCAGGTTAAGAATGGACCTCCAGAATTAATTAAGTTCTTAACCCCAGGTACCACTGTACCACCCTGGCAGTTTTTCAACATTCAAAAAACAAATTAGGCCTTTATTTTTCAAAAAAAGAAGGCGGGGTGAATATATGTTTAATTGAATTAAGCATTCAGTGCTTTAAAACATTGTACAGCAAAGGTCCACAATCTTCCTGAGTGACGGGAACTGCAGCATTGTGAAGCTACAACACTCAGCAGCCTTAACAAAATACAGTTCTCAGGATTCTTGGTGCGGGGGGGTTGGGGTTATAATGACCATTAAAGTGATAGGAGTGGTTTAAGTGGATTTCAGCTGGACCTTCAGCAGAAGGTTGCAGCATGGAATGCTCCTGTTTTGTGCTCCACACAACAATGCCTTTTTACAGGACAATCTGTCCCATCCCACCCCCCTAACAGTCAGCATTTTAACTGAGCATGCACAGTCCTCATTGGGCTGGTTTGGATTTCTCACCACCACCCCTTTAAAGCCTCCCCCCATCTTTTGTACATCTGAAAATATTTGTGTTCCCCCAATCCTGCTGATCTCTTCCTCTTGTGCATGAATCATGCCTAAATAAAAAAATTCCTTCCAGTAGCACCTTAAAGACCAACTAAGTTAGTTCTTGGTATGAGCTTTCGTGTGCATGCACACTTCTTCGTGCATGCACACGAAAGCTCATACCAAGAACTAACTTAGTTGGTCTTTAAGGTGCTACTGGAAGGAATTTTTTTATTTTGACTATGGCAGACCAACACGGCTACCTATCTACTACATGAATCATGCCTGCTCAGCTACCTAAGGATTGGCGTTCAGAGAATTGAGTTCACTGATCGTTTATGATGGTCTTGTCAATATACCATGCGTACACTTCTTTCTCAAAGAATCAATCAACAACCTTTAATAACTGTTCTCTGAGTTGATAGTTTGTCTCCTGCAAGCTTACTGGTATAATGTTAATATTTAACCTGAAATATAATTTATGTATTCAATACCAGGATATTACCAATGCCAGAAGCACATAAACCTGTGCATCATCTTTCTCTATAATTATGTTGCCCAGTATATCTTCCTGAACTCCTTTGGGAGGAAGGGTGGTATTTACATTTAGCAAACAAATAAATTAGTCAAATTTATCTGTACCATCTGAAATCTCAATGCATCTATATGTAGACCTTTCTTAAGGAGGAAACTTCATTGCTGAGCAGAGTAGCTGCTCATCCTTTTCTATCATGACCGAGTTCATGAAACTGGCTGGATACAGAGGAGTGGTGGGAGGCATCAGCTGGGGAATCCCCAAGGGAAATCCCAAGGCAAGAAGGCTCAGAGCCAGGAGATTGGAGGTGGGACAACGATAAGTGAGCAGAGGAAGAAGAGGGAGCAGACTGGGAAGAGAAGGTGTGCTGGTCCCGGGGGGGGGGGTTACCATGCGGCGTAGTCTGAGGCTGAAGCGGGGTCTAAGGCAGGGAGTCAGGCGTGGTCAGGAACTCTGGCAGAAAGCAGGACAGGGTGCCGGCAGGAACAGGTAACCAACGATGTTGCTCCCGCAACCTGGGACTGGGCTGACTAGCCTTTATCTCCTCTGAGGCATAGGGCGGCCCCGGTCCACAGGTGACTCGCCTCTCCTAGCCTGGAGGCAAGCACTCCTCCTACAACAACTTAGTTCCCTCCGCCTCTCTGCCCTGAGCCTCTGCAGCTCAGGAGAGGCTGGAGGGTTACTGGACCCAGAGGCAACCTCACCTTCCCCTGACAGGGCTGGGAGAGGAGCACCTGCAGGCAATGTGTCCTCGATCACCTCCGGAGCCAGAGCGGATTCAGCTGGTGTCTGCTTCTGAGGATCCAGCACAGGTGAGGGCCCTTCAGGTTCAAGCCCCTGCCCCGGCTCAGCCGACCCTGGAGGCGGAGACTCCTGTGCAGACTGGGATCCCTCAGGTTCATCCTCTGAATCAGATTCCCAGGCCATCACAGAAGGTGTTGGAAACTGAAGAGGTAGCAGAGTTTAGTGAGCAGGAAGAGGCTGTGGCAGAGAGCAGTCCAGAAGCAGAAGAGACTGTGGCAGAGAGCAGTCCAGAGGCTGGAGAGGAGCGGGGCCGAGAGGCAGCAATGAGTCAGGCTGCTGAAGAAGCCAGGGAGTCTCCTGCTCCTGCTGTGACCAGCTCCCCTGCCCCCTGGTCTTCCAGAACCTGAAGAGGTACGAAAAGGGTGGAGCCACCAATTGGGGGGCAGCATTTTGGTCATCCCCCCCTTTGGAATGGCACCTGGGGAAAACCACCACTAACACCCCCCGCCTCGGAACGCCCCTGCATACTCATTATCCAAAAAAATGGATTGAAAAATCCAGCAGTTGAAGAAAGGCTCTCTGCTCATGCTCTGAAGCATTCTCTTCTATATTTCCTATGTTCTAAGGCAAGCATTCAAAATAAATGCTGGAGCTGAGCTCTGGCTCATATTAACCTCTGGATGCCGTCCATTTCAATCAGAAACATGCACATCTCTAGCAAATGCATCATGACTAAGAGATGCAAAGAAACTGAATCGTATTTGCATGTAAAGATAGGACTGTAATCTCATTTGCTGGTTCTGTTCTCCAGCACTATTAAGATAAAACGGCATAATCTCTGGCTCCACTTCTCCCTTCGCTACCCGCATCCATCTCTTTCTGAGCTATCCATAAATTAATTCTCTTCTGACTCCTTCTTTTCTTTATTGGAGCAATGAAATCATGCACACATGTGTCATGCCTCCAGCCAGCCAGAATATGAATTTAAAAAACCAATATATGGCTCTTCATCAAAACCATTGCACAGACAGGCTAGAAAGGCTTTGTATTAGACAACTTGTAGGGGCTCTATTTTCAAGGATACTGCTTTACAACAGAAGACTAGGCCATAGATTAATCTATGGGTATATTAGCACTGCAGATTTAAAACAGTTTAATATAGTAATATATAGGAAGCTGCCTTATTCCATTGGTCATGTAGCTTAGTATGCTCAACACTGACTGACTGGGAGAGGCTCTCCATTGTTTCAGGCAGGAGGAGCTGAACCTGGAAACTTCTGCAAGCAAAGAATGAGCCTTCCTACTGAGCTATGGCCCTTTTGCTCTTCTCTGCCTTCTCCTCAGGAAATATTATGAGTCGGGTAAAAAGGTAAAGGGCTCCTGACAGTTAAGTCTGGTCGCAAACGACCCTGGGGTTGCGGCGCTCATCTCGCTTTACTGGCCAAGGGAGCAGACGTTTGTCCACAGACAGTTTTTCTATAATAATAATAATAATTTATTATTTATACCCCGCCCATCTGGCTGGGCTTCCCCAGCCACTCTGGGCGGCTTCCAAAAGAATATTAAAATACTATAATACATCAAACATTAAAAGCTTCCCGAAACAGGGCTGCCTTCAGATGTCTTCTAAAAGCCTGGTAGTTGTTGTTCTCTTTGACATCTGGTGGGAGGGTGTTCCACAGGGCGGGTGCCACTACTGAGAAAACCCTCTGCTTGGTTCCCTGTAACCTCACTTCTCGAATGCTGCTGTTTTCTGCAGATGCAATAGAGGCGGTGAAGAAAGTCTTCTTCGCCGTCGCTATCGCCACTTGGTAGGCTCGACATTGAGCTCTAACCCGTGTCCGGTCAGATTCAGAATGGGTTATCTGCCACCGGCGCTCTAGCCATCTCAACGATTGTTTCATTGCCCTCAGTTCCGTGGAAAACCACGGGGCTGTCCGGGCTCCATGCAATCGGTGACGGCGCTTTGGAGCCAAAC
Source organism: Podarcis liolepis (assembly GCF_965112155.1). NCBI lineage: Eukaryota > Metazoa > Chordata > Lepidosauria > Squamata > Lacertidae > Podarcis > Podarcis liolepis. Next base: position 89,866,641 of record NC_139554.1, read on the forward strand.
AGTCAATAGCCCTGGTTAACTCCACATTCCAGCGGGCCACCAGGGAATCAGCTGAAAGGCCATCAACATGGGATAAAACATCTCCTACCACTCTCTGGAAACCATTTGGATCTATTAAGTGGCGGGGGCGGACCATCTGAATCGGTCCCGCCTCCCTGCAGAGGGGAAGGGTCGCGCAGAAGTCCAGTTGCACCAGGAAGTGATCTGACCATGGCACTTCTTTGGTTTCGCTTTTACTTAGTGTCAGATCACCAACATCCATAGAGGTGAACACCAGGTCTAAGGCATGCCCGTGGCTATGAGTTGGGCCAGACTTATTCAGGGACAGCCCCATGGAGGCCATGCTTTCCACGAAGTCCCGAGCGGCCCCTTGTAAGGTCGTGTCGGCATGGCTGTTAGTATCCCCTAGGACAACCAAACTAGGTGTCTCCAGGAGGACATCCGCCACGACCTGAAGCAGCTCGGGCAGGGAATCCTTGGGGCAGCGGGGAGGTCGGTACACCAATAGGAATCCTGTACTGCCCCTATTGCCCAACTTCCAGAACATGCACTCAGAGAACTGGGTCTTTCCAATAGGACGCCTGGTGCAAACTAATGACTTCCTAAAAATCACTGCAACCCCCCCTCCCCGCCCACAAGGCCTGGGTTGCTGTGCGTAAGAGAAACCTGGTGGACAAGCAGCGGCAAGGACAGGCCCATCTGCTTCATCCAACCAGGTCTCTGTCACACATGCCAGGTCAAATCCTCCATCCACAATCAGGTCGTGGATGGCAGTGGTTTTATTCATCATTGACCTGGCATTGCACAGCAACACTTCTGGGTCATGTGGCCAGCATGACTAAGCCACTTCTGGCAAAACCAGAGCAGCGCATGGAAACGGCGTTTACCTTCCCGCCACCTATTTATCTACTTGCACTTTGACGTGCTTTCGAACTGCTAGGTTGGCAAGAGCAGGGACCAAACAATCACCCCATCACGGGGATTCGAAGCACCGACCTTCTGATTGGCAAGCCCAAGGCTCAGTGGTTTATACCACAGTGCCAATGAGTGGGGCAGAGATCACTAACAAACATTTTCAGAGATTTCAGTTTCATAAACATACATTTTGCATGTGAGTCAATTGATTTTTTTAAGCGAGTTTGGATTAGGAAGTGGGTTCAATTATTTCTTCCAATAAAAGCCAGAAATTCATCACTGATGCATTCTTCCTGCTGGTGAAAGTCAGGTGGTTTGTTGTGTCTGGTACTACACAGTCTCCTACTTTGAATCAGCTCAGGAAAATTGTCACTTTTGGATGCATTGGAGAGATAAAATTAAGGGAAAGGACTGTGCAGCTCTCCCACAAGTGCTTCTTTCAATGGATTTTCTCTGTAGTTATGTCCTACCCTAATGGAATTCAGAATTTGACCCTGGGAAGTGACAGTGATTACAGGCTGAATCCAGTGCCAAAGGGAGGGATTAGTCTTTCCCTTAGTATTTCAGACAGAGGGCCTGACTGATTGCTTTTCAAAGCTGAAAGATAACCAGCCCTAGTTCATTGTGTTTGGAAATTAAAATGGAAGGTTTGGGAGTGACTGATGAGTTACAGGCAGACATTTTGCATTTGGAATGAATGGAAAAGGTGACCAGCAGATGACAGTAAAAGCTGATGGATGAGGTGAACACAAATGTCAGAAAGAACATAAAATGATAATGTCTTTTGGGGAACTGTCCCAAATTTATCTATCTATCTGTCAATCTATTTATCTATCTTTCATTCCATCCATCTATCCATGACAATAGGTAAATTAAACATTGGGTATGGGGTATAAGTACAGTGGTACCTCGGGTTAAGTACTTAATTCGTTGCGGAGGTGCGTTCTTAACCTGAAACTGTTCTTAACCTGAAGCACCACTTTAGCTAATGGGGCCTCCTGCTGCCGCCGCGCTGCCAGACCACGATTTCTGTTTTCATCCTGAAGCAAAGTTCTTAACCTGAAGCACTATTTCTGGGTTAGCGGAGTCTGTAACCTGAAGCATATGTAACCTGAGGTACCACTGTACTACTATATGCACTGAAATTTAATATTGATCTGTGAAGAGGTTTTTTGTTGTTGTTGTTGTTCTCTTCTGGATTTTGTGATATATTTTTAAATGATAAATAAAATCTATTTATTTTTATTTTTTAAAAATCCAGTGGTTTATCTGCAAGATGGCATTTGGCAGGCACTCTGGTACTACAAACTTGCTGAAGCTGTGTTGGTGCAAGAAGTGAATTGAATATTGGAGCGCTTCCACACTGTCACTGTTTTTTCAGGTGGGATTCAGTCACACACTGGCAAATTCAAGTTGTGAAATTAACGTCAATTGGACGGCCCTGCACAACAAATCTGCTTCTCCAAAAGACTGGACATTTTGAGATAAGGAGACTAAAGGGAAAATGCACTGGAAAGTGTGAGGTAACACTTGCTGTGGTGCAACACCATAATCTCCCTGCAAACAAAACAAGTCGAATACTCAATAAGAAGGTCATCTGGAAACACCCAATCAGATTAAAGCACAGAAGTGTTGGTGATAGAGCCAGTAGTTGTTAAACAAAGAAAGGGATGCAAAACACGTTAGGGTAAATAGCCCCTGTGAACATTTTTTTAGCTAAGATTATATTTTCTTAAAGGATTTCTGAGGATTAACAGACAGATTCTGATTGATCTCATTTTAGGGTAGCTGGTGCACAATTTTCCCGCACTGCTGATAGGACATTCAGGCTTCATCCATGACCACCTGCTTCTCTCAGAGGGCTTCTTAAGGTGATCATGCGGCGTGTGAAATGTCACAAAACCAGGAGCTGTACCATTCAGCCAACCCCATAAAAACCTCCACAGTGCTGCAGCACAACTGTGCTCAGGTTTAGGGTTTGAAGTGGAAGGGTTTAAGCCAGGGGTGGGGAGCCTGTGGCCCTCCAGGTGTTGCTGGGCTCCAGCTACCATCTGCCCCAGCTAGCATGGCCAAGGGCCAGAAGTCCCCCAATTCTGGTTTAAATCCTTCCTCTTACACTGCACTGTTCAAGTTGAGGGCTACAATTCTCCACCAGTTCTAACCATAACTTTAGATCCCTGTGGGCCCCTAGCTTGTGCCCACCTATAAAAGATTCCATTTTTGACCCAAGGGTCTATTCCACTTGGCTGCATGAATACCATTAACCTTATGAGACAATACCTCACGAAAGCATCCTCACCCCAAAGCACGGGGTGTGCATGTGGGTGGGTGTGGGTGTGTAGGCCTAAGAGACGCTTCTTTCCGCCGTATACTGAATCCACCAGTGTTTGCCATAGTGTGGAGAGGGAAATTTCCTCACACATAATGGGCATGCCAATAGGGAGATGCATGTGATTGTTTTCTTATGCACAGCTGTCGCAGGCTATTTGGGAAAGGATGCTTCCTCCTCCCTCAGGAAACAAGTGTCAGAACACTGGTAGACTCAGACTGCCATGAGAAATGTGTATGAGATCAATACCATGTGAGGGTCAGGACTGCTGCTGATGGTGTTACAATGACTCATAACAGCATGGTGAACTGCAGATGGCAAGCAGCACAGCACATTGGGGACTGTAATACCCATGGCTTGCATCACAAGTGACCTGTATTCAGGAAGCATTACAGGTCCTCGCTCTTGTCCGTTTATATACATTACTCCTGGGAAGGGTTGAACGAAAGCGTCTTTTCTTTAATTCTTTACTGGCGTTTATTACAAATGCCACTTTACTAGATGGGCTCCTGTAGTGGCAAATGGTACATCTACAAATTAAAAGTATTTATGTGCTCCAACGTAGTTTTATTTCTGATTTTTATGGGCATTAATTCATTCTCTGAAAACCAGCTGGAATGAGAAACAGGAATAAGGAGCTTCTTAATTTAGACTCGGGGCTGTTTTTCTTCTAATACTTAACGCATAATACTCAAAACAACAGCTTTATTATACACGCTGCATTTCAGGAAGGCCTATGGAATCAAATAAAACATGAGCCAGTGGTGGAAGAGGAATGCCGTCTTAGAAGGAAAAAGACAGCTAGGCTTATGCTGCCAAGGCAGGAGTTTGCAGTGGGTTCTACACTGCTGAGGCATAATGAAATGTATACTCTATTTGAAGTATGCGACTTTCCCTAAACTGTAGTTTGTTAATAATAATAACAATAATTTATTATTTATACCCCACCCATCTGGCTGAGTTTCCCCAGCCACTCTGGGCGGCTCCCAATCAAGTGTTAAAAACAGTACGGTGTTAAATATTAAAAACTTCCCTGAACAGAGCTGCCTTCAGATGTCTTTTAAAGATAGGATAGCTGCTTATTTCCTTCACATCTGAAGGGAGGGTGTTCCACAGGGTGGGCGCCACTACTGAGAAGGCCCTCTGTCTGGTTCCCTGTAACCTCACTTCTCGCAATGAGGGAACCGCCAGAGTTGGTGCAGGGAACTGTAGCTCTGTGAGGGGGGTAGGCTATGGTTCCCAATATTTTCTCCCATGTACTTTAAATGTATGGTGTGTTCACAGCCTAAACAGTGCTGCAGATCAGTTGCCTAATCCCTGAAGGCAGATGTGAAACTGCAAGGTACTGTATATGAACTGCAGGAACTGACACACTTGCTAATTCAGTAGGTTTGCCAGCCATTGCATTGCATTTCTGATTTTAAAACCTTTCTGCACTCTCCTGGAGTGCCACCACCAGTCATTGTAAAGGTAAAGGGACCCCTGGCCAGTAGGTCCAGTCGTGGCCGACTCTGGGGTTGCGGCGCTCATCTCACTTTATTGGCCGTGGGAGCCGGCGTACAGCTTCCGGGTCATGTGGCCAGCATGACTAAGCCACTTCTGGCGAACCAGAGCAGTGCACGGAAATGCCCTTTACCTTCCTGCCGGAGCAGTACCTATTTATCTACTTATACTTTGACGTGCTTTCGAATTGCTAGGTTGGCAGGAGCAGGGACTGAGCAACGGGAGCTCACCCCCTTGTGGGGATTCGAACCGCCGACCTTCTGATCGGCAATTCCTAGGCTCTGTGGTTTAACCCACAGCGCCACCAGTCAGTGTAGACAGTACTAAATGGACCAGGTGTCTGACAGCTTTCTATGTTCCCATGTTCAGACCCTTGTGATATGTGGACAGCCATCACAAGGATCATTGAGCTTTATGACAAATAGGCATGCATGACGTGTTGACATGTCTTACAATAGCATGCTAACATTTGCAACTTGCTATTCATAAGCAAATGAAACTTGTCACCTAGTGATTGTTTTACACTACAACCTCCCTACACAAAGCATCTCCATGTATGAAAAATAAGCGTTTACCATATTGTGTGAATGACAGGACAAATTTCTCTTCATATTTTGGGTACATTGGTCTGGCTTCGTGCTAGCAATGACCCTGAATTCTTCCATCAAACAGCCAATGCATTACAGCAGCTGCTCATTCTATAGATTTGTCAGTTTTCAAATATCAAGGTTTGGCACAGGTGGTTTTTATTCCTTAGTAAATAGGGAAGGTGGGAAGAAAAGAACCATGTGGGGAGGTGTTTGGAAGTACATTCAAAAAATAGAACAAATAAATGTCTCCATAAAGAGCACCAAGTGCTTGACAATTAAAACTATTCCAAATAAACAAATGGCATTCACTATCCAAAAAGGGACTCATGCAGCCAGAGTTTTCCTACCTCACCATTCATAAGAGCCAACACCTTAATTATTGTGGAAGCAGTCAACAAAGCCTTATGCAGAATAGTGCAGACAGAAGATCAGGCATAATCCTACACGGATTTGCTTTCAGTTAATACATCAATATATATATATTTTTCCACACTAAATGACTAGCTTAGAGCATGTCCTCTAGCACCACCTAGCAGACTGACTGAAAAAGTTACGCCAGTCTGAACAAAAATCAGTACAGTACCATTAAGAAGCACTGTTAGATTTAAGATATCACAGTTTGTTTATATAAATCTATGGTACAGCTGCATTTGGAAGACTGTGCATAGTTTATTTATTTCATTTCAGTGATTACCTCACTTTTCCATCCAAATGGAAGTCCAAAGCAGCTGGCAACAGCAAATAATATCAAGCTGCAATCCAACAGTATGAAATAACCTATAAAGTTTTAAATCAGTACCTATGTTTTTATCAGCCCATCTAAAAAGAGAGCTTAAAAAAAGTGATACTGCTGGGAGTTACATCAAAAACTCAGGACAGAACTTTGATACATGTTTGGAGGTAATTTGAGAGTGTTGTGTTTAAGATGTTAACTATGAAATTAATTATTGTATCAATACACACTGTGTGGAAGCAAAAAAGGGGGGGGAGGATTTGTGACACAAAACAGACACAAAGCTTTAGTAATAACTTTAGAAGCAATCTGAAAGTTAACACAGCATGGAACATAGTGGCCAAGTAATCTCTGTCCAAAGGGTGCCATACCTAGCAAACCAGCTATAGCTGGAAATAGGCACTCCTAGCTACTGTGGCCCCTGAAGCCTTCAGTGACAATGTTGGGTCAAGGAGCATTCTTAATCTACGGGCCTGCTTATTCCACCTCTCATTCCCAAGTCCTCAGACATGCAACACTTCTGTCTTATCAGGATTCAGTTTTAATACATTGGCCCACAAGCAGCCCATCACCACTTCTAAGAGTAGCACTGCTAATAAATACAACAATGCAAATAAAAGAATCTTTAAAAACCAGGATCTTTAGCCATCACTTTTGTTCATGAGTGTAGTGAGAAACTTGGATGATAGCAAGAAACTTGCTACTGATCAAAAACTAAAACATACGCTAATTTTTTATTTGCAAATTTAACTAAGTGAGGGAGGAAAAATATTAAGGGAATATAAACACCTTTTTTATGAAAGAAAAAGAAATAATATATGAAAAATAACAAATTTCTTAAAAACCATCAACGGCTCATATTAAGGCTACAATAACCACCAATGCATCCATCCGAACTTAAACATTAATACAGGGATACCTCAGGTTAAGAACTTAATTTATTCTGGAGGTCCGTTCTTAACCTGAAACTGTTCTTAACCTGAGGTACCACTTCAGCTAATGAGGCCTCCCGCTGCTGCTGCACTGCTGGAGCACGATTTCTGTTCTCATCCTGAAGCAAAGTTCTTAACCCGAGGTACTATTTCTGGGTTAGCGGAATCTGTAACCTGAAGCGTCTGTAACCTGAAACGTCTGTAATCCGAGGTACCACTGTACATGGGGAATCAATATGGTGCCCTACAGATGTTTTTGCACTCCAACTCCCATCAACCCCAGCCAGTACGGTAAATGGTAAGGGATGATGGGAGTTGCAGGCCAACAATAGCAGGTGGTTACCACATTAGCTACTTCTGGTTTAATATAAGCCCTCCAGTTGTTTATATGGGTATCCACATGAAACAGATGTCTATGAGTAGCTTCCAATGTAGCCAGGATGGTCCTCAAGGCATTGTGTCATAAACGATGGGTGTTTATCCTTCCAGGCTCAAAGGGCAAGTCTCGTAATGACCATAAAAGGCTAGCATGATCCACGTTAGAGAAATCATAAACTCTAACACAGAAGAGACTATGAGATGGTTGAACAGTGTTCTCGAAGCTACGAACATGAGTTTGACCAAGCTGCGGGAGGCAGAGGAAGACAGGAGTGCCTGGCATGCTCTGGTCCGTGGGAGTCACAAAGTCAGACACGACAACGACAAATCACAGAAGATAAAAAAAATTCCTTCCAGTAGCACCTTAAAGACCAACTAAGTTAGTTCTTGGTATGAGCTTTCGTGTGCATGCACACTTCAGATACACAGTGTATCTGAAGTGTATCTGAAGAAGTGTATCTTCAGTGTATCTTCAGTGTATCTGAAGAAGTGTGCATGCACACGAAAGCTCATACCAAGAACTAACTTAGTTGGTCTTTAAGGTGCTACTGGAAGGAATTTTTTTTATTTTGACTATGGCAGACCAACACGGCTACCTATCTGTAACTGAAATCACAGAAGAGTGCATACAATTTGTAAACAATTTAATATATATTTATTCTAAAAGAAGATCTACAAAAGAGTGGCTGAGAGAGAGGTGCGTTTATTTTGCTGCTCTTTTGCTGTGTGTATCACACCAACAGGTTTTTTGTATCATTTTCACGGCTAATATTATACAACGGAAGTTTGCAAATCAGTACTGTATAGCCTTCCCAGACATTAGCGCGCTTCATAGCTCTCTCCAAAAACCAGTGCATTCCTGGGGAGGAAAGTTAGTTGTAACACACTCGGCCACATCATCATGACAACAGAAGCACAAGTTCCAAGGCAATTGCATGGCCCAAGAAATAACAATCGTGCATTTGTTGTGCAAAAGAAAAGGGGGGAAGAAGCCCCCAACAACGACCCTCTTGACTGCGATTAAGGGAACGTAATTGCGATTATTTTGAGAGGCGAGTAGCCTTTATCACCCCCGCCTACCCGCCACACACATATACACACTTCCTTTTAAAAACCTTAACCCCCTAACAAGGCGGTGCAACAAAGCAGAAGGGCTTGAGAGAGAGCGGGACGCTTCTCGCAGAATGCCTCTCCTGTGAGAGATCTCTCCCAGCCCGGCCACGATCAATGGCTGCTCTGTTCCTCCGAGGCTCCTGGCGGGCTGCGCAGCTGTCCGCGGTAAGTAGGCGAGGGCAGCAGGCATGGCAAGCCAGCTCGGCAGCTGCCCAGTCTGCGCTTTTTCTCCGCGCCTCTGGGGCGGCAGGGCGAAGCCAAACGCTGCCTATATAACTGCAGCTTGGCGGAAACGAGAGGGGTCGGGGTCGGGGGGGCTATGAGTCAGGCAGGCCCTCCTCGCCAAGGGCTGCAGGGAGGAGATGAGCAGCGCAGCCCTGCTCGCAAAGAAGCCCCTCCAAGGAGCTGGCTCGTGGGTAACTGGCCCGAGCAACGCGCCCTTGCAAAGGATGATTTGCACATATATATTACTTCGAGGGAACCCCCTTTCTTTTCTCTCTCCATTTGCATTTCAGTTTGCATTTGCAAACTCCCCGGATTTGCATTTCAGCTTTGCTCAATAAACCTCTTCGTGTTGCCTGCCTTGTGGGATATATTATATGCGTCTTCCTCCCCGCTCCATCCTAATGGACAGGAAAACGGGCTAAGGCAAAATCGAGAACCACAAGAAGAAGACAGCGGAAAGGTCCAATTATAGCCCGGCGGTGGGGAGGGGGGGCTCCAATGCCTTTTGCAACAGCAGGGGTTCCTCGTCGTCAAGGCAACCCGGAACTCCCGCCGGGTATTTTCTCCTGCTAAGCTTGAGCACGCCGCTTTCTCAGCAGCTGACTTTCTTTACGGCACCCACGTGCGTTTTCCCTTTCCGGTATATTAATTCAAGCGGCTGCTGCTGCTGGCTGCTGCTGCTGCTGCGGGTGGAGTGTGGGTAGGTAGAATTGAGTTGGGATTTAACGCCGCGTTGCTAAAAGAGGTATTGGCCCTTTCTGCTGGTAGGAGATCGGGTCCTTATCCTTAGCGCGTGCCCATTTCCAGTGCTTTAAAACGGAATGCCTTTATGCGCGTTTAATTGTGTTTCAGAATTGCCTTTGTAAATGGAAGGGGCACAAAACAGAACGAAGCATGGATACAAGCAGTTGCAGTTAGATGCAAAATTAGTTAAAATTAGAGGAGTTCTTTCAGGCTCCCCCCCCCCCAGCTAAATTCTGCGATCTGCAATTAGTATAGGTTGACTTGTTATCTTGTTGCATGACCTGCTGTTTTGGCAAATTAGTGTTTAGGGTGGCATCTGTTTTATGCTATGTCTGTGGTATGCTATAAAAAGCATGACATTTATACTTACACTGCAAGGGCATAATACTGGCCTTGTAGGCAAGGATTTTTTTCAGCTGGAACTCACCAGAACTCAGTTCCGGCACCTCTCAGATGGACACCATTGCCATTTTAAGAGAACAAGGGAGGTATTAATGACAAGTTCCAGCACCTCTTTTTCTAGGGAAAAAAAATAGCACTGCTTGTAAGCATGTATTATTGTTACTTAGGTTGCTTCCAGATGACCAGTCTTGGGCATTCAAAATTATTTGTTTGCAGGAGGTTTCCACAGTGTCACATTATTCCATCTTCCTATCACTTCCCTGATTGCAAAGAGTCTGATGGGGTGGGGAGGAGTAGTGCAATAGTGCCAGACTGTAACCCAAATTTGTATGTGATTGAATACCATCTCCCAAAACAGAGGCAGTCCAGAAGCACCCTTAACATATTATGCATATGTCATAGCTGTCTCTCTGTCATTTTTATCTTCATAAGAACCCTGCATGGTAGATTAGGCTGAGATATAATGACTAACCCAAACTAAACCAGTGACCTGAATAGAGATTTGAACCTGGGTCTCACAAGTCCTAGCTTGATATCCACTCTCTTTATATCTACTGCCTGAGACTAACTAGCAACAAAGTATTTCGTTATATACACTACACTACAACATCTGGGACCAAGAAGATAAATACTAATGCTGATTTTTTTGTGAGTGCTAACATCCCTACCTATGAAATGGGAACTCTGATTTCAGGACAAAAAGTTAACCTTGGAAAATGTATTTAGCATCCGAACACTCGATTTTGTGTTCTGGGCTCCAGCTTTGCCCTGTGCACAATTTTTTGGACAAGTTTTATTTCACTTTTACCACCTTTGAAATGGGTTTTCAGTTTGCAGCAGAAAACTGTGGTTTCGAACCCAAACTCTGCCTTGTATTCAGCTGCTTGAACAAGTTATTTGTCCTTTCTGATTAGCCAGGCTCCTGCTGCCATCATTTTGTGATTAACCAGTCATGGTACGCCCCCGCCCCCCCAAGATTCCTGGGAACTGTCGGAGTGTTGTTAGGAGTCCCCATTCCCCTCACAATTCTCAGAGGTATTGACTGTTAAACCACTCTGAGAACTGTAGCTCTGTAAGGAGAATAGGGGTGTGCTAACAACTCTGTCAACCTAGCAGTTCGAAAGCACATCAAAGTGCAGATAGATAAATAGGTACCGCTCTGGTGGGAAGGTAAACGGTGTTTCCGTGCGCTGCTCTGGTTTCACCAGAAGCGGCTTAGTCATGCTGGCCACATGACCTGGAAGCTGTATGCCGGCTCCCTCGGCCAATAAAACGAGATGAGCGCCGCAACCCCAGAGTCCGCAACTAGACCTAATGGTCAGGCGTCCTTTTACCTTTACTAACAACTCTTAGCTCCCCTAAGAAACTATACTTCCCAGCACTATTTGGGAAAAGCCATGACCATTTAAAGTGGCATGATACTGTTTTAAATGTACAGTGATACCTCTGGATGCGAACGGGATCCGCTCCGGAGCCCCGTTCGCAGCATGAGCAGAACGCAACCTGCGCGGGTCGTGATTCGCCGCATCTGCGCATACACGTGACGTCATTCTGAGCATCTGAGCATGCGCAAGCAGCGAAACCCAGAAGTAACCCGTTCCTTTACTTCCGGGTCGCCTCGGGACGCAACCTGAAAATATTTAACCCGAAGCGTCTTTAACCCGTAGTATGACTGTATAGCGTAAATGGAGCTTATGTGTAAATATGCTAATTCATCACTTGTCTTGAAATTGAACAGGCTAGCAGCTGAATATGGCAGTTCGGTTCCTTTGGAAGACAGTGGCCATGGTGGAGAGGCACAGGACTGGTTTCCTGGCAGTTTCCTGTGCTGGACTCTTTGGTGCTAACCTGACTTTTCACATCTTTCCTGAGGAGACATTCAGACCATTGTATCAGGCTTGGGCCAAGGGGAAACCAATGGAGCTCTCAGGAAAATTACAGATCCTGTTCCGTGACATCATCAGTGACGTCAGAGTAAAATCAGCAAATCGTTACCAAGCCTTCGTGGCCTACAGCTTCCACCCGGTGAGCGCTGGGCTTCCATGGTTGCCTGCAGGCTGTGTCGTGGGCATTCCTGCCCATTTCAGTGGTGCAGCCAGTGATGATAACAGGACTGCCAGCCACGTTGTTATGATTGAAGGCAAAGAAGTGGACTGGGACAGCACAGAAGGCCTGGCCTTGAAGGAGGCCCTGACCCTTTCTCCGGAGGCTCAGAAGTTTGCCATTGCAAGAGAGCTCATGTACTTGCAAAGCAACGGACCCTTCATATGTGCTGCTGTTGCCCCCGTTTGTTTAGCTGGGACTTGGATTTCTGGGGTAGCCATAAAGCAGCTTCTGGGCTTGTATTCGGGTCCAGTGCTCTTACGAGGCCTTTACAACGTGGCTGTAATGGCGATTGGATTTGTAGGCTATTGTCTCTCGTACGACGCTGTGAGTCAGGCAATGGATTACAGGACAGACAGAAATACAGCCACCGTTTCCACCAGCTTTGCTAGAGGTGGAGTGGAGTTCTATAATAAAATTCTGTCCCAGAACAAGATTTTCCGCACGCTCATGGGCAAGAAAGGAGAGCGGATATATGCCCCAAGTGGCAATCTTTTCCCAAGATACTGGTTCAGATTAAAACACGCATCATACACTTCCAGAAGAGACTTGATTATCAATATTTTAAGCATGCCCCAGGCATAGGAGTAGAGGCACTGTTGAATTTTGAGCTTGTAGATTATGTATTCTCTTTGGAACACTGCAGCCTGGTTTCACTTTTCATATGATTTCATTAGCATTTCAATTATTATTATTTGGGGGGTGGGGAGGGGAAGGGCTTGATTTTATTTTTCCTCCCTGTCCTGGATGCACTGGTTGTCTTTAAAAATTAAAGCCTCGCTTCAAAGGTTCTGTGTCCTACATGCCTCTAAATTCCTTCTTAAAACTCTGAGGGAGTGTTACTTGCCAAGCACAGAGCTGGAAGAGCTAGCATTTTCTTTATTTTGCATATTATTTTGAATGAACATAAAATGCAGAGGGCAGCATGATGTGCTCTTGTTAATGTAAAGAGCGGGTGGTGTGCAGAGCTGTGGGCAGGTGCAGAACTGCCATGTAACTTGGTGTCTTTAGGAACATCTAAAGAAAAGATGGAGGAAGCAAGTTTCTAGTCCTCGTGGATTATGGAGGAAAGTTTAGCTAAATATTGGATCCATGTGTTGAGAACGTTGAAACTTACAGCAGAGCCTATGAGGCTACTGGTGCCCTGTATGGTTCCATGTTATTCCCCAGTGTAAACCTGCATCTAGTGTAAATGCTGTTCCCCCATTCTGATTCCTTAATGCCAGTTGTTATCCTAGCCACAATCTTAACATTAACAGTCAGATGCACTGGCCCATTGCACTGTTAGGATCGTCCTACTCTCGTGTAGGGCCCTGGCAGAGACACATGCCCGACTGGCGTGTTCTCTCCCTCCTGGTTGGTTGTTCAGGAGCTTCAAAAGCTTTCTTCAGCCCAAACATCACACAGCAACTGATACCAAGAAGCATCAGCACACTTAGGGATCCGCAGACTATTCGCAGTTTGCGTAACAGAACTCAGTAGGTCAGCATTTTGGCTAATCTACATTTATTTACATATAATACACTCAGAGCATTCTGACTTAGCTCCTTCCTCTTTCTCATCAGACAGCAGAGAGAAAGAGCAAAGGACAATAGTCCCACTTTCTGGAACACAGTAATACCAAAACATCCTGTCTCTGTCACTTCCCATTCTGTGGAATGAAAACATACACTGTCAAGTGATAGACAACAATCGCATGACTGCACCCAGAAATAGTACCTCAGGTTAAGAACATTGCTTCAGGATAAGAACAGAAATCGTGCTCCGGCGGCAGCAGGAGGCCCCATTAGCTAAAGTGATGCTTCAGGTTAAGAACAGTTTTAGGTTAAGAACGGACCTCTGGAACGAATTAAGTACTTAACCCGAGGTAGCACTGTACTTTACTTGGCCTTTCCTGTGAGTCTTTGATTGACGTGAGAATAAAATTAAGGGTTGTGGTTTTTTGTTCTTAAAAAAAGACACCTCTCTGTTGCGGCTGAAAAGCTATTTTAATAAAGAACTGGAAGACTTCAGAGTGTTGCAATCAGTGAAAAAGTTATACAGGAATATTGGCTTGCAATTCTGTCAGAAATACATTCCCATGTCAGTGAGAGGTAGCAGAAGAAACCACTATTCATATATTTATATAGAAAGGTCTGGAAGCAAAGGAATCTGCAGTTTTGTTGCACCCCCTGCATCCCATTACAGCAGTTTGCGACATGAGAAGCTGAGTGCATTTCTACACCCTGCTGCAGTACATGTGGATGGGCTTCAGCATTATAACTGAGCTCCTGCAATTCTCATCGCATAATGTGCCCCAGTGAAGCCCACCTTTGCGGTTGAGCTGTGCATCAAAGCAGGAGTCGTACCACCAGCCCCCACCGTGGACGTCTGCACAGTTTTGTTTGGTAGATCTGTCATTGTCCTTGTCTTTACAAGAAAACCTCATGTTGTCATGCATGTTTTTGGCCTTGGAAGAAGTGAGAGAGTCACCTGCATTACCCTCGTAGGTCCCTAACTTGAGCATATATTCATCGTTCTCATTTCTCAGGACAAAGCTATCGTATTCTGCATATCTATGGTGTCCACCTGCATCTACTAAATTTATTCTGACTTTGTACCATTTCTGCTGGCTTATTAAGGAAATGTACTCGGTGCCCAGCCAGTGATCTCCCACCAAGTTGCCAAACCCATATTTATAAGTTGTCCAGGTCTCTGACCAGGTGAGTTCAGTGTTGTGGGTGTTGTGTTGGATAACTGTCCACCCATTGCATCCATCCATGTGGCACCAGGCTACGAGCTTGATGGCGTTCTCGGGACGTAATATATAGAGGCCGCTCTCTGTGTGGCCTGCCTGGAACATTTCGTCACAGTCCCGCATGTAAGGGATCGCTAGGGAACAAAAGATTGATTGGATGGTGAGTTTCAACATGCAGCCAAGTTCTCTGCAGCATCCTTGTAGAAATGTGTGCAAGCCTTGTGAGTTTGAATTCCTAGTCAAACAAACATCTGACATGTTGAAATATTTTATCGCCCTCGTAAAGGGACCCCTGACCATTAGGTCCAGTCGTGACCGACTCTGGGGTTGCGTGCTCATCTCGCTCTATAGGCCGAGGGAGCCGGCGTTTGCAGACAGCTTCTGGGTCATGTGGCCTGCATGACTAAGCCGCTTCTGGCAAACCAGAGCAGCACATGGAAACGCCGTTTACCAGAACGGTACCTATTTATCTACTTGCACTTTGACATGCTTTCGAACTGCTAGGTTGGCAGGAGCAGGGACTGAGCAACGAGAGCTCACCCCATCGTGGGGATTTGAACCGCCAACCTTCTGATCGGCAAGTCCTAGGCTCTGTGGTATAAAACATTGGGATTGGACTCAGGTTTTTCTTGTCCAGTCCAGCAACATGTTCTCACAGCAGCCAAGCAGGTGCCTTTTGGGAAATGTGCAAACGCCACCTGCCCACAGGGGCACTCTTCCCTGCTGTGGTTTCCAGCAATGAGTATTATGAAGCATTACAGCCTCTGACAATGGAGGCAGAGCGTAGCTGTATGTTGTTGTTTTATATAGAAAATCAGCGGTATAAGAAAGCGTACTTGCAATGAAGGGTCTTAGTTATAAAGGGTTATGGGGAAAGAGTGAAGGGCGGTTGTGAGAATGAGGTAAGGCAGGGAGATTAGCAAACTGAGTTAGGCAGCAGAGGGTCTTGACGTGAGGTGAAGTGAAAACTCAGCCAGTGTGCGATTGAGTTGCCAAAACAGCCAGTGAAGCAGCAGCTATTACTCATCTGCATTTATTCATGTATCTAAAAATGTGACAAATACCATTGTTCGCTGCCTGTTATAGCAGCAAAAACCAATGAACTGAATGCACACAGCGTTTTCTATCTGCCGTGAGAAGAGCAAATCATTAAGGCTGATGGTATAAGGATGCCTTTAATGACTCCCTAGTGCTGGATTTCCAGAGAAGCATTCCTTCGCATGGGCCCAATGCCTCCTGCCAACATGTATTCTTATCATCTGTCGGAGTGGCTCACCGGTGGGAATGGCAAAGCTGTTCTCGTGCTTCCTTCGCATCTCTTCTTACTGTACTGTGCAAATCACCTCCATTGTCTACTGACTTGTGCCTCTTAGGCCATTCTAACAAGCTTCCCTTCTGCAGCTAACTTGGCCTCCTAAATACAAGCTCTTGAAATCCATGCTGCACCTTCAGAAGATCTCTTTGGCAGGGAGGGGTACACGCCACTCACTTCAGTGGCGCTCCTAGTTTTCCAGGAACTCCATGACAGGGACACTTTGAACACTCTTTAACAAAGTGTGGTACCAGCTCGTTAGGACTGAGCCATATTTGCTAAGCAAGCCTCAGTTTCATTCAGATTTACACTACTGCATGTGATCGACATTTTCAGAAACATCTCGTGAATTGCCTCACTCTGCATTTAAAGGCACGTGGAGAAATGCAAATATCACACAAAGACAACGGTTCCAACAGGGTGAGCATAGAATGACCCCCCCCCCCCCGTTTTCTCCCTCTGCATGCTGATATCCAGGGGGTTCTTCTAATCTGCCCCAAAGCCAATTTCAAGGGGTGCAAAGGGAAAGAGGGGAAGGACCACAACAAAGACCTGTTGTGTAAGTGGAAGCTTCTGCTGATTGGGTTCAGTTGAATGCCACCCATAAACATTGCAAAGAAATCTGTAGTATGTGAGGGTGTGTGTGTGTGTGTGAGAGAGAGAGAGAGAGAGAGAGAGAGAGAGAGAGAGAGAGAGAGAGGAGCAAAAACCTACCAGGGACACTCAATGTACAAACATTGAGCAAATAATAACAATGTTCATAGCTTCTCTCAATGAATATATATTTGTAACAGTATTCCAGCACCATGTCTGAGACTACCTTTGCCAGGGAAGCTGCTGGGCAGTGGGGTGGGCGTTGCATCAACCGGATCCCTGTTCTGTTTTATGGCCCAATTCCTATAATCCCAGATCATTCACCATACTAGCAGGTGTAGGATTGATGGGAGTTGTAGCCCAAACTATCTGGAGGGCACCAGGTTGAGGAAGGCTGTCATAATCCATCAATTCTCCCTCTGCCTCTACTCCTAACTACGTGAGAGGCTATTCGATGGTGCCTTATTTTAATCATAATAGCTTTGGAATGCTTTTTCATCCAGTCACAAAACCAGAGACCTATATAAATATTTTAAAACAAGAATAGAGGAAGAATTCTTCTTTAGAAAGAGTAGTTTGTAACCTCATAATTCTTGATCTTCAGTGACATAAACCTCTCTGTGATGATGTTATAAAACACGTTATATAATTCTCAGTGGATACCAACGAAGTATGGAGTATTTTATACAGTGAAGCTGCTGAAATCTGAGTGTACCATTTAAAGTGTGCCTTATAAAAGGTAAAGGTAAAGGTACCCCTGCCCGTTCGGGCCAGTCTTGCCAGACTCTTATAGCTCCTTATAACTCCTCGTTAATGAAGGTCAACAATTTTATCAATTTAAAGCATTGCCACACATTCTAATATTTGGACATTTGTTAGATACTCAGGAGTTAGCAGGGAAATGTTATCGAAAAATGGAAGACCAATAATCCAATAGGTTATTTAAATGTTTCTTCAGAGATTGTATTTTCAAGTGGCTCAGAAAACGTGAATTCAAGCAACATCATTTGGAAACTAATAATAAAATTAAGAAAAAAACCCAAACTGAAATTTAAACACAGCATCTTGAAAATAATTATTGGAAGACCTGCTTTTGATGGGGGCATGGAAAACACTTTTGTGAGGAGGAATCCAACAGAACTGAGGCTGGGTGTTCAAAGTCATCCCCGTATTCAGTCTGCATTCACTGGAATTCACCAGTTTAGAAAGGATGAAGAAATAAATCTAGTAGAGTTATTATGGGGGAAGAATTATCTCTCATGTTAGCCAGTCAGTGAGATATTTAGAACAACATGACAAAAATGTGCCCCTCCAAATGTTGCTGGACTCCAGATCTCATCAGCCAAAGCCAGCCTGACCAACGGTCACGAATGATAGGAGCTGGAGTCCAATAACATCTGAAGGTCCACAAATTACCTGCTTTTGCTTTCCAGAATCCTAATTATATCGGAAATGAGTGATTTTCTTGTCTGTTCTTTCCATAGATGCTAGAGTTCAGAATGCTGGAGTTGTTCTTAATCTTTTTTCTTTTTTAAAAAAGTTATTTTACATCTCAAACACACACTCCTTAATACTTAACAGCAACACATAGGCGCAATAAACAACAGTGTGACTTCACAAATCATTAAACATAAATTACCTTTTCTTTGCACAATAATTCTCCAGTTCCGAATTTGAGTGACATTCTTGACCAAGTCTAGGTTGACAATTTCGCTGAGTTGTTTCCTCAGTTTTTCCTCATTCAGTGAGCTTGTCACGGGGATCAGAAAAAGAAGAGCAACTGTAGCCAGCAGGACATTGGGGGGATGCATTGTGCAGACAGGTATCTGAAAGAGGCCACACGCAAATTAGTAATAGGCATGAGGCTCCAACACCTCAGATGTAACAGACTGCTTGACAAACTTACAGCACTTTTTGGAGCCAAATTCAAATGGAGAAAGTGCTGCGGCAGATTCCCCATTTATGTTTTATAAGTGGAGATAAGGTCCTGGATGACTAAGCTTGTTACTAGTTAACTTTAGTATGCAATATTTGCCAGCGCCTCCGCCATAACAGCTGCTATGCTCCTCAGTGCTGTTGACTTTGCTGCCTTTCCTAAATGGAAGTTTATTTGATTGTCCTTTGTAAAGTCAATATAACATGTTCCTCAGTAGCAGCAGGTGCATCTTTAAGAGGAGACATTCTCTAAGAATTAAATGATAACACGTTGGGTCTTTGTAATATTGGTGTGTGAGAGAAGACAGAAAATCTTTTGCAGGGAAATGATAGGTTGCCAATGAATATAAATTTGGATATGGGCATGGCTCAGTGCTAATAGGGGAAGGGATCAGGATTCTGTCTGACCAGATCCTGCAGAGATCTTTTTAGAGGAAGAGGTCACCTGGGAGTGGCCAATGACTGCTAGTCATATATAGCAACTTTCCATCATGTTATAGGAGAGGGATCTCCATCCACTCTGCTGAAAGAGCAGCAACTTTTGGCTCCTCTCTCTCTGAAAACTTTCCATTCCTTCTGTCATTACATAAACTGAGAAAAGGTGCCTAGTTTGCTTGTTTTTCCTCCTCTCTCCCAATCATTTTTCCTTTCGTGTTGTGTCTTTTAGATTGTAAGGCTGAGGGCAAGGGCTTCCTTATTGCTTGCGTTTGAAAGCCTCTGTGGGAACCGTTTTCAGCTGACGAGTGAGATAAAAATTGCTTCAGATAAAGTAGTAAGAATAATGGGTGCCAGTAGCCAAGTGGCTAAGATAGCTGCATAGCTCTTGGAATCTGACTCCTTCCACCTCTTTGAACAATAGACATCCCTAACAATTAACAAGCAATCCATCTGAAAAATAGAAACTCAAAGGATCCTTAAACTTGCATGGTCTTAGCTGTGTAGTGGTCTGCATCCCAGCCTGGGTATTTTTTAGAGGGCTCTTTCAGATTTGTACAGTGTGTGTGTGTGAACATGTCAAACTTTCTGGGTCACAGCTCTCTGTTTGTGGCATACTTTGGGGCTGGATTCTGTGTGTTGATCTGCTTGAGACTGATGGATAGACATTCCTGACAGCAAATGGCTTTAGACGAGAGAGTCCAACCACCTTCTTTCCCCTTTCTTTTTCCTTTTTTGGCAGATTCAGTGGCTTTGTCTTGAGCTTCTGCCTCAAGCGATCCAGTTGTGCTTTAGAAAATCCATGCTCTCTGTAGACCGTACTCTACTGGGTGAGCTGTGATTGATTGATTGATTGATTGATTGATTGATTGATTGATTAAAAAGTAAAACAAAATACAGGTCAAGGAGCATCAAATGCAAGTGACAACTGAGCTGCATGTTCTGCACAATCAATATGCCAAAGCATGAAGATACCTTCATATGCCACCTGAGCGGGGAATGCCTGAGCTGCTCTCAGGAAATGTACATAAAATTCATAGTATGGGCCCCTCCAGACATCCTTTTTATTCTGCATTCATTATGACTTGTGCTCATCATGAGGGACTCAGGGTAGTTATATGGGATCCAGTTTTCAATACTGTTTATGCCTGCAAAGATTTTGGTGCAGACGTACAGCTTGCTTTCCAATCACTGCAGGCCCCATAACTTCCTGCTCAGCTCTTGCAACTTTTTACACCACAAATGTTCTCTCTCTCTCTCTCTCTCTCTCTCTCTCTCTCTGTGTGTGTGTGTGTGTGTGTGTCCTGCTTTTGTTGTGATATATAGTATAAAAGTTCTCTTTCAGACAGCAATAATGCAGTAGCATCGTGGAAGCATCACAAAACAATTAGCAGAGCAGAATGATGTGTGGATGGTGCAGTATAAATAAATCCACGACTATATTGCGCCAGTGACATGTTGCAGAATGCATTTGCCAAAAAAAAGCACTGGTCTGGAAGGGCCCTGTGTAAATTCCTTGCTGTGATCTCTGATCCCTTGGAAATTTCAGTTCCCAGGTCTTGCCTCTCCATTGCTTCTTCTCTCCCCTGATGTTCAGTGCCTCCTTATGGCTACATTTCAGACATAATGTTTTTACTTATGGCATAAGAAGAATGGTTTGGCACTGTTTCATTTATAAAGCATCAGTCACATAGCCTAGGTCTGGATAGTTTAATTAAACATCTAATGTAGCTATTTCAAAACTTGTTAGAGCCGTTTTTGCAACACACACCTGAGAGGACTAGAAAAAGACGAGCACAACTTGTGCATCAAATAAGGCAAATGTAAAACCTGAGCTCAACACACACTCCCAAGAGGAACGCTGGTGCTCAGACGAGAGAGTTTTCCTGTCAGCTTGCATTCCAGGTTTGCTTACACATAATGCTCACTGACTTTTGGATCTGTATTCTTCTGCTTATTGTGAGCATCTCTCTCCCTCCATCTCCCCCTCTCTCTCTCTCTCTCTTCCCCCCCTCCTGGCAACCTTGCCTCCAGAGATGAAATATGCCCAAGATAGTGGAAAGGAGAAAGTTTATCCCAGAAGTTGTGTATAGTGCTGCACACTTATTGCTAGCTAAAGGTTTAGCACACCATAAAGCAAAGGTAAAGGGACCCCTGACCATTAGGTCCAGTTGCAGACAACTCTGGGGTTGCGGCGCTCATCTCGCTTTATTGGCCGAGGAAGCCGGCATACAGCTTCCGGGTCATGTGGCCAGCATGACTAAGCCACTTCTGGTGAACCAGAGCAGCGCACGGAAACACCGTTTACCTTCCCTCCAGAGCGGTACCTATTTATCTACTTGCACTTTGATGTGCTTTCGAACTGCTAGGTTGGCAGGAGCAGGGACCAAGCAACGGGAGCTCTCCGACCTTCTGATCGACAAGTCCTAGGCTCTGAGTTTAACCCACAGCACGACCCGCGTCACTTTAGCACACCATGCCTGTTGCCTATTCATGATTACAATGACAAGACCCATAATAAAATTCTCAGAATGTTCACCCCAGAACTGAAGCTGAAATGGTAAGAAGTGACAAAGGAGGGCATCCCACAAGGCGGACTGCTTCATGGAGCATTAACTAGTCTGGAGAAGAGCTCATTGTGGGCAAAGGGACATATTAAAAATCGAGTGCCCTGCCAGATCAAACAAAAGGGTCTGTCATTTTCAGTAGTAAGGGCCAGATTCGGCTAAATTGTTACACTATTGGAAGCCAATGCAATGAGCCCTGCCAATGCTATGTGACTCTCCCCCTTCTTGTCCCCCTGCTGCATCCTCTCCAAATCTTCTTGGGAGGGTTGGAGAACCTCCAGAACAACACACGGAGTGGGGAGGGGGAGATCATTCCATCTGGCAAGCAGATGTTGAATATTACTCTCTGATTTCAACAATGGCCAGCCAGTTGTTTTCAGGGAATGCAGACAATAGCTTGGATTCAGAAATGCACTTTTTGGGCTGATCCTGCTACTTCCTCTACATCTATATGATGTATAGAGCTATATCAGGACCACAGCAGGGACAAAAGGCTAAAGTCTTTTGAATACCACAGCCCAGATCTTGCTTGGGTCCTTCTGTACCTACTACTTGTATTTTTTCCCAAAAAGACCCAGAATCACACAAAGTCAAATGACATGGAAAACACAACTCTTCACCTAAGCATAATAGATCATAGGATTGTATCATTGATGCTGCAATCACTATCATAATGCAAATTTGCCATTATTAGATCCTCTTTTCCATTCATCAGTGACTTTGGTTTGGTTAAATTTGACGGTCAGGATGATAAAAAAGTATTTTTATGTCTATAGACTGTACCTGCCCCCCAAAATATATATATATAAATTTTAAAATCTCAAATGTGGCCTAGTTTCTTTTAGCAACTGTGAACATGTTTTATTTGTTAACTCTGCAAATATATTAGGTCACACCCATGCCAGGATACAGGACTAAATTAACAAACAAAAAAGCAGTAAAATTCCCTCCATCATAATTCTCATGAAAAATCAGCACCTACACCTATGATTAGTTTGTTCTGCTTAGCTTTTGCTACACTCCCATCATAAATCCAGAGCAAGCAAATAACTCAGCAATTAACATTCCAGCTGCACCTGGACACCAGGAGCAAGGGAAATCGCCTATAGAAAGTTTTGCATTCAGTATATTAATTGGCATGCCTTGTTATCAGTGAAACCATATAGCATAGCTCTTGCTGGAATGTACCACTTCACATTGTGGGTGGAAAATGAAAATGTTGATTGCTTCACATATAAAAAATGAATATGTAGAAAATAGGCATATCTTAAAAATGAGACTAACATCCTTCTGACTTGCTAGCTTTCCATGTTCACTTCTCCATACTCAGAGGCATTAAAAGTAAAATTTCTTCAAACTATTCAAAAGATATAATTTCAAATATTTATAAAATTTTGCTCAAATATGAGCATGGACACCAAATGGGTTTAAGAATGTCATGGAACACAGAATATGACATAACTACTTGGTTGGCCATGTTGTGGGGGGGACACCTCCTTTTCATCAGCTAAATACAAATAACTGCCATTAAAGTTTATTCATAAGTGGTACATGACTCCTAGTAAATTATTATTGCTATTATTAATGATAATAAAATTTATATACTACCTTTCATCTGAAGATCTTCGGGTGGTTCATAAGATAAAAATACAGGATTAAAGCACAAAATAAATGGTTAAAACAAGCAAACAAACAAAACCAATAACCCCCTCCCACAAACACATTTAAAAGGCCATAGAATATTAATAATATGCATAAGTCCATCTGCATCAAGATGCTGGAGGGGATGTTTAGAAATTGGACCATACCTCCACCTATGGTGGGGTTGTACTAGAGTGCAAGAATTTTGGGCAACAGTATTCAGAGAAATTGATAATATCTCAAACTGCCACTTTATCCCAAAAGCTCTATTAGTCTATATTTGATGAGGGCAATCAAAATTTGCACAATAAAGACTTGATAGTGCACCATTATATCTGTGCTATAAATAGTTCCATTTGCTACCTTTCATACATTCACATACCTGTGGTTTATTTCTTTTGACTTTATGTTTGTTTTTGCTCAACAGTGATCTATAATCATCTATGGATTATGAATAATGTCATCAACTCTTTTTTGATAACACTGTTCTCTGTAGAAATTTGTATAATTTTTTTAAAAGTTTGAAAAATAATGCAAATTGTGTTTTTTTTAATGAACTGATTAAAGGTGAGGACTTGTATTTATGCCATTGCAGTACTGTTAACTATGATTAAAAATAAAAGCCAGCTTAAATGCAAGAATCAGGCTTTGCACATAAACTCATAACTCTTTTGCACTAGACTCCATACTACCATCTCCCACAATTTATTGGTTTAATTTCATGGCATATTCCTTACTCCAGGAGAATAACAAGGCTTGATTTTCTCTATGGATTAGGGTCTTGGTCCAGTGGTAGAGCATCTGCTCTACATGCAGAAGGTCCCAGGTTCAATCCCAGGCATTTCCAGGTAGTCCTGGGAGGGACCGCTGCTTGAAACCCTAGAGCAGGCATGGCCAAACTTGGCCCTCCAGATGTTTTGGGACTACAGTTCCCATCATCCCTGACCACTGGTCCTGTTAGCTAGGGATGATGGGAGTTGTAGTCTCAAGACATCTGGAGGGCCAAGTTTGGCCATGCCTGCCCTAGAGAGTCACTCTCAGTCAGTATGGACAACGCTAGATGGACCAATGCTCTGAGTCAGTTCTAGATAGCTTCATGCCTTCCTAAGGCATTTGACTTCAACTTCTGCCATCCGCAGTGGAAACTTTGAGCTGTATATTTAATGAGCAGGGCACTACCAGGAGCATGTGCGTGCATGCCATCTGTTTGCTCTTAAGACGTTATCTTTACTAGAGACCTCAAGTTCTAGAAAGATAGCAGACTTGCGTGGACATATAGAGTGTCTGACGGGCCACCTCCTGATGGCAAACACTGTAAATGAAGATTTACTCAAGACTGGAGGAAGAAGGAAGCTGAACAGCAGATTTGGAAAGTACAGAAATTCATTCTGTACTTTCTGTTTTATATACACTGGAACCAGCAAGTGACTAGGCTGCTAACACACACACACACACACACACACACACACACACATTCTTCCTGTAAAAGCGGTGTCACGAGGAAGAACATCTTTCTGCTTTTCATATTGTTGAGGGAATGTGAGGGAGGCAGATGAGATTGTGTGTAGGGTTTCTGCTCTTTAAGTCTTTTAATCAAGGATGGCTACAGCTCCAGGTGTTGTTGGACTCCTATCAGTCTCAGCCAGCAGGCCAACGGTCAGGGGTGATGGGAATTGTGTCTGTGTAATTATATATATATATATTTTCTCAAGTTTTCTGTTTTACAATTTAAAATACTCATTTTACCTCCTTAAGATATCAATGACTTCCCTTCTTCTCTTTCTATGGTTTATTTTATGTATCAAAAATCCTTGCATATTTTACAAGAACTATACCAATCAATATTCCATTATTGCATCCATTAAAACTTATTTACACTGTTGAATTTATCTTAATACTGCCAGCGTTTTCAGCTGTACACAATTATTTTCCATATATTCAATAAATGTTTTCCAATCTTCTTTAAATGTTTGTTCTCTTATTCTATATGTTAAGTCCGCAGGTTGCGCATATTCTGCCAACTTAAGTTGCCACTCTTCTTTGGTTGGGACCTTGCTAGTTTTCCATTTTGAGGCTAACAAAACATGGGCTGCAGTTGCAGTATACATAAATAACCTTTTCTGACACCTGAGAATTTCAGTCTGAATCAGATTAAAGGTAAAGGTAAAGGGACCCCTGACCATTAGGTCCAGTCGTGGCCGACTCTGGGGTTGCAGTGCTCATCTCGCTTTATTGGCCGAGGGAGCCAACGTACAGCTTCCAGGTCATGTGGCCAGCATGACTAAGCCGTTTCTGGCGAACCAGAGCAGCACACGGAAACGGTGTTTACCTTCCCACCGGAGTGGTACCTATTTATCTACTTGCACTTTGACGTGCTTTCGAACTGCTAGGTTGGCAGGAGCATGGACTGAGCAAAGGGAGCTCCCCCCGTCGTGGGGATTCGAACCGCTGACCTTCTGATCGGCAAGCCCTAGGCTAAATCACATATTGGTGTGGGGAAAGTGCTGGCTAGATTAAGATAGTTATAGAAAATAAAGGACAATGAGTGTGACAAGTGCAACTGGGTTTCTGGGTCCAGAATAAAATAATAATAAGCTAAGTACATTAGAACATAAGAAGAGCTCTGCTGGATCAAGCCAAGGGCCCATCTAGTCCAGCATCTTGCTCTCAGAGTGGCCAAACAGATGCCTGTGGGAAACTCACAAGCAGGACTCAAGCATAAGAAAACTCATCACTCCTGTGGTTTCCAGCAAGTGGTATTCAAAAGCAAGACTGCTTCTAACCATGGAGGCAGAGCACAGCCATCATGGCTAGTGACCATGGCCTTATCGTTACTTCACTTTCTTTAATCCCCTTTTGAAGCCATCCAAGTTGGTGGCCTTCTGTGTGAGTGAGTTCCATAGTTTATTATGCTATTA
Source organism: Podarcis liolepis (assembly GCF_965112155.1). Classification (NCBI taxonomy): domain Eukaryota; kingdom Metazoa; phylum Chordata; class Lepidosauria; order Squamata; family Lacertidae; genus Podarcis; species Podarcis liolepis. Next base: position 89,892,747 of record NC_139554.1, read on the forward strand.
CTATCAGTGCTTAGCCATATCTGATTCAGGGTTTGGACATGCATCCATTCTTACATATTGTAGTTCTGTTCAACATCCTGTACTGTCACTAACAGGCTTTAAGGTCTGGAATATGTTGGTTATAATAACACAGAAAAACAGAGGTACAAGGTCTCGCTTCACTATTCTTTTCTTCTTATAGAAAAGAACACTATTTGGTTTACTAATTTGTGGTTGAATTAGAGCATATGTTTTGATTGATTCAGAAATAAGCAAGAACTTTGACAATAATACACAGAGTTCAAAACTTTTTTTTGCTTTAAATGTTAATATCTACATTTTCTTGTGTCAATGAGGTAAGGGAGACACATAAAAAGTGTGCTGAAATGTACATCCATTATAATATTATTTGCTTATTTCATTTATGAATCACTTCCTATGAAGTACCACAAAGTGATTTCATAATACAATAAATACACACAAATATTTGTTTGTGTGGGAAAGCCCTGCTGAAAACTCGGAGGCTCTGGGCTGATGGCAGCAGCAGGGCCGGTAGTGAAGTCCAAGGGGTGCCGTTTTGCCAAACCTTCTCCTCGAGACAGTTGCCCCAGTTTGCCTCATCCTAGCACCAGCCCTGTTATTACCCTGGTAGATCAGGGGAATCCTCTTAACATAATATATCTTAATTTTAGCAAGACTTTTGATAAGATCCCCCATTACATTTTTGTTGGCCAATTGGTAAAATGTGGACAAGATGGTGTTGCTGTTTGTAGTTGATTAATAGAAACTGAAAGAGTGCTAATTAATGGCTGGGGTTTAACATCTTTATAAATAACTTGGATGAAGGAGTGGAGGGGATGCTCTTTAAACTTGCAGATGACACTAAACTGGGTGTGGTGGTTAAGAGATATCTTAAGAGATAGAAACAGGATACAGGATCTTGACATGATGACGTGGGAAAGGCTCTAAGGGTTTAAGTAAACCTCAAGTTAAACATGATGCAACAGTGTGATGCGTTGGCAAAAGGGGGGGGCTAATGATATTCTAGAACGTATTGACAGAAGTATAGTGTCCAGATAACATCCAGAATGCTGCATCCAATTCTGGGCATCACAGTTTAAGAAGTAATTTGATAAACTGGAATGTGTCCAGAGGAAAGTTGATGGACTATACCGAAATGGCAAAAATGGCCGGAAGAATCAGAAATCAGAAAGAGCAAAATCTTAATAAGGAATGGGGGAAATTTACAATCTATCTTTCAAACCATGGTAAACAGCTAAAATCATTAGTGGGACTGGAATAACACTTGTAGTTTAATGGTGAATTTTGGACATAATGGAGATGCAAAATATTTGGATTATTGTAAAAGATGCAGGAGGAAAGGACCAACAATAAGACCCACAAAGCGGCAGAGGGAAGTCCAGGAGATTATGTAGAATCTTGTTTCTATATTCTATGTTGATATGTTATTGTAAAATTTTAATTTGAAAAACCCAAATAAATAAATTTACAAAAAAGAGAGGGGGGAGGAATGTGTCCAGAGGACAGTGACAAAGATTGTGGAGCATCTGGAACAAGCAAACTAGGATGAATGCTCAATAAATAGGTTGCCTAGAGGGGAGGACCATAAAGAAGGCTGATCGCCGAAGAATTGATGCTTTTGAATTATGGTGCTGCAGGAGACTCTTGAGAGTCCCATGGACTGCAAGAAGATCAAACCTATCCATTCTTAAGGAAATCAGCCCTGAGTGCTCACTGGAAGGACAGATCCTGAAGCTGAGGCTCCAATACTTTGGCCACCTCATGAGAAGAGAAGACTCCCTGGAAAAAACCCTGATGTTGGGAAAGATGGAGGGCACAAGGAGAAGGGGATGAGAGAGGACGAGATGGCTGGACAGTGTTCTCGAAACTACCAGCATGAGTTTGGCCAGGCTGCGGGAGGCAGTGCCTGGCGTGCTCTGGTCCGTGGGGTCACGAAGAGTCGGACACGACTAAACAATAACAACAGAGGGGAGGAACTGAGTCAGAACACTGGTCCATGTAGCTCAGTATTTTCTACGCTGACTAGCAGTAGCTCTCCAGGATTTCAGAGAGGAATCTTTCCCAGCATGACTTAGAGATACCATGGGTTGACGCTGGGACATTCTGCATGCAAAGCAGAGGCACTACCCACTGAACTACAGCTCTTTCCCATTCTTGCAGAGTAGAGAGGCAATGTTCTTCATACTCTGGAAGCTAAACCTGTCCTGGCTAACATTTCCCTGTAACTCTGAGCAGGTTACACTTTTCTTCTGCAGACCCAGGATTCCTGCTCATAGTTTATGAGGGGAAGGAAAGAGAGTGAAAGTTCAGCCAGAGAGCCCATATAACGTAGTTACTTTCCTCTCTTTTTATGGACTGGCTATATACCAGTAATTCTGCCCCTATTAAGTTAAAAAATGCGCTACTGAAAGAGTCCGATAAAGGTTTCTTAAGAGGAACAAAGGTCCGTGGACAGCAGTTAATTTTGCATGATTGATGAACCACACATGGCTGATAGAGCACATTTTGTATAATGACTATACCAATATGACTTCTGTCAATGTAGGACAGTTCACATTGCTCCTATTCTTTACTTTTGTGCCATATCACTAGAACAGAAAGTTCTCTTTGGCACAGGGAAGTTTGACATGAGTTTATGGAAGGTGCAGGAGGAAATTTTCCTGGGAAAGCCCCCCCCCCTTGCATGAAAATGTGTCTGTTTTTCCTCAAGTGCCATTATATATTGCATTAACATATAGTGCATTAACTTAATGCAGGAGTGGCTAACATTTTTAGACCTGAAGGCTGTGTTACCACTTTACAACCCCTCTGGGGCCCATATGCCAGCATGCCCAAAACATGGGCACAGCCACCACAACTGCACACATCACATGCGCATAGTGACTGGCCTAGGATCCCACAGTGAGGTTCATAGTTGAATGGGGGTTTAGTTTAGTCCCGCCATCTAACCACTTAGACCACACTGGAGTTTGTATAGACCCAGGTGGAAATCCCCACTCAGCTATAAATTTTACTGGATGATCTTAGGCTAGTCACTATCTCTCAGTCTAACCTACTTTGTGATGTTGTTGAGAGGACAAAAAGGGAGAGAGAGGAGAAACAGCCATTGCACAACACTTTTAGCTCCATTGAGGAAGCGAGTGGGATGGGCAGAACTAGGATGAATAAAAAATGTGAGACTATAAGCCTTCTGGTGCTAGCTATCGTGCACTACTGAGGTAGTAAGGGGCTGGACTATCTATAATTTTCAGGTTCAGGAGGTGGCAAACCATAACCCTCAAGAATATTTTTACACCTCTAATTTTAAGAGAAATATCTCATACAAGTTTATGCAAATCCAATAGGACCTACACTCATGTAAATGTGCGTATAAAGGATTCTATTCTTAATATCACATTTGAGAAACAACTTCAAAATCATTCTCCATTTATGCTTGCATAGAGTTTATTTAACAATGAAACAATAGCCATTTCTCTCTCTTTTATTGCAGGTATTTGTAAATCACAAATGAATTTTTGTATTTTTCATTAAAAGCACAGAGATAAAGACATTTCAGCTCTATATGGGCCTTCTCTTTTAAATAAGCTACTACTTTTTCACACTCAGAAATGTGCAATAGAGTATTGTAATTCTCTTGACATCAGCACTGCGATACATAGACTAGATTTTGGCCAAAATGTTTAACAGTTGTTTCAGGTAGGTGGAAAAGAAAGCAGATACCAATGGGAAGTTCTCCTGATAAGCCCCACTGAAAGGAATGGGAGTTGCTTAAGAACACGGCTACTGTGCTCCTATGTAGCTCTCATTCCTTTCAATGAGGGTTTACAACAAATTCCTGGAGAACTACTGTGTCCTAAATCTTGGGGCCTTAGAAAAACTACATATTGGTGGTTGGTTTTTGGAGCTGATCTAAAACAAGAGGAAGCCTCTTATAGTGGTAGGAAACGATTCATTAATATCTTGGAGGTATGTTGCAATTTTTCCCATTGGGTCGAATCATGATGTATGCTGATGTACAGGGCATGGCCTCTGAGCACAACCCCCTCCAGCGAATGTCGCTTGTTAGGAGGGCCGAGTAACAGTTATCGTACCACCAGCCACCACCATTATCTAGTGCACAGTTTGTACTGGCCCTCCGGTCATTATCCTTGTCTTCGGTAGAAAACCTCATGTTGTCATGGGTTCCCCATTCGCCTATAGTGGTCAGTGAATCCCCAGCATTGCCTGTATAGTTCCCTAGCCTCAAAGCATAACCACTGTCTTCATCATCCACTTTAAAACTCTGGTATTCAGCATACTTGGTTTGCCCTTGACTGTCAGTTATGACAAATCGTACAGAGAAGGCGTTCTGGTTGGTTAAGAGGTGCATGTATTCATTGCCGAGCCAGTGGTTTCCCTGCAGGTCCCCAAAGCCATGCTTATAAGACTGCCATGGGTTTGACCAGGTTGTCTTTGAGTTGACATTGTTTCTGTGCAGGACTGTCCAGCCACCCCCATCATACTCCATGTCACAGTAGACCGCCAGCAAGGGAGAGTATTTGGGACGGATGACATACAGGCCGCTTTGCTTCCTGCCACGGAGGTGAGCTGCTCTGCAGTCCCTTGCAATGTATTCTGAAACAGAAGAACCAGACTCCTTGTAAGTATCTTGCAGGCAGGCACATAGAAATAAAACCCACAAGCAATGCAACAAGCTGAAGTTTTTGGACTGGTGCTGTGGACCCTTTAATAAGGAACTTATCACCACTTGAGATAAGACACGCTCCAACAGTCTGCTCTTTCAGAAGCACGCTTAAGGCCTTTTCCGAATGCATTTTTAAATTGATGACTTGCTGAAAGTCTTCTGATGTTATTTTAACTGTATTATTTCTGGTGTACATTTCATACGTTGTTGGTTTTCTGTGTACCCCGCCCTGATTTTTTTATTACATGAGCAGTTTATAAATCTTGTAAATACCCCTCACTGGCAGTGGCGCCATCACTTTGAGAAAGAGGTCCAGGGCCCCGCTCTGCGGAATGAGCAAGAGGGCTGACTTACAACATACATGAAGTAATAAATCCACCATTAAGACCAGAGTCTAAAATGATCTGAGAGCAACATTGCCAGCTGGCCTCAATTCAGTTCTATTAGGGCTTTGCTACATAACCCCTCCCTTAGCAGACACACCTTAAGCCCTAAGGAGACCAGAAGAGATTTGCAATGAGTTTCACCAGTGATCATTAGCAGTAGATGGGGGACTTCTCTAGATGCCTAGGCCTACAACTCCCATCAGCTTCCAAGCCAACATGGCCAATGAACTGGGCTGACGGGAGTTGTTTTCCAACAACTTTTGGAGAGTCTACAGGTTCTCCATCCCTGCATCAGGTAGCAATGGCACCTTACCAAATTTCCTCTCTTCTTACATTTTCATTTCATTTGAGTAGCATTTCAGGGCTTTTTGTTACCTTCATAAACGTTTTTTCCAGCATTAATCAGGGAAGCAGTGTCCTTGGTTGTCAGCATATGTTTATTGGCAATTTTTGATAACAGCTCATCCTTGGTTAAAGATGATGAAATGGAAATGAGAACGCAGAAACAAAGAGAAGAGTAAAGTAGCATCTTGGGAACCTGGAGAGGAAAAAGACCAGCCCATGAACAAATAGGTTCAACACCGCCATCTTCCAAAGGGAACTACAGTGGTACCTCGTGTTACATACGCTTCAGGTTACAGACTCCGCTAACCCAGAAATAGTACCTCGGGTTAAGAACTTTGCTTCAGGATGAGAACAGAAATCATGCTCCGGCAGTGCGGCAGCAGGAGGAGGCCCCATTAGCTAAAGTGGTGCTTCAGGTTAAGAACAGTTTCAGATTAAGTACAGACCTCCGGAACAAATTAAGTACTTAACCCGAGGTACCACTGTACTGTAAATGACTGCCTTCTGACAAAAGGCCTCTTCCAGTGCAGGAATTAAAATAATTATCTTCTGCGATCTAGTGGCATTTTGTACTCTGTGAACCACTTCCAGATATACCTTTTATAACAATTTCTGCAACATAACTCAGAGCCAAAAATATGTAGAATTAATTTTTAAAAGAAATCAGTAGAAAGGACTAGAAAATAACAGACATTAGAAAAAGTTAAGAATCAATGTACACACTTCCATGTACTCTGTATCCAATGTGCTCCCACCACTCGTTTTGGAAAGCCTTGTGCACACAGTCTACAGCTATCCTGCAGCTTTTTTGTGTGTGAGGCACTGTGTTTTGATGCACTCCCTCCCCCACAATAAAAGCCCAACTTCAACCAAATTCAGAACCGCTCATCAGATGAAGACATCCCACTAGTGTGGGCTTAGGTGGGAGACTTGGGTAAACATCGAACCATTCTGATACATACAGCAATGTGCAAATGCTGTTTCAAACACAGTGAAACAGAACAACCTTGCTGCATTGTAAGGCAGTAATGTGTACACAGCCCCAGATGTACAGGATCACAGATGTATCCTTAGGTCCCCTTGGAGATTTGATGGAATTTTTCTTTTTTGAACCCGAAAATTAATAAAATAAACTGTTAATGCTGGGGACTTTTCCTGAATGCCTAGAAATGGAGTGGTCTGTTACTGTGTGCAAATGATTGTTTCTGCTTCACATCAGAGATCCAATGAAGCCTTTGTACTTTGATAACTATACAAATGTATTGGTTGAGATTAAAGCCTGGCTTTAGGACTGAAAGCCTGTTTATTTCTGTTTCCTAATTCAAAACTTAATTTCTTTCCTAAATTCTGTACATGGCAACAGAATAATAAAACTGGCTTAGCTAATAGAAGGAGACACTGCTTTTTTGGCCGGGGGGGGGGGGAGCCACATGTATACTGTGCACTAAAAAAAAGAATTCCTTTTGGAAAACTTTAAAATGATCATTGCAACCACCACTCCAAAATGTAGTTGAATTAAGTTAGTTGTGTTTAATTCCCACTGAAATCAATGGGAGTTGAGCAAAGTCCCAAACCCATTTCAGTTCAGCAGGACAATTAACTTCAGGTGCATTCCTATACATTTCTACTCAGAAGTATGTCCCATTTAGTTCTACGGGGCTTAGTTCCAGGTATGTGGCTATAGGTCTAACTTTGCAGCCAACGTACTGGGGTGGGGGTTATTGTTTTGTATGTTACTATGTTGTGTCTTTTGGTGCTTTTTATATTGTAAACCATCCTGTAATCCTTGGATAAAGGGCAGTATTGAATGAAATGAATAAATTCATTTATTGTTCCAGATCTGAACACATTTCTGGAGACCAGTTTTAGTTTTCTCAGGGTAAAACCTGAAGTGCTACTGATGCCTTCACACCAATTCAATGGGATATCATGGTGGGACAGAAAAACATGAGGATATCCACTGCAAGCAACAACCATACCATGCCACCTTTTTCCCAATAAGACTTAACTGTGCTCTTGCTCCAAATTTTAGCCAAAGGTACCAACACTCTTGCCTTGTCATTGTAACAGATTAAGTAAGCCAGACACAGGCTGGAGCTTAGTATCTAGATGTTAGTTACCCAATCACTGCTGACTATTTAATGAAAATGGTTGCATACTCTGAATGCAGCACTATTTATATGGACACAGTTCATTTTAAATCTTAAATCTTTGCTTCTTGTTTCTTTGTTTCCATTGTCTTTACCTGTTGTCTAACTTTGGGTTGTAGGATCCTTAGGCTAGGGACTATCTACCCAAGGTCCCTATTATTTGTAATAATATTGATATACATAATATATTGTATTTGATGCCCAATATGGGTCTCTTCTGATTAGCTGGCATGCTGGGGGTTTTTAACTTCTCCAAGAATTTGAAAAGTGGCACATAAACCCCACAATTATATTTTAGAACTTGGGGCATAATTTTGACAGTCAACATGTTATTGATCTTAAATATGGCAATTATGTTCTTTTCAAAGAATAATAGGGGGAGTGAGGTTATACGTTGTGCCAAAGTTTAACAGCCTGTTTTGAATAAGAAGAACTAAATCCAGTGAGAGAAAATGGAGGTTAGAACTTACCTTTCTTACTGATGCTTCTTAGAGGCAAGATTGCATGATCTGAGGAAGGCTCCTTCAGACAACACAAATGATTTTTATTTTGCTTATATGCTCATACTTTATACTGGGATGGGCAAGCAAAGTAAATAGCTAATTATAGATGTTTGCATAAAGTGTCATTGGGTGCCCAGTCACGCAGGAACAGCTTGTAAATGGGTTACAGAAAAGTAGGGGATATAAAACAGTTCCTGCTGCTTTGGGGTGCGCCCTACAAACTCTTAAGTACCATAAATGATGTGCAATGGATGAATTATGTTTGCCAAGTAATTTCAACTTTCTGTCAACACAGCCAATGGCAACAGGGAAACTTCCTGAAAGATTGAATGCCCACCTATGGCTTTAGCGCAAATGATCCACCTAAAAGTTTGCTGTCTGGGTGGAGGGAAATTAAGCACCGTAGCACCGTAGTTGGCACAGTTTGGCAACAAGCAGCTATTTTAAGCAAATCTTCAGACGGTTTCCATCTGCTGTACCATTCACCAACCGGAATATAATTAAGGGGTTTCCCTCATGCTCTTTATAATTTATTTTGAAATCAGTCCCCTACAATAAATGGGTGGACGGGCATGTGTGTGCCCATGTGTGTGTGCACAGGGTAAACCTCAGATTATATAGAGATCATTTCTGTGCAAATCAAAACCCTTACACACATGCAATAGCTTTTCTCACCTCTGAACATTTTTGCTACAGTTTTGGGGGAACATTTATGAAGAGCAAGAGCGAGGGTGGACATTCTAGTTCGAGTTGCCTGAAAACAAACCACATGCAGCAATGCGATGGCATCTTCACGTGGGAGGGTACGTCTCTCAGGGAGTGGTAGTGCAGATGTTTTGCATGGAAAAGGTCCCTAATCCTATATTGTGATATCTCTAGGTAGGGATAAAAAATACCCCCTACCCCTCTCTAAAATGGTGGAGAGCTGCTGCCAGTCAGTGTGAGTGGATAAAATGGAGCAGATCTAACTTGATATAAGACAACTTCATATACTCTTGTATGACAATGATCTACTCCAGGTATGTCTACACCGCAGCCTTAAATTGCTTTAATACCTTTTTGCTTCTGTCCCATCTTTGAGGGAACTGCAGTTTGGACTGGGGCGGGAGGAGGCACAAAAGGGCTGAGAAGAATTCTTGGCAGCTTACCAAGTACAGTTAAAGTGTTATTTGAAGGAAGTGATATAACACAAAAGTAGTTATAGCAGAACAGAAACCGATTTAAATCAGCACTGCAATCTTCCCCTCACTCCATCTTGGTTCTAAGGTGATGCAACACAAAGCCATTTTTGGCACACATCCTCCTTCGGTCTACCCCCTGGTTTGAGCAACATCCATCCATCCATCCTGATAATTCTGAAGAGCTCAGAAGTGTGTTTACTATTTTGGGAACCTGTAGATGATCCTATTAAGATGTTGCCCAACTGTGGATTGTAGTATTTTTCTTATGGACCTGTACAGCTTCCTTTGCTTTTTTTTTTTTTTACAAAAAAAGAATTAAATAATCTTTCTCATAAGTACTTCAAATATTTCTTAATAGAGATGTGGGTGATGCTGTGGTCTAAACCGCTGAGCCTCTTGGGCTTGCTGATTGGAAGGACTTAACCACACAGCGGTCCTTTACTTACCTACATATTTCTTAAACAATGATACATACTAAATGATTAATTCAACCACCAAAAGTTCATTTACAATTAAATGGACTATTTACTCTGCCTAGGATATTGTTTTTCTTGCTGAATCATGCTTTGTTTACCATTTTTGTACTTTTGTGCTGCTTTAACTTTTAGCTTTGCTGTATTTTATGTTTTGTATATTTTATTATCACATGGTCTTGTTTTTTACTGGAGATTATAAGCTCCTTTGTAGAGGAAGTTCCTCAAAAAGTGGGATATATATGGTTTATGCAACAAACAAACAAATAATAGGGGGGTATACATGTTTTATAAGTTCATTGGTATTTTGACTGATTTTACAGTATACATAGTTTATTTAAATGTGTATGTTCACTCTGGGTCAAGCTGCAGTGAATTAAGAATGCTAATTAAAAGCAGGATACACCCAAGAAAAACAGTACAAAATTGCATTAAACGAAGGATGCAATCCCAGACACACTTTCATGGGAGTAAGTCCCACTGAACACAATAGGACTGATGAGACATAACCAGATTTCAACATTTTTGATCATGGCACGTGTCTGTTTCTTTTAGAGACAACAATGACTCAGAATGTTCCAGCCGCATGGGCTGGTTGGGAGATACTGGGCAGATGCAGAGCTGTCTTTCCCATAGGGCTTAGCAGTGCATTGCGCCAGGGTGCTGGCCTCTCAGGGGCATCCCAGAGAGTGGGGGAACTGTGCGGCTTTGCCAGTGGCCTCCCCTTTACCTGCACACCTGCCAGCTGCACCCCGCCAACCATATGGCTGGCAGGTGTGCAGCTTCCTTCCCAAGCCTCCATGGGGATTGGTCTCCCACAGCGGCATGGGGGAGAGTTGCACCCCCCCACCATGGCTGGCAGTGCGCAGCTTCGCGCGCACCCCCCCACTATCCATGGTAATTTGTGGGTGCTGGGCGGATATTTGCACCCTGGCGCCGCATCTGCTAAAGACGGCCCTGGGCTTTTCTAGGACGAAAAGGAAGTCTCCCTAATTCGAACAAATTTGTATCAAATTACAAAGCTCACAGTGAAATTGGGAGGGTGTGAAGTGGTGAATTGTCTGCCCTGATCGCCACATTTTTAAAATTCCACTCCTTGGTTCTAATGCAGTGGAAATTAGTTTTACTAACAGCTCCAAGCCTAGATGAGGGAGTCCATTGCTTCCTCCCCCCCCCCAAAAAAAAAGAATAAAGGGACTTTGGATTCAATGGATTTGTTTTGCAGCCTAACACCAACTACTACTGCAAAAACCACCACCAGTTGTATCTTTATGCCCTTTATACCTATCCGCAGGTATACTGGGGGCCTCTGCAGCAGACATGCCCATGTGCTTGCAAAACCCTTCTCTGCTGGACACACATCTAATCACTCCTAACCCCTTCAAACTAGTGAATTGGGGAGTTAGAATTGTCCCGTCCCCCCCCCCCCCAGTTTTATAAAAATAGAAATGCACCAGTTTGCTAAAATGGGTAAAGTGAATTATCTTTCTTGTGAAGACCAAGAGCTGGATTCCAAAATCTGTGGTGACTTCCTAATTCTTGGCCCCACTTTTAAATCTGCACTAACAATATAGTACAAAACCAATTGTGCCAGAGTTATAGTTCTTGTCCAGAAAAAATTCCATGTAGTCCTTCACTGACACACATAAAGTTGCCTTTAATTCAATGCATGATGGAGAGCTGCTCATTTTAAGTAATTATAATCATAGGTTTAACAGGGGTTTTATCCAGTTGATTTAAAACAAGCCATGTGTACATTTTTAATAAATAATAATAATAATAGTACCACTTGGTTTACATTTTAAAAACTCAGTTTAAATTTTTATTCAAATTTTTATTTGTCATTTTATTCAAGTAAAAGGGGGTCTGGTTTTAGTTTCCTTTCAAGAGCTTATTGAAAGTGACAAAGTAGGTAATCCTACTGATCCTTTGATTCAAGATACATGGGCAGACTCAGTTCATCAAATGCTGCATCTTGCCAGTGCTTTCCCTTCATCTCTGAGTCATAAACAGGCATCCCACTCACTCCTTGGAGGAATTCCGTGGAAAAGCATATTTTTTCCAGCTATGCTACAGCACCATAGGCCAAATCCAAGGACATCCTACAGAGCCATGTTCTGCACCTCCATCCCTTTAATTTCTTTCTCTTTCTTTTTGGAAAAAGGGGGGTAAATTAGATAGGAGCCACAGAATTGGGTGAGGGGTTAACACTTTCTCCAAGCCAGCATGGTGTAATGGTTAAGAGTGGTGGACTCGTAATCTGGTGAACCGGGTTCGCTTCCCTGCTCCTCCACATGCAGCTGCTGGGTGACCTTGGGCTAGTCACACTTCTTTGAAGTCTCTCATACTCACTCACCTCACAGAGTGTTTGTTGTGGGGGAGGAAGGGAAAGGAGATTGTGAGCCGCTTTGAGACTCCTTAGGGTAGGAAGTCCTTTGGGATGCGGGTGGCGCTGTGGGTTAAACCACAGAGTATAGGACTTGCGGGTCAGAAGGTCAGCGGTTCGAATCCCTGTGAAGGGGTGAGCTCCTGTTGCTCGGTCCCTGCTCCTGCCAACCTAGCAGTTCGAAAGCACATCAAATGCAAGTAGATAAATAGGTACTGCTCCGGTGGGAAGGTAAATGGCGTTTCCGTGCGCTGCTCTGGTTCGCCAAAAGTGGCTTAGTCATGCTGGCCACATGACCCGGAAGCTGTACGCCGGCTCCCTCAGCCAATAAAGCAAGATGAGCGCCGCAACCCCAGAGTCGGTCACAACTGGACCTAATGGTCAGGGATCCCTTTACCTTTACCTTTAGGGTAGTGATAAAGTGGGATATCAAATCCAAACTCTTCTTCTTCTCTTCTCTTCAAGTCATCAGGTGGGAAAATGAATGAGATTGGAACCATGGCATTTGGAGAATGGGTTTAACCTTCCTCCCCACCAAGCCATTTCCCTCCATCTAGAATCCAATCACAGATTTTCAGTGTGTTTTCAGTGTGTCTCCCCAGTTTTGGCCTTACAAACTAAGCACTTTGCTGAGTCCTGGCTCTTCGACCTGATGAGCTTCTGTTTTTCAGAAGGAATTCTCTGGACCACACTGCCTCCTAGAGGTACTCTTAAAATAGTGCACCACAGCATAGTGCTAGGATCAAACGGCATCAAGTTTTCCAACTATGGCATAAGGAATACAATGCGGGCTTTGCCACGGATGGCAGAAGCTTTGTTTTTCCAAGGCTTATAAATGCAGCAGACAAATGCATCATCATGGTCTAACAGCCAGACCATCTGCATGAACGCTGAGTGCCAAATCTCACCCAGCACCATTAGCGAGGCTGTGCTATTTAGATAAAAAAGAAAATGCTGTAAGATCCCGACCCACTAATTGCATCTGACAGAACATTTTCCCTGGTTGAAGGAAAGCAAGCACAGCCCTTTGTTTCTGTGTGGGAGCAAAAATAATCGTCTTATGGCAGCATCTGATGGATTCTGTAGGTTTTTCAAAACCTGTTGCAAATGCAGAAAGGATAATAGAAGGGGATAAGATTAAAAGGGGACACAAGTAATTAATCTTACAGGGGAATGAACAGTATATTCCTAATACTTGATTCCTCCATTGATTTTTCTATTAGGCTAGGGTATCAAGTGTGTGAACAATTAATGAATCTGCGCACTATGTATTTTTCAATCTGTGGTGGTCTTGGTTAAATTTCTTTGTTTAGACATCCTGTGTTGTTCAGTCTGATCCCGGGAGAAGTTGGAACCAGTTTGCTTCATATGTGACAGAACCATATTTCTCCCTAATCATATTGGGAGATAATCTCATCTAGCCTCGTGTATCCAAGCAGGGCTTTCTAAAGAAAATCCATGTTGCCTAAAGATTTATTTGGCTTCTCATGGAAAACCTCCAGCGGAGGTGGGGGTGGGGCATCTGTTCTACTCTTGTGGCCAATTTATTCCCTTGACCTTTTATGGTCTGGTGTTTCTCCCTGTATATTAAATATATGGCGATGTCAAGGGAATGATGCTCTACAGAGAGTACGAGAAGGCAGTGAGTCCACAAGCTAAAATTCTACATGGGAATGAAACAGAAGAAGTGGAGGCAAGGCTTAACAGTCAATAGGAGAAAATGCATTAATTATTATCATTATTATTATTATTATTTATTTATTGCATTTCAATCCCAAATTGCCTGCAAGGAACTCAATGTTTAATTCACATAACCACCCAGTAAGGTAGGTTAGGTGGCTGAGTGGGGAGATGAACCCTGGTCTCCCAGCTCCTAGTCTGGCACTACATGTCTGACTGACAGGTGCCAGAAGGAGGAAGAGCCAGGGTTTTCCAAGACAGAGGAAGGCACGCAGGCTGTGGCAGAAGAAGAAGAGGCTGTTCAGACAACAGATGGGTCAGTAGATTCCCCACCTTGTCGTCTCAGAACCAGGAGGGGCTTGAAGCAGGAAGAGCAGCAACAACTTCCAGGCAGAAGAAGCCTCAGGTTGCAGAAATACAACCCAACAGGGGACAGTATATAAGCTGGCAGAAGGGCAGGGTCTCACTGTGGCTGCAACTGCTCTGCAGGTGTCATGGGCCAGGAGTCCATTTCACCTGCTGAGCAGCAGCCTGAAGGGGTAGAAGGTGGAATGTCTCCACTGCAGCTGATCAGCTTTCAAGGACAGGAGAAGAAGGCACTGATGGGAATCAGCTGGCTCCACCCTTCTTAAACAGAGCTCTCAGCAGCACTCAGATGCTGGAAATAGTGTCTATGGTTCCTGGTCCAACCTTCCTGCTTCCTGCTGGTCCCTTGTCTCTGTGATCATCTGGATAACCTGACCTCTGGATCCCCTGACTATATGAATTCTGCTCTCAGACAAGGGTTCCTCAGAGACTCCTAGCCCATGCTTGCTCAGCAATGGGGCTACGACAGCAGGGCACATATTTGGGGGACAGCTGCCTAATGCTAGAGGCATGTGTGTGCACATTAATCCAGAGCACTGTGGGAGTTGCTGTAAGTGCTTCTTTTTTCAATAAAGATTTAAATATCAGATTTTTGGCTTTCTTAGCTGGGGTGGGCCAGGACAGAAGGTCACAAGCACATTCATAGTGGGATATGAGAGATGAGGGGGAAGAAGATGCCAGGGAAGGTTTTGAAGGAAAGCACAGATAGTTGGTTCTGGAGCTGGGAGCAGACCAGAAGGCAGTGTAGGAATATATGAAGGAACTGGTTGTGAGAGGTGCCAGAATGGAAAAAAACGAAGCAAGCATCAGTTACAGCAGGTTTCCTCAAACTCGGCCCTCCAGATGTTTTGAGATTACAATTCCCATCATCCCTGACCACTGGTTCTGCTAGCTAGGGATCATGGGACTTGTAGGCCAAAAACATCTGGAGGGCTGAGTTTAAGGAAGCCTGAATTACAGTAACTCTCTGCTTGCTTGTACTACTGTCTCCAATAATATAGCGGACAATTTCTGCATCCATATTGTTTGTGACATTTTAATATCTACTGTGTCCTTTCTTGAGCTTCTTTTCAAACTAAACAAAGGTGATGTCTTGGACTTGTCTTCCATTGATGCGCTTGCAAAACCTGCCATCTTTGCCAGTCGCTTTAGAATTTTCTTCAGTTTGTCTGCACTTGTCCTAGAACACGGGAATAGAAAATGGGTTTTGATAGTATATATCTACATATGCTATGCATGTCCATGATATAGTTATACTACACTGCTGAATCACAAACAGTTTATCATCCATTATAGCAGTCAATTCCTCTCGGCAATGATGTTATCTAACAAAATATCCCATTTTTGAATGTAACACTTTCAAATTGTCAAATGCACATACAAAGCATATTTCTTGCCAAAGGCTTGCAATATTTTTTAAAAAAAACAATTGAGGGACAGGGACAGGAAGAGGAAAAGCTGATTTAAAAGCAGTAACAATAACAAATAAAAGAAACCTAGTATGTTAACTTCCTTTTCATTCTTTACAGGATAAAATATAGTTCTCCAAATTAACAATTATATCTGGAATCCAAAACTTAGCCTCCAAAGTGCTTGCCGCCCCTTCATTTTATTTTCATTTGCAATTTCTATGAGCACAGTGGGGCTAAGTCACAAATAAATAAAAGAAACAAGATTACAGCCAAACCTAATCTTTTTTTTAGGACCCTATTTGATGCCTCTACCTCAGAGTGGCTGTGAAGTGGCTCCTGGGTCATAAGAAAAGGATTGGTGACCTCTACATCCATACCCCTCCCCTTGCACAGAATGGCTGGCTCCTGTTTGCTCATTTGGTCCGTGTTGCACATCCCAGGCCATTGCATTTGTCCTGGCGGTCTCTGTTGCAGCAGAGAGGTGAAATCTTGTTGGCATAAACCACCGATTCGGAACGACTAGGCCATTGTATTTTCATAGGCACTGGTGTGCTTTCCCAGGGTACTGCTGCCAGTTGGCACCCTCAGTGATGACATGATAGAAGAAAGCAGACAAAGGACAACAGCTGCAGCAAAATCCACATCAGCAACCATTTGGTCAGGCTGCTGTAGTAGCCACTCTACTCTCTGAGTAAGAGGCAACTCATCATGGCCTGACACAAAGTCAGGTGGTGGTTGGCATTTGCTGCCACCCATCATAAATTCACGGGATGCACACTGCATACAAACTTTTTTTTTTTAAGAGTACTGGAATTATTTATGGTGCAAAAATATTTAGGCTGCATTCCAAAGGCACATTTTAAAATATGTTTATTTGAAATCCACTGGATTTAGTTGTCACAAGTAACAGGGCTTAGAATTTGGAGCACAGTGCTAAAATATCCAGACCATTTAATTCAAGGGGAGTCCTGTCCAAGTAGTCATGTAACTGCTGCTACAAAACCTTTTTTGGCCTGTCCAGATCTAGAAGGGCGGAAGGGAGATTGGCATCTGCTGGTAGATCTCACTGTGACCTGAAGTAGATCAGCAATGCTTTAGGACTCCCACTTGTTTTAACAATGGCTGCAACAAAATGACTCACCCACCCCACCTTGATATACTGTGAAATGAAGAAATCTGGGTGGGCGGGTAACCACAGGTGGTTTTTTGTATGGAAGGACTGTGAGCTCCGATCAGCTGTCATACTCAAATCCCTGTGCTCAGAATTCTTAAATTCTAAGTGAATGTCTTTTGCACTAGTGCCTTCTATTCAATCACTTCATTTTAGAGATTTTTTTGAGTGGTGGCGATGTCTCATCAGTTGAAACAGTGTGTGTGTGTGTAACCATGCCACTACATGCAGTTTTAATGACTTCCCAACACACTCCACTAAGAGTAAGATCAAAGCTAGGAAATGACATGTTATATATACACTTGGGTAATTCTGCCCAATGAATCTGGAATTCTGCAATCACCCAATCCAAAATGTAATATTACTACATAGGTATACTATGCAGTATACTACATAGAGCTTGCACCCACCACCCCAGCTGATGTTTTGTTCTTTGTGATTCTACAGTGGTTTGACTTCACCCCTGAAGGTGCACTCCAGTATCATTTCAGACAAATGGAAGCCAGCAATTATCCTCAGAGTGAAACTTTGTGTTTGTAAAGATGCAACCTCAGAATTTTGTGCAACTGAGAGTGGGCACAGGCAAACATTTTTCAAGTAGTAACTGACCATTGTGTAACTGTAATCACGAAATAAGGAGGATAAGAAAAAGGGTCGGGGAGGGGGGAGGAGTTGAATGAATTATTTGCATCTGTCTTTACTACAGAATATCTAGGGCGGATATCTATGCCTGAACTGACTTTCTCTATAAGGGACCCTAAAGAACTAAGGTAAATGGTGGTGAAAAGAGATGGTGAGCTAGACCTTATTGACAGACTTAAAATTAACACCAGGTCCAGATGGAATCCACCTAAGGAATCCAAGTGTGAAATTACTGATCTTCTAAGAAAAGCATGTAACTTGTCCCTAAGGTTGGTCTCTGTACTAGAGGACTGGAAAGCAGCCAATTGAATATCAGTTTTTAAAAGGGGGTTCAGGAAATTACCAGGCTGATTAGCTTAATATACTCTGCTTAAATTGATGGAATATATTATTAAAGATGAAATTATCAAGCATACAGAACAGGGGTTGACAGCCTGTGAACCTCCAGCTGTTGGCCTCTGAATCAATCAGCCCCAGCCACTATGGCCAATGGTGAGGATAATGGCTGTCCACTATCATCTGGAAGGCTACATGTTGCTCACTACTAATATAGAATAATAAGTCTTGTTAAAGATTTCTGAGAGTGTCAGTAAACAAATGGACAGGGGTAATCTGTTAGACATGGCATACTTGGACTTTTTAAAAGCTTTGACATAGTCCTTCACACTGTAGTAAATTCTGGTAAATGTTTGCCCGCATCAACCTTGTTTTGGGGTATGTTGTTTTTGTCCTTAAGTATGAATATGAGTACTGTACTCATAGGTAAAGGTAAAGGACCCCTGGACAGTTGAGTCCAGTCAAAGGTGACTATGGGGTTCATCTCACTTTCAGGCCAAGTGAGTCGGTGTTTGTCCACATACAGCTTTCCGGGTGATGTGGCCAGCATGACTAAACCGCTTCTGATGGAAACCAGAGTGCACGGAAATGCCGTTTACCTTCCCACTACTGTGGTACCCATTTATCTACTTGCACTGGCGTGCTTTCAGACTGCTAGGTAGGCAGGAGCTGGGCCAGAGCAATGGGAGTTCATTCCATCACGGGGATTCGAACCGCCGACCTTCCAATCAGCAAGCCCAAGAGGCTCAGTGGTTTAGACCACAGCACCACCCATGCCCCCCCCCCCATACTCATGAGCAACCATCATTCAAGTATTGTGTACAGCAGGGCTAAAAGTGCACTCATGCAGCTTTCCTATTTGAGCCACAAGGCAATTATTTTTGTACTCAAGTATTCAAATTAGAATACAGAACAAAACGTGTCATGAGAACCAGCCCTTAGAGGTGAGACTTCACCAAACAAATGGGTTCATGCAGATTTCTTCCTCCATTTTTGCTGTTGCAAAATCCAGCCAACAAAATCAAGACTATTGTGATAATAGTGTCTTTAGGCAAGATATATAATAGTATTTTGTTTTTCATTTTAAAAATTGAGTCCTTGCTGCTCTTTCCATTCATTGCTTATTACAGACAGCATATACTGTAAGGTGGGGGGAATCGTAAGCATTTGCCATAGATGACAGAGACTAATACCACATCTGTTAAGAATGCTTAATTTCCTTATACAGGACAAAACTGTACCTATGTGTCTCCCATAAAGGGGTGAGCATTGGGTTCCTGTCAGCTCCCTGCCAATTAGCACTGTATTCAATTGGTTAGCAGGTACACGTTCATTCGTAATGATTTCTCTGACTCCACTCCCACCCTGCCCATGGCACTCTAAAGCTCACAGAGCACATCAGAGGTTTTGCAGTCAATACTAAGCGAGGTTAGTTCTTAAAAATTAGTTCAGGAGAAAATCCTATATATTCCATTCCAAGCCCCCTGAGGCACTTGCATCCCCTTTTACACAACACAGGGCAGGTTCACTGATTCCCAGCCATCAGAGTGAAACAAACTGCCCTTTGAGTCATGACCTCCAGAAACCAACTGATGTGTAATTTGGGTGTGAAGATGGGATAGCACACATCAGATACTTGCTGGCAGACAGGTGAAGCCTGGAAGGCTTTTTGTGGGGGACAGGTTTCCTGTGCCTTTAATACATGCACAGAAAAGTACATATTGGGCAAGTGCCTCTGCAGCCTATGTAATTATTAAAGGCAGAGGGGGCTGGTTGCCACATTTAAGTTTGCAGTCTACCACCCTGGTGTGCAGATGACCTCCTCATAATAAGAGCAGGAAGAGAGTCCTGCCCCCAGCAGGACCTGGATATAAGGTCCTGGATATAAGGGGAAAGATGAAACACAGAAACACTGAAGAATTAGAACATATGCAGAATGCCCTTCACCCCCCATACTTGGCCACCCAGTAGAAATCAACTAGTCCTTAGTTCATTCTGCATCCCCACAGAGTTCAGGCTATAGCAGCCAAAATAATTCATTCACGTAACTATAAGTCACCATAAGTCTTGTGAATGCTGCTCTAAAAGAACTGAATCTCCCAGTGTGATTGCATGAGGAAGGCTACATCTGATGGCACCCTGAGCAAATTTAGCCAAATATTGAAGGCCTGCCAAAGCAGCATCTGCCCAGTAGCCAATAAAGCATTTGTTCTCTGCTCCATTTAATAGAGCAGCGCTTTCAGCTCCGTGAAACAAACATCTCAAAAGATGGCCCACAATCGCCTTATGGCTTCTGCTGTACAACTTAACAATTGTGGCAATTATCTCTAAGGTACCACAGCTTTCACCCACAATCACTTTCTTATGTAGAGAAATGAGAGTGTAGCAAATAAAATATTTACTCAAATACAGTACAGTGGTACCTCAGGTTAAGAACTTAATTCGTTCCGGAGGTCCGTTCTTAACCTGAAACTGTTCTTAACCTGAAGCACCACTTTAGCTAATGGGGCCTCCTGCTGCCGCCACACTGCCAGAGCACGATTTCTGTTCTCATCCTGAAGCAAAGTTATTAACCCGAGGTACTATTTCTGGGTTAGCGGAGTCTGTAACCTGAATCATCTGTAACCCAAGGTACCACTGTATTTATTCAAATAGGCTACTTGGAGTAACATCAGCTCCAAGGAACATCACTGGATGTTTGATCCTCAGTTATGAGTACAAGGAATTAGAAGGGAGGGGAGGATTCCCTCCTCTTTACTTGTTCTTTGCAATGTTGCAACTGGTTCCCCTTTACCAAAAAGCACCTGTGCATAAAACCGTATCCCCAATAATAGTTTGATCTCCCCTGCATCTCCCCCTCCAACCACTACTGAGCTTTGCATTTGGAATCTGGACCAGGCTCTGGGCCACTACAGCATCTCTACAAAAAGGACTGATGACCCTTCCTGTACTATAACCAAAGAAATGGCCATTCAACTGTGATCACCTTTAGACCGTGCACTAAATATTGTGTCATTATACATGCAGAAATGCTACACAGGGGGGCAGAAAGTCTCCGCCGAAGAACACTGGAATCCAAATCTGTTTTTCTAAAGCACAAAGCACTTACCATATCTCCTGAAAATCTCTAGCAAGGCCACACCCTGAAACATTTCCCTAAGTGGCAGTGTAGGCAAAATTATGCAACACTAGAGAACATAGTTTTCCTTGATCATTTGTATAATGCTAATGACACAGGAGATTTCATTGAATGCAGCCCACACTTAGTCATATGTAGGTTGCTTTCTGATATGGGTACAGGAGTGGCTGAATGAGTAAATCCTTTGAACTGAGGAATGTCACATTCCATTGTAGTTACAGATATGGGGAAATGGGTCTTCTTGGTGGATTATTCCACACGTTTGAGACTGGCATACAATAGACTTCCATCTCACCTCCTCTCAGTAGTATCATGAAATTTATAACAGCTAATTTGTTCCAAGCATCTGGCCGTTGTTGTACACAGCAGAATAAGTGACCTTGTAGTAATCAGACAGTTGGTATATGTAGTTTAATCCTTTCTCCTCTGTTTCAGGAAGAGATTTTCCCCAGCCCTGCTACCCAAGAATCTTCATGGGAGAGGTCAGGAACTGAAGCTTGGATTTTATTCATGTGCTCTACAGACTCAAGCAAAGGGGGATCAAACTCCGGCTTCCCCACTCACATTTTATCCAGTCAGCATCATCTCCTGAATCCTTTCCAGTCTTCTATCCTTCTCTCCTGTTTCCTGCATCTTTTCCATGGTTATAAAAAGTATCCTCCCCATTCTATGTAATATTAGAACAACAGGAAGGGACAGTATATTATGTGATAAAAACTAATGGAAGTATTCTACACCCTTTTTTCATCTGGTTGTATGTATGGCTTGGAGGAAAGCTTTTATTTCTCTTCAGCTGTCTTTAGTACAAAGTGAAGTGTGCGATGCTGAAGTCAGAAAGGAATAATCCAGTGAAGCTCAGCAGGGCTCACCTCTGAGTAAACTAGCATAAGTTTGGTATTTCTCATCAGAGGCAATAAATGCAAAAATGGAAACAGCTCTCTGTAGCTCTTGACTAATCGACACACCCAGTTTTGTGCACTGCCACAAAAATATGCAGGACTGAATTAATCACTCCGATGTTGCAGCAATTGATCTGACTGACAGACATATGGGAACCAGATCTACTGGAACACTGAATGCTTCTGTGGCTCTTAGAACCAGATAATAATTAACAAT
This sequence comes from Podarcis liolepis, assembly GCF_965112155.1. NCBI lineage: Eukaryota > Metazoa > Chordata > Lepidosauria > Squamata > Lacertidae > Podarcis > Podarcis liolepis. Next base: position 89,914,738 of record NC_139554.1, read on the forward strand.
GGCGGCTGCAATTTGCTAACAAGAACCGTCCTTCAGATTACACAGCCATTAATAGTAACCTGTATTTTTGTGAGAGTTCAGGTAGCGATTTTGGCATTTCCAGTGCACCTGTATGTATGCTACATCATATTATGCTCCTTGCCTGGAATTCCAACCTTTTGTGAGACTGTCTTTTACTATCTCCTTAAGCCTGTGTTCTTAGATGCTTCTCTTATCCATTCGTCTTCCATGGTATGCTCTTTTACGTAACAATGATCCAGAAGATGTTAGGTGTACAGAGTAGCTAGCATTATGACCAGGCCAGTAAATGTGTGCAGAGATAGGAGTAGGGTGTCTAATATATTTATTGATAGAGATATCATCATCATCATCATCATCATCATGTGGAATTTTAAAATACATAAATACTCAGGTTTAAACAACCACATACTTAAATTGCTTCAGAACCATTTGAGTGATTTAAATCTGCACATATTACTTATCGCCTTGCTATACTTCTGCACTGGAACCACATAAAAGCTCATAGAGTTTGTGAAGCTACTATTGTGGTATATGGAAAGTCATTACAATTTGCCTCATATATTTTTTACTGTATGCATGCAGGCTTTAACATACCAAGCACAAACGTAATACATGGACCACTGTGATTTCTGCCCTTAGTGTCAAGTCCCAAAGAATAATTCAAAAGCAAATGTTGGTGCTTACGTTATTCAACAGAATTTCGATGTTAGTCCCTACTGTCATAAGGAGCATATGAAGGTAATATGTGATATGCTATCTTAAACTGAAGATTCAAATTCTGAATTATTTTGGCAAAAAAATAAATAAATCCCTAATAGCTGAAGGTCACTTTCAAATGCTGCAAAAGGATTATAGGCTGAAATGATGGCTAATCTAGCTCAAGAAGAAGCATCACTAGTTTGAAAGTAAAGACATTACTCAAACCTCTTCATTATTCTCTTTCCTCTCCTGTGGATTGACATGTGTTGCCATCTTGGCTTGCAACCAGCTTCCCTCGATTTCCTGACTAAACTGCAACAGCAGAACAACTAACTTTGGGGGGAAAGGAACACATTTTCTTTCATGCTCTCTGCCGTTTCCTACTGATGTCAATGATGCTTCACTAAACCCTGCATGAGAAATACAGTGGAAGACAGATCACAGGATTTGGCTTGGATTCCTTCTGGCAGAAGACCAGCACTGTGCTGCGTTCACTTCCACCAAACCTACCAACAGGAATTTAAAAAGGTTGGTGCATAAGAATGCGCAATAGATTTTTTAGTGTACGTCTTAACTTTAAAGGAGAAAAAAGTCGAGCTTTTAAAAGATAGCTCAGCCCTGAGGGTGATTCCCTGCAGTGTGGTCAGTGCGGGATTTACGTACAGTGGTACCTATAGATGCAAATGGGATCTGTTCTGGAGCCCCGTTCACATCTAGAAGCAAACGTAACCCGTGTTTGCGCGTCTGCACGTGCCATGTTTTGGGGCTTCTGTGCATGTGCGTGACTTCATTTTGAGCATCTGCACATGCACAAGTGGCGGAACCCGGAAGTAACGCGCTCCATTACTTCCGGGTTGCTGCGGAGCGCAACTCAAACACGCTCATCCTGAAGCACATTCAACCCGAGGTATGACTGTATAAGCTAAACAAGCTATAGCTTAGGGCTCCACTCTCTTGGGGGCCCACAAAAAATTTAAAGGGGAAAAAACCTAGATGTACATTTCCAAAATATAAGATAAAAAACAAATAAAATAAAACCTACATACAGCAACAGTGTTTTGGCCTCGGTCCTGTATACCTGTATACCTGAAGGAGCGTCTCCACCCCCATCGTTCAGCCCGGACACTGAGATCCAGCGCCGAGGGCCTTCTGGCGGTTCCCTCATTGTGAGAAGTGAGGTTACAGAGAACCAGGCAGAGGGTTTTCTCGGTAGTGGCGCCCACCCTGTGGAACGCCCTCCCTTCAGATGTGAAGGAAATAAGCAGCTATCTTCTCTTTAAAAGACATCTGAAGGCAGCCCTGTTTAGGGAAGTTTTTAATATTTAGTGCTGTATTGTTTTTAACGCTTGATTGGAAGCCGCCCAGAGTGGCTGGGGAAACTCAGTCAGATGGGTGGGGTATAAATAAATTAATAATAATAATAATAATAATAATAATAATAATAATAATAATAATAATAATATGTTGTGTAGGCTCCTATGATGTAAGTAATGGGCAACAACAATTTGTTGTTGACAAAGGACAGCTAGACATATAAAGGGCCCCATAACCTTCAGTAGCTTAGGGCCTCATCAAACCTAAATCCGGCCCTGAGTGTGGTCCACAGGTATGACTGAAATGAACAATATTAGGGTATGCTGTCCAATCACCTGTCCCCCTTAAAAATTGTAACTGGTTCTGATTATCAAAATCACATGACCAGGGCATTCCCTTTACTAAATGGTACCCGCAAATCAATGTACTCCAAAGTTGAAAATCTTGCACTACAAGGGGTTAGGCTAAACGATCCTCGAGGTCCCTTCCAACCCTACAATTCTGTGATTCTATGATAAAGAGTTTGATCTCTCTTCCTTATCTTCATATTTTCCTGGCCTTTGCATTTTTGAGCTACCACAGTATCTCTATAGTCTCGTAACAAAGACATGGCCATTCACCTATTTCCCATAGTAGCCTTTTGAAAAGGAGTGTAAGTGCACAAATAGTATGCCGGGGACTGAAGCAATTAACTGAGAATTGGCAGCACGTGTTTTATCTACAAGGCTGTCTTCCTGAAGGTATGCAAAGCCATTCAATTTTGTTTAGAAGGAATAAAACACATTTCAGATGGGAATTAAGAGTTGCATGGCTGTAAAATCATAAAGACAAACATTTATTGTTACAATGCAGGTAATTATTGCTTTTAAAAATTGTCTTCTGCCACATAATCAAAGCTCTCTTGCTTTTATTATTGTGAAGATTATTTTAACTTTTTTTTAAAAAAATCCATTCAGTTTCATTTCTTCCAAATCAATGATCATCAGAAAAGAAAGAAACATACAGGGGGGGGGGTTGTTTTTTGTTTGCAAAACCTTTATAAAACAGTATCGAATACAAAACTGTACCAAATTAACTTGGTGTTCTTTGCATACTTATTGGGGTTTGACAGTATATAGCAGGTTGCACCAAAATCACCTTTGCCTATAAGTTTCCCAGGCATCTAGCTAGAAACTGACTGTTTTGAGGTTTCATGAAGTGGAGAACTGAATGCATATGCTGGGATCCTGTGGCCCTTCTGTGTGTAGACCAGCTTTCGGTCCAGAATAGGGCTCCCGATGGCAGAAGGGGGAGAATGAATGTGAGTTTCATTAAATCTTCAATTCCCCCCTGTCCCTGCACTATTCTCACACTGTTCCAGAGAGTCCTCTCAATGCCCAAGAGCAGATTTTCAAGGGTGCAAGAAAGAGGCTGCAGCGGGAAGGAGCCATCAGTGAAACCCTCCTCTGCTTTACAGCTGCAAGTGCATGTGTTCAAGAGACACTCAGGATCCAAAAACCATTATGTGAAATGGGGGAGGGGGCAGCTGAAGCACCAGGTGGATGGGGCCCCTCCCTATCACAAGGTCATTCACCATCATCTGCCTGATGAAAAGAATCCCAGGAGATTCTTGCATGGAAGCATGCAAAGTTTGGTCCTGCTCCAGCTTATCTGGTATTGTTTTGTTTTATGTGCATAGGTGTGAACTGAATTGCTTCATTTTATTAATATTATGGCTGCACTGTTCATTAAACAAACGTCTTCTGCAGCTTGCTGCCAACATATGTATACTATCACCACTGATCTAGTAGTATTTTCATATGCCTCCTGACAATATAAGCAAATGGTGTTATTTGAAAACCAAGTTCCACAAAAGCCATTTTAGAGCCCTGGTAATTAGCATTATTTATTAAATTTGGAGTGTTTCATGTGAGACAACAGGGTTCCAGTGCTACTTGTTGGATGTGGCAGCACCTCCTTCACGTGCACTGCAATTCTGTATATCCCTCAGTTGCTCCAAGGATCTCAAGGTGGTATACATTATTCTCCCCCTCCTCACTTTATCTTCACAACAACCCTGTGAGGTGAGTTATGTCAGAAGACAATGACTGGACCATGGTGAGCTTCATAGCTGGAATTTAAACCCAGACTCTAACCACTATACCATGTTGGTATTGGGTCTAAGTTCAATGAGGCAGGTATCTATAAGGCAGCTTGCATGCAGAGATGCTGTTTAAGATATCATCACCTCAAAAAAGTCCACATTTTGCAATCATTTTGGGACAAAACCGATACTATCTCTTTGCTTATGAAACACCAGGTGCAAGCTATAAAGGATGACTCATGCTAAAGGTAAGTATTGCCATTATAACAGAGCATACTATGGGCTAATTTCTTACCAGGAAATTATGCTTCATTTAGTTCCTTAAACTGTGGCTTTCACTGATGCCTGTAATATTCCTTCCTACTTCACACAATAAAAACAAACCATCCCCATCATCCTACATGAGTTGGAGGAATACCATCTTCAGCAAGGTGTCTGTTCTTCTTGTGTGAGTTCCCTGTACAATTTACAATCCTGGAAAATCAGAGTTCCATGCTGCACAGGGAACCAAAATTAGGGTTTTGGTTTTTTGTTTTTTAAAAAGGAGACAGAGCTAGCACACTCATCTTTGCATGTTGATTTAACTCAGAACTAGAGTGCTGTGGCTTCATTATTTATTTACTTACTACAATTATATCCCACCTTTCCTTCAAGGTGATGTACATACTCGTCATCCCCATTTTCTCCTCACAACAACCCTGTGAGGTTGGTTAGACTGACTTAGTGACTGGCCCAAGGACACCCAGTGAGTTTCATAGCTGAGATTGCTTGATTGATATCTTAATTTTGTAAACCAGCCTGGGAACCACCAAGCGAATTCCCTTTAGCCTCTGGCTGCACACAGTCTGCAAAACCAGTTCACGCAAGGTGAACAGAGAACCATTAGCAGAGACTGACCTGCAGTGGTAAGAAAGAGAAAAATATAAGAATCGATAGTTGTGCTCAGAGCACAGCCTGGCCACCTGTTTCCAACAACAGCAAACCCTAGTAGTAGGAAGAAACAAGCAAGAGTGATTCATCCCCCATTTCCCTTGCAGCTGTCAAACTTCGAAGGTTGAAAGGGGCCCTAAGCACAATAACCACATTTCATGGTCACATTGTTTAGGCCAGCCATGAAGAACCTGTGGCTGTCCAGTTGCTGGTGGTACTTACGGTACCATCCCTGATGGCCAAGCTGTGCAGAGCTAATGGGTCTTCTGAGTCCAAAATATCTGGAGAACCACAAGTACCCCATCCTGGCTTATATTCTTCACATACATTTTGAGGCTGCAAGCTATTTTTGCAAAGCAAATTAGGAATTTCAGCATGCATAACTGCAAGCTAAATATATAACTGATTGTAACTAAGCTTACTCAGAAGTAAGACCCACTGATTTTATTGGGAGTTCCATCCAAGTTAGTTTTAGGCACTGCAACTGTAAGATTGGTACTAGCCACCCCAATCTTTGCTGAGTTGGTGCACAAGATTCCAAGGGGCCTGGGCTCCTTTGGGGGAATGAGGTGTGGAGGAGTCTGCAGTGTCTTTGAAATATGATTTATTGACAATATTTGCACAAGAAGCTTTCAGTGGAAATGAGATTTCGCAGCATTCACATCTCAGCAGGAGCCCGTCCTTCACAACAGCTCAGCACTGGTTTCCCAGACACCTCTGTGCCTCTCTCCCAGCCTGCTCAAATGGTTACAGAGGCAGATTTAGGGGAGCATGACCAGTTCGGTCGCATTGGAGCCTCAGCAGAGCCTCAGGGGTGCTGCAACTATAATATAGAATGGAAGGTGAGAGGAGAGGGGTCCCTGAACTTTGGCATCACACAGGGTACTGCTGAAATCTGAGACTCCAAGGTCCACCACTGATGGTTCTGGCCTTCACAGCAGCTCACGAGAGCTCTCCTCCTTCTTCCCCAACTTCTAAATTTCAAAAGGACACATTTTTTTCCTGTGTGACATCATGACCCCTGCCTCCTTGGCAACCTCCTCCTCCCACCGGAAGAGCCTCCTGTCATTGATGACTTGCTTCCAACACATTTTGTTATTCTTAATGACTTCTTTCTCAGGTGAAGCCCTGGCATCTTCCCTTCAATACTCATTTTACTAAATTCTGCAATTTATTAATTTCTAACATTCACAGACTCTAGCAGTTATGGGTGCCTTTGCACCCCCAAACTCTGCTACCTCAGATGTGTAACAATATTTTATGGAAACATGATACAATATTGTATCCTATATATGGGCATTTGCGGGAGGGGCGGAATCTCACATGTGCCTGGTGTGAGACCTGTTGGCTCCCCAGCACTCTTACACAACACCTGCCTTGGGAACTGTTTTTTGATCCAAAGGTAACCAAATACTAGCTTTAGAAATAAACTGTAACAATGACATGTCATGGAAATCCTAAAGTAACTGTAGCTAATGTTAACAATGTTTTGTTTCTGAAGACTGTTTCAGAAAAGCCATAGCTAATATTAACTACAGTGTGTCAAGTTCAGATGACAAACTAAGCAAGTCAAAACTTCTGTCCTTCTTGCAGCTGCACCAGAGTAGGAGGTAAAGCACATGAACCTACGGCTCACTGTGGCTTGTTCTCATCATGCTAAATTATTGCCATCCCAACCAGACAAGTCTCTATAAAGTACAGAGAGGCAAGGCAGTATTTTACCTGTTCTATGTGATCTGCACTTCCCAGCCCAATTTAAGGTGCTGAGTGGCCCTAAGTGATTTGGGGGCAAAATATCTCTTGTTGCATTTTTGTACATTATTTTCAGCTATACATGCATTTTCATGCACACTTCCCCTCAAATTATGCATTTTGGTACTCATGACTTGACCAGAGCACTGCACTGCAAAATTCAGAGAAGTGTGCATTTCAAAGGATTTCTGCATTTCAATTCATGTATTGTTTTGGCAGGTTCACCCTCAGAGGCAAACTGAATTGAATCTGCCCCACCATCCTTAACAATAGTAACAACACAGTCTGCTCCAATTCCCCACATCTGTCCACCCAGCATTTGTGGGGAACTGCAAGCTGAGCATCGCACAAATAGTGCTGTTGCCACAAGACCCTAAACGTATCACAATATATTCTTGTCCAATGCAGCAAAATACAGGCAATCCTGCTGAGCTCTCTGAACCTTCATTTTAAGGCAGCTGAGTATTTCAAACCCATCACACATAAATATGGAACTAAAGCACCTTTTTCTGCTTAATTTAAATCACTATTCATTACATAGCACACCACTGTTCCTGGGTTCAAGTTAAATCATGAAGTCCTCATAATTTTACCAAGGATTCTCACATGGCTCCAGAGACACAATCCTAAGATTTGAATATTGGACATAGGTGCAACTTGGGAATTCTTAAATCAATACTTCTGCACAGTAGAGCCTATCTTTAGGATGTTAAACATGTAGGCTACCTTTGAACTACAACTAATCCAGAATGCAGCAGCTAGACAGGTGACTGGGAGTGGCCGCTGAGACCACATACACCAGTCTTGAAAGGCCTACATTGGCTCCCAGTATGTTTCTGAGCACAATTCAAAGTGTTGGTACTGACCTTTAAAGCCCTAAACAGCCTGGGTCCAGTATACCTGAAGGAGCATCTTCACCCCCATTGTTCTGCCTGGACACTGAGGTCCAGTGTCAAGGGCCTTCTGGTGGTTCCCTCGCTGCAAGAAGCCAAGTTACAGGGAACCAGGCATAGGGCCTTCTCAGTAGTGGTGCCCGCCCTGTGGAACGCCCTCCCATCATATGTCAAAGAAATAAACAACTACCAGACTTTTAGAAGACATCTGAAGGTAGCCCTGTTTAGGGAAGCTTTTAATGTTTAACAGACTATTGTATTTGTAATATTTTGTTGGAAGGCGCCCAGAGTGGCTGGGGAAACCTAACCAGATGGGTGTGGTGTAAATAATAAATTTATTATTGTTTCTATTATTATTGGGGAGGACATAATGTGTGGTAGAATAAGGTATCAGGATATTATTATTATTATTATTATATGCTATGGGGGGGGGACCTATGGATCCACTTTCACTGTGTTTTACATAAAAGAGTTTCCCTTCCTATACCTGCTTCCTCAAAAGTCTTAGTGAGCTGAATAGGGCTTACTTCCATATCAGCATGAGCATCATTACAGCGTAGGAGCGCAGTCCTACAGATGTTTACTCAAAAGTGAATCCCATGGTGGTTTTTACAGCGTTATACTTGGAAGGAAGAGTTGCAGCTTCACCGCTTAACCCTATGCATGTCTACTCAGAACTCAGTCTGCAGGGTGGCAGCCTCAACAGCTTTACGCAAGAATATATTATGGCGATGTTGTAAACACGTCCCGCAAAACAGGCACACACTCAGCTCGCCCGCCTTTGCAATGCAGCGTGCCGCTTTTTTGCACGCGATTCTGACTACAAGAAGAAGAAATAATGAGGCTATGCGAGTTCTGCAGCGATTGCACATCACACACACACACACACACACACACACACACACACACACACAAAATGTGGACAAAACACCGAAAAAAAGAAGGAAAGCTAAGACGATCCAAAAGCACAGCCGTAACAAAGGACAATGATGGACAAGAAAAGAAGGGCGGTGGAGAGAACTGCGCTAGATCCAAAATAAAAAGCTGGTGAAATGCACAAACTGCCAAAAAGAAAAAGAAAAAAAAAAACCCGCGACCCGCAAAATAAAAAAGCCCAAGACGAAATTGCCAGCAGGTGTCACTACAGCTCTCATTCAAGCAGCCGCTCTCCTTCCCCGGCCTTTTGTAAGAGCCTCGCGAAATACTGCAAAAATCCACCCTTGGTTGCTCTGAATGAAGCCTCAACTTCGGAGAGGCTTACGGCCGTGACGGACGCAGTCTCTGCCCTTGCAGCGACGGACGTCCCGGCCAGCCAACCGCCTGCCTCGGAAAGGGAGACGGGCGGGGCTTCGGCCGGCGCAGCCAACCCCGTCGCGTGATTCGAGCCAGAAGCTAGGCAGCGACAGAGGAGAGGCGAAGGGGCGGGGGCGCGAGAGCGGGCAGAGTTCGGGCGCTTCTCGCGAGAGCTTGCCCCCTTCCCACTTTCCGCTGGGTGACTGCGCAGCTGCCATGTTGGTTGCTATGCTGCTGCCTGTCTGAAGGCAGGCTGGAGGAGAGGAAGGAGGGAGGCAGGCTCTGGGGTGGAGGAGGGGGAGGAAGACGGAGGAGGTGGCGGCGGCGGCAGCTGCTGCTCGTTCTCGGCCCCCCGCTCAGTGCAGGCAGGCAGAGCCCCGGTGTTTAGCTACCGCCTCTCCCCCCCCCCAGCCCAGCCTCGGCCCCACGGCTGCAGGAGAAGGAAGAGAGGGGGAAGCCTCCTTTCGGGGTGGGAGGGAGGAAAAGGTCCGGGGGTGCCTTCCCCTCAGGCATAGAGGGGTGACTGCTGAGACCCCTTCCCCCTCTCCCCCTCCCTCTATTGGAGGGGGTGCCGAGTGGGTGGGGAGGGGGGGAGGCTGCGTTGCCTTCCCCCCTCCCTCCACCTGCTAACCCACCCACCCACCCTTGCCTTTCTGTCTGCGGCAGGAATGTGGGGGGGCTTTGAGTTGAGAGGGGGCGCTCACTGCAACGGTTGCTGGAGACCCCCATCCTATTCGCTTGCTGCTGCTGCTCCTCCTCGCGGGGTGCAAGAACTCGACTGAACTGAGCCTTTTCTGCGGGTTAAATTGAGCCTTTTGTGTGTGAGGTGTGTGTGTGTTGGGGGGCAAGACCCCCTTCCCACCTCCACTTTACCTTTTGGCTTCCCTTTTCTGGGTTGCTCCCTTGCTCCATTATCATCCTCTGGAAGGACGTGGCTGTTATATGAAGGTAAGAGGATATTACTGGGGGTTTCGGTTTTAAGTTTTCAAGTTAAAATGGGGGACTCCCTCTCTTCCAATTTTTTTTTTTAAATAGTAACATTGTTACATGCTCTCGTTTCAAATGTTGGATGTGTGATATCCCTTACGTTAAGGATGTAGAGTTAAAAATTACCAGCCCACCCCCTAGATTGCTGTGGGTCTGAGTGCTAAATGTTGGACGACCCAATAGATGCAGAGGAATGTGTGGCAACAGGAAAGGAGGTGGGTGGGTGAATGACTGTTAAGAGTTGCCAAATCATAATTATCCAAAGTATTGATCTGGGGAGTGTAGCATTTATTTACAGTTGTGGATTTGTTGAATCATATAGTGTATATGGTGCTCCTTAAAAATGCAATATGCCTTCTTTGAGTGTGCTGTTTGCACTAGAAAGGGAGTTAAAGAGATGGTAATGTTAATGTTATTTTAGGTCAAGCAATTTTTCAGTTCAATATTGGTTCACTGAAGATTGGGAAGGTCCTGAAGTAAAGAGGGTCTTTCCCCCCTACCTTTATTAGTCAAGCTGATGTATTTACCGTAGATGCAGACTGGTAACATTTGTATAAATGGTTTCTAAACCCAAAGGTTGTGTATGGTAGACAGTGTTGTGTTTGCGTTCTATTATGTTAGCTGAAGAAGCAGCAGGATTACGTTATTCTTAGGGGGAGTGGAGCCATGACAAAATTAGGTTGCGTGAAGGTGTGTAAGGGTCCTGTCTGGGTTCTTGATTGCATCGGTATTTGAAGAAATGCTTTTCTATCACCAAGGCATTCAAATAGGTCCTGAGATCAAAATGTTGCTCTGTTGTATTCCATTAATTTTTTTGCAGAATTATGATGTGTGAAGTGTTACGTTACACTTTAAAAAACTGAAAAGGCCAGGCATCAATTACTTTGAGGTGTATTTCCAAAAGACATTCTGTAAGATCAAAAGTCAAGCTAGAATGTGTTGCATTGTATTTTCAAGGGGTAGCTGCCTTTATAAAAGGTAAAGGGACCCCTTTTAAGTCCAGTCGCGGACGACTCTGGGGTTGCGGCGCTCATCTGTATATGTATGTACAAAAACCGAGGTTCCACTGTAGTATGAATGATCTTGTATCTATCCTCCTTCTAACAGCACAGTTAAGGGTGCATTACTGTGTGTCAATCTCAAATTAGCCATTCCTATAACTATGCATATACTAAATATGCAAGATAATAACTTTGAAAATAAAGAAATTATAATTAAAGGCTATTGCAGCTTTCTTTTCATTTTGATGTAGTTCCAGATGATCATAAGAACCCTAGGGTTACACTTCTTTGGGGGGGATATGACACCTGACATATCTCATGTAAAACTCTCATTTGTCATCTTCCCTTTGAAAAAGATATCATGCCAAATCAGATGCCAAGGTTTAAAATGCCATTCAGAAGAACAATAAGGGGGTTGGACTCAATGGCCCTTGTGGTCTCTTCCAACTCTATGATTCTAAGGATAGTGGTAGTGTTTTCTATTTATGGCCCTAATTGATTTTGCAACTTGATTTTGCTTTCTGAAATTACTTTTAAAAGTTTATAGCATAGATTCACACTGATGAATTGGACCAGGGTTTCATATCAATAAGGTGGGGGAGAGCTCAATTTCAAGTTACTTTGTTTCTAAATTAGTGTATACAATTATCTTATTGAAGGGGTTTATGTTATAATAAGCAATTGTTGCCTTTTCTATATCTTCTGAATATGCTCTTGTATGTCACCTGCAGAGGAAAGAATGTTCATGAAGGTTTTTCTACTGGCTAGTTTTTAAATGAAATATAGTTTGACATTATTGAATAAAGTAGCAATATTCATGTAGAAATAAAAACAATAGAGTTATATGCATGTAATAAATTAATAAAATTTGCAAAATTAGTATACTTAACATTTCTCTTGCTTTTTATGCTTCTGAAAACTTAGGCTTCAGCATCATTCCAGATTGTGAAAATTGGACTTCAGAATAATTCTTTAGGCATTTCCTCATCTCATGAATTACCCAGTCTAGAATACTATACTAGATCTTTTTTTCTTCATCATTGTTTTGTCAATGGTTAAGTAATGCTTTGTAATGCGGGAGTCAATATTTTCTGATACTGTTAGATGTTTTGTAAGCCAGTAAATCAGTGTATTACAATAATATGACTTTGTCAAATGTACATTTCTGCAGCAGCATAGCTTCACTAGCTAGCACGCTGCATAAAGATAACATAGCACTTACTATATTTCTTCTGTCCAATGTACTTTTGGCATCCTTATGCTTAATTTACTTTAGTTTTTCCCCCCTTCATACATTTTAATGGAATAACAGATGGTAGGCCTATTCAGAAGTAAGTCCCACTGAAGTAAGTGTGCAAAGGACTGCGCCCTAAATCCAGAATCTGGTATGTTATACCATCCCTTATGATGGTATGCATATTTAGAATGTCTCACTTTTTGATTGAAATTCTGTCCTGACTACTTCATTTAGGACCTATCCTGGGTCTTGCATGCCAATCAATAAATGTTTAGTATGGGCTAAATTAATTTTTGGAAATGCGCAGTAGTACAGGCCATTTCAAAAGAACATAAAGACATTGAAAGCAGATATGTTGATTGCATGTGTTTAAGTTCAGTCACGTGCCACTTCGATCCAATAAGGGGTAATTCATATGTGCAAGCAAGTTTCCATGTAAAGGATGCCTCCATTGCATACTCAAATGGTTGCTGTGGTCAGTGTTAGAAACTCAGGTAGACAAGTTTGGCTCCACATAACACCTGAAAACTAGGTTACGGGTGCACTAACAGAATGTCTAGGTGATATTATTATTTTTATTATTTATTATTTATTGTATAACAAGATTACAAAGCTGAAAATGAATGAACTCCAGCTAAAATCTTATGTTAAATTTTCATATGATCTAGTCCTCATCTGAAGACCGTAGAAAGCTCCCCTAATATTCTTATGTGAGTCCCTTCTCTAGTCTTCAGAGAGTGGTTGTAAGTGGGAAGGCAGAAAAAGGTACTCCATTCCTTCCACTCTGCAAACAAGCTCTTGATTGTCCCTAAACCCCCTTTCCTTCATATTATGTAATCTTTCTGGCACAACAATTAACACTTATTGCAGGCCTACACGCAGTCACGAAATTAAAAGACGCCTGATCCTTGGGAGAAAGGCGATGGCACACTTAGACAGTATCTTAAAAAGCAGAGACATCACCTTGCCAACAAAGGTCCATATAGTTAAAGCCATGGTTTTCCCAGTAGTGATGTATGGAAGTGAGAGCTGGACCATCAAGAAGGCTGATCGCCGAAGAATTGATGCTTTTGAATTATGGTGCTGGAGGAGATTCTTGAGAGTCCCATGGACTGCAAGAAGATCAAACGTATCTATTCTTCAGGAAATCAGCCCTGAGTGCTCACTGGAAGGACAGATCGTGAAGCTGAGGCTCCAATACTTTGGCCACCTGATGAGAAGAGAAGATTCCCTGGAAAAGACCCTGATGTTGGGAAAGATTGAGGGCACAAGGAGAAGGGGACAACAGAGGACAAGATGGTTGGACGGTGTTCTCGAAGCTACAAACATGAGTCTGACCAAACTGCGGGAGGCAGTGGAAGACAGGAGTGCCTGGCGTGCTCTGGTCCATGGGGTCACGAAGAGTCGGACACAACTAAACGACTAAACAACAACAGCAGGCCTACACAACTGATGGCAGAGACATCCACCTTGAGTGACCAGTTTGCACAACCTAAGACTTCAGTGTTCCTCAATGACCCCACTCCAAATTTTATTTAGATTTTAAGCACTACTGAGATAGTCTGAGGTAAATAACACTTTAAAATGCACAACTTAAACCGTCATAAACTAACCAGATAGTATAGTTCAAATTAAAAGCATATCATACATTATGCCCCACGTACATTAAACAAGGCAAGTAAAACTTAACCAAAACATGTTGGGTTTAAAACACAAACAAAAAGTTCTGGAAAGCACAAACTCAAGGAATGAAGTTTAATCCCCAAATACCTTTCCTTCTCAGCAGATGTTATCTGATATTGCTCCAACTTCCTGGACTCACCAACCATCCTAATACTGGGATGTTACTGGCAAAGACTGTCTCTCCCCACCCCAATAGGTACACACATAGCTCTTACATGGCACCTAACCCCTACATCCACTACTAACTTTTGCTTCTGCCAGAAAGCCTTTAGATAAACTCTTAACTGCTTCCCAGTGCAGTATCACTCCCAACATCCATCATGCCTAACCACGTTCCCTTTCTCCTCTCCAAGCTGACTCCTGGAATGCCAACATATCCCTTCTAAGGAGTTATTCCACATGTACCCCTCCCTCTCTTTCTTTCTCACACATGAAAAGGCTTAACATGACAGGTGATAGCTCAGTAGGTTAGAGCATGGTGCTGGTATTGGTGCTGGCAAGTAGTGATGCCAAGGTTTCAGGTATGGGGCAGCTGCGTATTCCTGCATTTCAGGGGGTTGGACTTGATGATACTTAGTGTCCCTCCCAATTCTACAATTCTATGATCCCTTCATGTTTCTCCAAACCACATTGTCCCCACATGCTGATACTCTTCATTGCCCTTCCTCATGCTCCTTCCATGTTTTGTCATGTCTTCTTGGCACTTTTAATAGTTGCCAGCTTTAAGAGCCTTACCACCCCAGCCCACAGAGGTGTGTGCCCCATGGGCCAGTATGGTGTGGCTGCATCCAGGCTGGGTCCCCTCAAAAGTCCCGGAGCCGGGGGAGGAGGAGCAGACAATGCCACCAAGGCAACCAGAGTGGGGAGAGGAAACCCACTGCAGCCAGCCATAGGGAGCTGAGCTGGGTGAGGAAGTAGGTGGAGGCAACGGAAGTCAGGCGCTCCGAGAGCACCCCACAGAAAAAGAGAAGCAGTGATGACTGGCTGGTGTCTCAGAGCAAGCTGCCTGACTCCACCGTCAGAGCCCAGCCTGGCCCTGCAATAGGGCAGGGGGAGGGAGGGAGAGAAGCACCTATCCAGGTGGCCTGGCCACTTCAGTGTGGCTGCTGTGAGGTGCCATGCACTTTGGCTCATGCTGCAGCGTACACTGAGGAAGTTTCCCTCAGCAGTAACAGTTTTACTTGTGAGTCGCACAAGGCGGCATTTTGAGTTCTGTGCTGTCCGCAGTGCCATCCAGGTGACTTACGATATGGTGCAAGCGGGGGTAGTATCTCTCAGCAGCAATTTTACTTGTGAGTTGGGCAGGTCGGCACTTTGACTCTCACACCGCTCACAGCACCACCCAGGTGACTTGCGCTGCAGCAGGCGGGTGGGGGGCGTTTTACTCTTGAGTCTCAGGCGCCATACAACATGACCATGATGCAAAATGTCCTTAGCACCCGGGGAGTTTGGATGCTGGTTGTGGTGGTCCAGGATCTCCCTAATTCCATTGCCTTGTCCTGTACAGTCTATTCTGGACGTGATCCAGAAGAATGTGTAGCAGGAGATTGTTCTGCTGCTGTTCTTGGGGAACTCCATTCCTTCTGTTGGAAGGAGGGGGACATGGTGCAAACACCTCCTTCCTGCTATTCGTCTTTTTGGCGTGGGGAGGGGAGAGGACTGCAAGTGCTGCTCTAGTCATAGAATTGTGAATCTATGGATGACTGAAAAACTAATCCCATTGATTTCACTTTGTGGTTTTCGTGCAACTACAATATAGTGGAAGGATGAGTAAAGACAACAGTGTGCCTGGGGAATGCCAGTGGCTTAAAGCCAAAAGCTCATTTGAAGAAGCTGTGTACATGGTTATTGCTGGCAACATTTATGTGTCTTTCTGGCTTCACATAGATCTTTTTTTTTTGGGGGGGGGGGTTAATTTACCTTAGTGGTATTGTAGAAACATCTGTAGCTTCCTGAAAAGCAGAATGAGTGATATTTTTGTACATGCACATTTCTTTCGCTATCTATTTTTCTGATATATTGGGCTTGGATAAATTTGTATTTAAAAACAATTGTAGTGCTACAAAAATATTGTGCATAGTTTTGTTGCTCTAGCTTATGTTTACCTTTCTAATGCCCAGTTTTTGTAGTTCTTCAAGCTTTGACATTAGAAGGGTAGAACTATCACTTAGTATAGATATCTCAAGTACACCATGAACAATGTCTGGATTTTTTTTAACTGACATCACTTTCTAAACATGAAAATGTCACTTAAGGTTGCATATTGACTAAGGTTGTCTTTTTGGTTTTAGCCTCTGTATTGCAAAACTTGTACAGGGTGTATGTGGATTTCATTACAGCATTTCCAGGTGGGTCTCTGCTGTAGGCACTCCTACATAAACAGGCTACAGAGATTCCCAATAAGTACTGACTTATGGGGAATCTCTCTGGCTTCTCCTTGTAGGAGATCAGGCTACGCCATAAGTGGCCAACCTGCAACAAAAGCTAGTAAACCAGTATAGCATGGCCTGCTTGCCTGATACTGGCATGTCATGACTAAGTGCTTGTCTGCTTGTTCATCTGGCTCAAAGAAACAGAGGCAGAATGTCAAAGGCAAATCAGGTTGCATATGTGCTTCAGTATGTTCATCTAGGATAGCATTATCTCATTGTTGGAGCCTGACTTGTGGCACTTACCCACACTAGTTGGATGGGGATGTTATAGCATTAACATCTAGGATTTGGTAGGATTGGGTGTAATCTAGTACTATAAATACATACTTTTGTCTCTGTGTGAAATTTCATTGATTTCTACACATACACATACATGAAGCTGCAAAATATTAAGACGGATTCAAATATTATGTATTTTGGTGCACAAATAGGCATATAACATGTTACTGCAGCAAATGTGTGTCTTATGCATATAGTCATCATGAATCCAGAATGGGCTGCAGCTCCATGTTGTATACACATGCTGGCGAACTAGTATGTGGAATGGTCCACACCTAAAGCAGTTAAAGCCATTCCGTGAAAATGGTGACTTACACAGATGTGCATTTTTATTCAATATTATAGCATTTTTAACAGATCCTAGTAATTTAGAGTCATTGACTATGATAGTAGGTTGTAAACAATACACGAAACAGCATGAGCTATAAGTTAAAGTAAATTTGCAGGGAGCAGTTCTGAATACACGGGACCTTGTTTATAGCTGAAATATAACAATTCTGGTGTAGCTAATAGATTGTGACTATTGTGTTTTAAGGGGGAGGAGCAATTCATTATATCTCAGAAAACTTTGCAATATTATTATTATTATTATTATTATTATTATTATTATTATTATTATATCCTGCCCACTCTGGACGGCTTACAGCATATATAAAAACACAACCAAACATCAAACATTAAAAAACAGAATATTCTATGCAGACAACAAACGAATAAATCAATGGAAAACAATAATAACAGCAATAATAAACAGTTTACAGTTATACCCAAATTAAAATAACCACCAACCCCAACTAAACATTTAAAGATCCCCAGCCCAACAAAAACAAAAAAAGAGGAACCAAAATTAGAACCATCTAAAACATTGTAAAACATTTTGGCCAGCTGCCCCAACCCAAGAGCTGTTCGTGCAATGTCTCAGTGGCTTCCCAGGAGTCTCTTTTGGCTGTTCAGTGTGAGTCTGGGCCCTGCCTCCTAGGCCAGGTAAAAATGGGCCTTGCAGCAGGGAGCAGTCTTCCTTCCAGCACTCATGGCAGTTGCTGTATTGGCCTTGGAAATAAGATATATTTTAGTCATATGTGACTAACGCCATTAGTCTAGTTCCTCAAGTTGCAGTACAACTGTGAGGCCCTGTTTTTGGTGATCTGCTGCCTTAGCTACTTGGATTTCTCATCCTGAGTGCTTACATTTTGATAAGGGATTGGGTGATATACAATATTTTTGATACTAAAAGCTAGGTATGCCAATGGTTGATAACTGGCCATCCTTCTTTTCTGGCTGGTTAAAATTCTTTGTAACTGAGATACTCATAAATTGATCCAGCAAAAGGTATTGCTGAACACTTTTTGTACTTGGCATTATTGGGTTGGATCCAGCTTCTACTTCTGGAAGCTTCCTTAGCCTGATTTTCAGGGCTTCTCCCTTCCCCCTCAGTCCCCATGCCACACCCCATCATTTTCAGCAGGTTCTGCTGACCTCTGGGAGAGGCTTTATAGTTTACAGGGAACTGATAGGGGAGGGGGGAAATCA
The DNA here is from genome assembly GCF_965112155.1 of Podarcis liolepis. Taxonomy (NCBI): domain Eukaryota; kingdom Metazoa; phylum Chordata; class Lepidosauria; order Squamata; family Lacertidae; genus Podarcis; species Podarcis liolepis. The sequence continues at coordinate 89,932,872 of NC_139554.1, forward strand.
GTCTGACATTGATTTTTCTCTGAATCCAACACATTCTTGTATTATTAAATTGGCTTAATGTGTATCTTGCACTAACAAATGTTCATATGCTGTAATGTTGCTTTTGTCTAGGCTGGCTGCTTGGCTAAGAAGAGTTTCACACTTCCAAAGTTAAAAGATGGCTTGGATTCTCCAGAAATAATCCATTGAGAGTAGTAGTTTGAAACCATTGGCTTTAAACATATATGAAAACACACAATCTGTTGTTGAGGTTACCAGGAATTGATTTATGCCACCCTGCTTTTCACACCAGTCCTTTTCTGATTTTCTCATTTACTGATCATGAGCCTTTGGATTTTCTGTAGTACTTACTGTCCAGGCTCCCTCGCCCAAGCTACAACATGGTTGAACAAGCAAATCTTTCTTTTGAGACAAACAACTGTTCTTTCTTTTTGTACCATGTGCATTCTGGTGCCATCACTGCTTACAAAGTGATGGAAAGTCATCAGTTAGTTTCACCCTGCCTTTACTCAAGCTGCTGTGAAATTGTTATGTACAGAAATAGTCATGCTGCAAGTGTGCAGCGGGAAACTGAAGCGTGTACTGTGGTGTCATGAGGAGGGACAGGGTCACAGAAAGGTGTGGAACTAGGCAGCACAAGTAAGCACAGCTGCTGCCTGTCCCCTAACACTATTTGATGGCATTGCTATAGCTACAGTACGTATGACACAGTGATTCATAGGCCACTTATAATAATGTAGTCTTATTGATTTCAGTGAAAGTGCATCAGAGTAAATAGTTTGCATATGCCAGGGATACCTTGTTAGCTCTTCGCAGATTTTAAAGAGTACAATATAGTGTTGGCCATTTGACTTGCAAAATTAATACAGTAGTCAGTAATTCAGTCAAATACTGGTCAGTTATGCTGTACAGTACTTGCAAACAAGGAAGAATAGGAGACTTCCTGATAGATTTTCTTACACCATCCTCATCTTTCCCACTGGGGTGAGGGAAGCCAGCAGCAACGTATCAGCTGAGCAGGGTGGAGGGAGTCATTCTCAGTACCTTAAGGTAAAAAACATTCATTGTTTTCCCTTTTTCTGATAATGGAGGCTTCAGAAAACTTGGCTACCCATAGCAGTTTACTGGTACAGTGGTACCTCTGGTTGCGAACGGGATCCGTTCTGGAGGCTTGTTCGCAACATGAGCAGAACGCAATCTGTGTGTGCGCAGGTTGCGGTTTTCCACTTCTGTGCATGCACGTGGCGTCATTTTGTGCTCATGCGCGAGCTGCGAAACCCCGGAAGTAACCCTTTCTGGTACTCCTGGGTCGCTGCGGGACGCAGCCTGAAAACGCTCAACCTGACACAAACGTAACATGAGGTATGACTGTATTGGTATTTATCTTAAAATTTTAAATTATTCTTTTTTCTATAGAGAAAGTATAGGTTTAAATAATTACTGAAGACAACTCCCCTGAACTTCAGGTTTAACAATTTTCGCAGTAGAAGGAATTGTAATTATGACTTAGATGAAGAATGATCTGTAGCTGTACAGAGGAATCTGGAAAAAGAATTCTCATGAGTCCTGTGTCAGAATTCACTGTGGGATGTTTTCTTAAACACAGCTCAGTAAAAAGTTGTTTTTTAGGGTGACCAGACTCTGCAATAATAAAGCAAATTGAATCTTTTCGACCGTATGCCAGTAACTTGTGCAGGTGTTGTTGGCAGGTCTGTTGATGCTTTATCAGTGTATGAGGTATATATGTACTGGGAAGAGGAGTTTACAACATCTTTGTATCTCCCCCTCCCCTCACCAAATTAAATAGAAAAGGTGGCTTTATTCACCATTTGGGTTGATTGCTAGTCTTGGGAGTTCTTGGCACAATCTCCTTGTTCTTGAAAGCCTTTTTTTGCTTCTTTACATTTAGCTTTCCAAGTTCTCTACAGCATCTTCTTGTCCATTATTTTTTTCCTTTTCCCCCATTTGACCTGCCTTGTCTCTCTCACTAAAGCAATAGAAAACATGTTGTGATGTAACTTACCTTTATTGTGTTAGCACACCAGTGACTTGTTAAAATTACTACTTTCCCCTGTGATAAGTAGGTAGGATTTGGTAGCTGATTTTTTTAATACTTTGCTTAAGAAGCAAGGTCTACAGTTACGTTGTGATTTCTAGGAATATTTTCTGTGAACTTTCTTGCTAGCGAGAAGTTTAGTTGTACTCTCAAGTCACAAGTGAAGTGTTGTTTCAATTCATTCTTCAGTGAATAATCAATGGATTTTTAAGAGGATGCACATCTCTGGAACACTGTCAGACTTATAAATATTTATGATGTGGAGGGAAAGCACAGTGGTTGTGCTAGTAATTTTTAATTGCTTGGCTCTTTTTATAGCTTAAAGTCTTCTAATTTCAAGCTAATCAGTTAAAATTAAATATTCTTGTGGAATACCTTCTCTTCCAAATTTTACAGTGTGTTTTATTATTTCTAGACTGGTCCATTTCGGATTTGTTCCATTGTTTACATGTACTGTTTTGAAGTATGTACAGTCTTAGTGATTCTTCACTTACATGGGAGATATCCAGTTGGTGTCCCTCTGCTGGCAGAAAGCATCTACAAGTTGCATGGGGAGGGTGACAGTCTTCAGCAGTTTCCCTCCCCCATCTGCTCTGGATAACTGCTCAGCAGATGGAGGTTGGGGCAGGGGACTGCAGGAAGAGAAGGAATTGCCAGACATTGCCTCCTTTCCTGTTCCTAGATGCCTTCTATAAGCAAAGGGACGCCAATTGGATATCTCCCTATCTGTCATTTCTCTTACTGCAAGATTTCTGGGGATAATAAATTTTGGATAGAGAAGAATAGAATGCTATAGGTGTCTTTTGGCACATTCAGGATATGTACTTGTTAGTAAGAGCAGTGCTGATATAAACAGTATAAAATTTCCACGTCTGTATTTGATAGTTGAAAATTGTTTTAGAAATTTGCTCTTACTTCTACTATTAACCCATATGTGTACATCAGCATCTAAGTACACTTCTCTTAAATGAGTCACACTGATTTCACTTTGAAAGAATGGCATTCTAAATAGAAATCATCACAATGCATTTATTCATTGCTAGTGCTGATTCCACTAAAATATTATGCAAAATAAATATTCAAGTAAAACTGCAGCAGGTATAATTTATTTATTCATTTTGGAACCACCCATTAACCCAAAGGTTCCCATCCAAAGCACAGTGTTAATATATAATACTGATATTTCAAGTCCTGATAGGTGATATCTGACAAAGTAAGTTAGTGCAAAGACTTCTGGCTGTGCAACAGAACTTATTGTTCCTGCATGCCCACTAAATTTGCTCTAGGTTTTCTCCAAGCCCTCTGTAGCAGATTTGAAGGGCTCACAGGGAGATGAAAGGGTGTAGTTCCATTTTGCAGAACTATTTTGTTGGGTACTTCCTAATGGGTTGATTATAGAGAAGTGCAGGTATAGTTGGGCTAGTGCAACAGGGCTTTCCTGCCCCTTCCGCTCCACTGCACCCTAAAAATCTCTGGAATGACATGAGACCGGCAACAGAAAGGGAGCTGTAAAAATTCCAGTGATGCAAGCCATCTTTTGCATTCAACCCATTTTGCCTTAAATTCTGGCTTTGGTATTTTTGTGTGTCTTAAAAGTATTTATAGATTTGTGTAGAAATCTTAACTTGGTGCATTTTATTGAATTCAGATTAGTTTAAAAATATTATTGGGATTTCATAAGCTAATCACTTTCAGAAATGCTACCCTATCCAGAAAAATGCCAAATATATGGCTATTTGTTATGCTTGGTGCTTTTTTTCCTAGAAAAAAATGGTGCTGGTACTCACTGTGAAGTTGTTACACTAAGTGTCACACTTTGAACAGTAAGTACAAGATTTAGCCCCAACCCGCTGCACCCAGGGTTCATCTTTTTTTCCTCCTTCCACGCCCATTCTGACCAAGAAATACTGAAATACAAATTATTCCACACCTAGAGACTTACAAGTATAAAGTTGAGACCAACAGGTTGAGACCATACATCAGCCATACCCAAAATAATGTGCTTCTGTCACCCCTGATCATTTGTCATGCTGGCTAGGGCTGATGGGAGTTGCAGTCAAGCACATCTGGATGGCTGAGGAAGGCTACTTTAAGGACATTTATTTCTGTGGGTCTATTCTGACTATGGCTTAGGTGGTTAAAACCCACATAAAAGTAATGTATTGGCCAGCAAGGCATTAATTCACAGCTTAAAACTCTCCCTGTAGCTTGTTAATTTAAAAAGAAGTGTCTTTGATTTATAGTTAACATGGCAGTTTATGAAAAAGTCAGCACAGACAGAACAATTATATAAAAAAATACATTTTGGGACTAGAGGAAATCGTGCATATGCCTCAAAATGTGTTAAGCAACAGATTTTTGGATCCTTCATGAATGCAATATCAGTATCAGTTCATTGGAAGTCTGCTGTTCAAATAAAACTGTTCCAACATAAAGCAACCAATTGCTTATCCTAGTATGCACTTGATTTTTCTTAGATTAATACTGGCTCACTCACCTAGCTGCTATAAGTCTTTTTGCATCAATAAAACTAGTAGAGGCATTCTATAAAACATTTGAGGATCTGATGGCCCCACATATGACTAAACTATACAAAGATATTCTAACCTGGGGGCCATTACCACCAATCTGGAAACAATTGAGAATAGTAGCAATCCCCAGATAATACAAGGAACCCCTCAAATGTAGAATCTTACTGTCCAATTTCCTTATTTTATTTGGATTATAAAATTCCTACAGCAATCGTGGTCAACAGAATAAAAAAAGGAAAATATATTCACCTGGATCAGGCTGGTTTTGTTCCAGGATGTGAGATTACAGACCCAATTAGGAAGCTATTAAACATAACTTATTATAGTAAACAGACCACTTCACTAGCATACCAATCATTAGATATATTTAAAGCATTTGATTGTGTGGAATCAAAGTAAAATTTTTAAATGGATTTGGCCCTAAATTTACTAAATCATTAGGGAAAATTTACGATATAGCATCTACCACTATTGGAATAAATAATATAGATTCACCAAAATGTCTTCTTGGCTGTGGGCAAAACAAGGTTGCCCACTATCACTTCTCTTATTTGCTTTAATTTTAGAACCTATAGCAATAAGGCTGTACCAAACTTTAGCTGGAAAGGGGGTAACCATTAACAGACAGGAATACCTATTTGGACTTTATGCAGATGATATTTTATGTACATCAGATCCAATCAATGCTGGCAGGATATTAAAGGATAAATTAGAGGCTTTCCCCACTGTTTCTCAACTTAAAGTAAGTTTTCAAAAAACCAGAAGTAATGTTTTTCCATGCTTCACTACAGAAAGAATTATAATTACAATTTGGCACATTGTTCAGAGGACTCTTTTCTCTTGGGTTTGAATTTATTTGCTTCTGTAAAAGGAAATGGCTGCAAGGTGCCTTTGTAGTGTGATTATTACTACAATGTCAGATAATGGTTTTTGACTTTATTGTGAAGGGGGAGAGAGTAAAAATATGAAATGTGTTACATAATAGAGTAGGTAGACCATGGCCATGAAGAGGTTAATGGCAAAAGCAGCTTGTATGGTGAATTTTCTATAGCTTGATTAAAATATGGTGGGAAGTGTAAGAGAAATTTGCAAAAAGAAATTTCCATTACAACAAGTTCAAAATATTTATTGCTTTTTAGTATGTGGTATATAAACTGCAAAGTTCATCTTTATAACCAAGGGTTTTGTGAGGTCATTTTTAAAATGAGTGATTGGATATGCTTATACTGTTTCTGTCATAGAATCAAGTACTCAAAATAAAACACAGGTATACAGATGAAAATGTACAGGTCTTTCTGTATGGCCTGTATATTTTCAAGAAGGCAAATGTTTCCAACGCATTCGTTTCTGCTTAGGTTTTCTTCCTTGTAGCTTAATAGATTGTGATGAAGAAGAAAGCAAAGAGAGGGGATAGATTAGAATACAGTGCCTGTAATCCAAACACTTTCATCTGAACTAGAGAAATTTCAAGTTAGACTGAGATTAAGACAGGCATGTCCAAAGTCCGTTTCGGGGTCTAATCTGGCCCGCTGGTCAGTCTAATCCAGCCCCTGTGGAAGTTTATTTTGGGGGGGGGGGTAAAATCCTTTTTAAAAAAGCCACAACTTCCAACTTCAATCTTAAAAAAAGCTCAACAACTTTGGTTGGCCCTTTGGCTGGCCCTCACGGCCATTCACTTCATCAAATCTGGCCCTCTTTGAAAAAAATTTGGACACCAGTGGATTAAGAGCTTTATTCTGATCACAACAATTGAATCAATTAACACATGTGTATAGAGGCCTGTGACTTCATCTAAATATCTAATTCACCTGATATATCCAGTTATATCACTGTTGCTGCTTTCAAGTGATAGTGTTTGATCAAGTATCTAGGGCACAATAACAAATTTTTGCATCAGAAAAGGTATCCCAGGACTTAAGGATATGTGTGGAAATCCGATAGTTGGATTCTACCCCAGATTAAAATGAAACAAAGCCCTTCTATGTGACGGGGAGATGTCTAAGTGCGAATTCCTGCCCTTGGTATGGTAGTTTGTTGCTTGTAGGCGAATTTAATGGGGGGGGGGGGAGCTTTCAAACACGTGCTTCTTTCCCCTGATTTTAAAGGAATGATGAGGGAATTGTTTGGCTTGATTGGTAATTGGGTTTGGCAAAATGGTCTCTGATTGTTGCCACTACAGCAGTCAAGGTGCCACGAAAGAAGGGACAAATACCAAGTACTTTTGGATCCCAGGAAATAATGTTTTACAGTGCACCTGATGTCCATGTTAAGGATTCAGACATCTTGAAAACTACATTTATTTGGGCTCCTGGTTGTTGGCATGAGTGTAGAAATGAAGCAAATGACTCTCCAATGACACTTTGGAACCATTGCCAAGAAAGCTATTAAATTTCCGGTTTTGGCTCCCTTTTTGAAACATAGTCAAGCATTGACTTCTGAGTTGCGACCTAAAATGAAAACTTTGGGACACTACTATTCCAAAATGGAGCTGTTGCTGGAGAGTAGTATTACATGCATATTTCTTCTCCATGAATGTTTAGATCAACTTTCAGGTACTATGTGTAAACCAGCCTATCATAGCTGGTTTTTGTTTTTTAACCAAATACCAGTATCTGATAGCTTTCAGTTTAACCTTTTTATTAGACTTTCTCCACCTGTACAGACATGCACGGTCCATCAGCATACAGATTGCATGCAGTCTAGACACCATGAAACATCAAGTTTATCCATCAGAATAATGATATTATTAAAAATATCCCAAAAGGAACATGGATGTGTATGTGGAAAGACATCCTGCTGTATGTATGAATCTTAAGGATATTTTTTTTTTTTAAAAAAAAGAAATTTAGGTGGCATTTGTCTCTGTTTAGGTTGAGTGATATGTACAGAGAACTTTTTTCTTTTCTTTGTACAAAGGAATTGTACAGAGAATTGTGTATGTACATGTTGGATGGTTTTCTCAATGGAACATTTCAGTCTGAATGTTTGCACAGGTCACAAAATCACTATAGAAATGTGTTTTTTCACAATAAAAGGTTCCTAGGTATTTTCTTAAATTTTTCTTTCTTTTCAACCTATTTATTTATTTATTTAGTCTTTATTTATTTAGTCATTCCCCACTTCTCCCCCTGACAGGGATTCTGACATTGTATACCTTCACAAGTAACATGTTTAGCAATCCTGAGATACAAATTTGGACTCACTTCTACCATATGAAATAAACTTTTCAAGTTTATTGAAGTCCTAGTTTAAATGATATTTTTTTTGTTTGGATTTCTCTTTGTATTAGAAAGCACATCAAGCACAAGCTGTGATGTATGTTTCCAAGATCATATAGAGTTCACAGTTCATACTAAATCTGTCACTTATCCCTGCTGAAACAAAAGTGATCTTACTATCTTTTGTTTGGTTCTTAGCAATTGCCTATTGGCTTGTGTCCCCCCCCCCCCCCATTAATTCATGGGATTTAGAATATCTAGTAACATGTAGATATTTAATTATTCAAATTTAAACAACTCCATTCATCCTGAGAAATATTTACTAACATAATTGGGAAACCTTGTAATAATAACAACAGATTAGATTAGGAACAGCTAAATCTCTTTTTTTGCTTGATCTCTACACCTTCAATTTTCTCTCCCCAGTTGAGTTCTTTCAATAATCTCTGTTAATGTTAATGGGAATAAGAAAATGAACAGTAATTTAAAAAATTGGGAGAACTCAAGTCTTTATAGTTGAAATTCTAGAATACCAGAATAATTGGATTCTTCTCCACCTATGAAAAAATTCTCAAGTTTTTGAACATGGTCATAATTTCATGCATGATAACTGGCATAACAGGTGAGAACCGAAAGTGCACAAATATTTTGAAAGCCCGAAAGGAGGATTTGCATATGTCATGTACCATGCATATTGTTTTCAGATTCCCAGCCTTCCTCCAGGATCTCAGGTGGTGATTTTCCATCTCATAACTCTGTGAAATAGGTTAGACTGAGAGGTAATGACTTGCCCAAGGCCACCTACAGAGTTTCATATTGTTCAGGGATTTGAATATGGATTCCCACAAGTTTAACATTAACCACAACATCCCACAGTTTCCCAATGTTATATTGCTCGACAGGAATAATTGAGGAGTAGATTAAAACAGAAAAATCACTCTTTGACAGTTTCATAGAACAGGAATCTTATGTAGAGAGAATAATATGCTTAAGTATTATAAACGTGCTCTCACAGCCTTACCTTATACTGCATGTTTAATGGTAACTACTAAAACTACTGGGGACGCGGGTGGCGCTGTGGGTTAAACCACAGAGCCTAGGGCTTGCCGATCAGAAGGTCGGCGGTTCGAAACCCCACGACGGGGTGAGCTCCCATTGTTCAGTCCCGGCTCCTGCCCACCTAGCAGTTCGAAAGCACGTCAAAGTACAAGTAGATAAATAGGTACCGCTCCAGCGGGAAGGTAAACGGCGTTTCCGTGTGCTGCTCTGGTTTGCCAGAAACAGCTTAGTCATGCTGGCCACATGACCCGGAAGCCTGTCTGCAGACAAACGCCGGCTCCCTCGGCCTATAGAGCGAGATGAGCGCCGCAACCCCAGAGTTGGTCACGACTGGACCTAATGGTCAGGGGTCCCTTTACCTTTACCTTACTAAAACTACTAAGAAACCGTTTCCCATATGGTAGTGACTATTGCATGGGAAACTTCATTTGCAAACCAGTCTCAAGATATTACCTTTGTGTGCAGAATTGGTAAAATAGTCTAAAGTTGGCTGGAGCAGCCAAGTGGCCCATCTAACTCAGCACCCACTTCTTATGGTGTCTAACCAGATGCCTGTGGAAAGCTCTCAACAGCACTCTCCCCTCCTGTGGCCCCTTGCAACCAATATTTAGAAACATATTGCCTCTGACAGTGTAGGTAGAATATATCAATCATGGCTAGTAACTTCTGATAGTTTTATCCTCCATGAATTTGTCTAATCCTCTTGACACAGCAGGAGCCAGTGTGGTGTTCCACAGATACTGCTTGACTACAACTCACATCATCCCTGACCATTGTCCATGCTGGCTGGGGCTGATGGCAGTTGGCATCCCAGCTACGTGTGGGAGGTACCCGTCCCCATTTAATGCCATTAAAGCAAATGAAATGGAGCTGTACACTGATCTTTAAAATTGTAAACCACCTTGAGTGCCTTCGGCAGAAAGGTGGTGTATAAATGGAATGAATAAACTGAATGAATGAATGAATCTTCAGTTAACACAGGAAGTTTGAATTTTGTAATGATTGCAATATAGTCAGAAATAATGTCACATGTGTGAAGTGGTTCTTAACTGAAGCAAAAATATGTGCCTTCATCAAAATTATATTAACCACTAAATCATAGAAGTATGGGGGGAATTGTACATTGCAAGGTTCGGGCACGATCCCCATGTATATTCATTTAGTTACATGAATGGAAAATGGGAGACTAATCTGTATACAGATGTAATGTTCAAAAATTTAAAAATCACAAGATCAGCAAAACCTGACATCTACAGAAATAATAGGCTTTGTTTGTTCATGGTAAATAGAAATATGAACTGCATAAAGCACAATGGTAGCAGAAGCACTGTTTCAAAAACTCATGACAACAAAACATCTGTAGCTTAAAGTATGCAAATAAAAACATAGTTTATGTCTGAGGCTTCAAATCACTGAATTTGAAGACTTTGGAAGAATAGAACTTGGAACTGGCATTCTAGTCAGTGTCTTGTTATTTAAGCAGACTGCACTAAACTTGAACATGCCCAACCAAATGTCTTAACTGAGAGCATCATGCAGCAGAACCTAAGATGTAGGTTTATTTTCTTGTTTATTGCCTCCCTCTTTTTGCTTTTTTGTACTCCTAGCAATTTCCCCATTACTTTCCAGGTACTGAGTTATGCTTGTTCTCTAGAAGTGCAGAAATAGGAAACTGCTAGAAAATTAAAATCATGATTATGTTCAAGGGTTGTTCATGGAAAGAGCTTAGATCACATTTTTGATCAACTGAAATTCTAAGTTGCAATCTGAATATTGGCTAATCATATTAAATAACAGGAGATAATTAGTTCTTTTAGTTGTAGCAGGTCCTTGTAGCAAGCAGCTGAAAGGAACAGCAACTTGTTACAGAAATATCTGTGTTTCTGGTTCAGGGAAATCTAAGACAAAATTTATTCAAACCTGAAATGCAGAAATGAGAAAACAGAGGAGTAATTCGTGTTGTTTTAAAAAGAGAATTTAATCCTATCTCTGTACATGTACATGTCTGTCCTTAACTTTTGTTTTTTGTTTGATTTGATTTACAGGTTATAGTTGACAAAATTAATGTTATCCTAAAGCATATACAAAGCTGGCAAATATAAATAGCTATAGAGCCATGTTTACAGAGTAGTTTAATAATAGTCTGACCCTTGGCTGCATGCATGGCAGCTTAGATCAGCATCACACACATTTTAGCCTTGAGTTTTACTCCTCAGGAGAAACCTTGAGCCATGTTGCATTACTTCTGTGCCTTGCCACATGTTGGCAGTCCTCAGAATCTTGAAAATCTGGATTTTATTAAGTATGTAATAACTCTGTGATTAATATTAAATTAATAGATTTTTAAACACAACAGGCCTGCTTGTCTTTCTAAGGTGAATTTTGAAAGTGTTAAGCAAAAATACAGTAAATGATCTTGATTTAGAGTTGCATGAATAGAAATTTCTTCATTGTTAAATGTCATCCTCTCATGCAATATATCTATACTTTTTGAAAGGCAGGCATTCAAATATATTTATTTCTGTTAAACATCATGTTCCATAGCCTCAAGGTAAATGGTGACCTTATTCTGCTTATTATTTTAGTTTTCATATTACATACATTTGCATATTAAAAGGTAATATTAAAAGGTAAAGGGATCCCTGACCATTAGGTCCAGTTGTGACCGACTCTGGGGTTGCGGCGCTCATCTCGCTTTATTGGCCAAGGGAGCCGGCGTACAGCTTCCGGGTCATGTGGCCAGCATGACTAAGCCGCTTCTGGCAAACCAGAGCAGCGCACGGAAACGCCGTTTGCCTTCCCACCAGAGCGGTATCTATTTATCTACTTGCACTTTGACGTCCCTATTTGCATATTATCTTTGCTTAAATATTTTTTTCTCATAATGATGTTTTTCTGTCCTTGGCTTTTAAATGGGTCATTTAACATGGGTTCCAGGGAGCTAAGATCCATGCATTAAACACTTTTAAAAGAAGCTAAGAAATTTTCATCTTCCAAGTAGCACTTTTATGGGATATGAAATTGAGTGTCCCTCATGTTGTGTTTCCCTCATGTAGTCCTTCCTTCCTTCCTTCCTTCCTTCCTTCCTTCCTTCCTTCCTTCCTTCCTTTTCTTTTTGGGGGCATGTTAAGCCCTTATGAAGTAGCTTATGATTATGTTCACTTTCTTTTGACAGAGGAGCAAATTAAGCTCTTATAACTCTTAAACTCTGATATAATTTTAGGATTTCACACAGATTGCTTATGGTTGTACTTTTCAGAATCCTTATGAATATTTAGTTTGAATGCCATAATATATACTGAAGAAATGTGCAATATTTGCCTCCCTCTCTATTTCTGTTTCTTCTGTGGGCTGCTTTCTTTTCCCCATGAGCTTGATTATTCACTATTGATTTTTTTTATGGCCGTAGCTTTTTTTCTTCAGACAGGAATAGATAAAATTTGCAGGCACACCAGCCCCTCTGGAGTGAATAAGTCTTGGCAAATTATAAACAAATATGTTCAGGGACTTTTGTGCTGGACAAAGGTTAAAGTTTTAACTTTAAAAAAAGGAAATTTCTAACTTTATTTTGGGGTAGAATTGAATGACATTTGCAGGCAAGACCAGCCTTCTGAGGGCATGAATCCTCTGGACTGATTTTAGAAGGATAATGGCAGTGGTTTTCTGGAGGGGTAGCCATTACAGTTTTAGGTACCCTTCCCTCCCCCCAATATTATCTTACTTACTGTTCTGTGGACATTGGTCTGAAAATTGCAGACTGGAGGGGTTTTCCTGTGTAAGAAACCTGTCAAATTGTAAGCAAATAGGTTCAAGGAATGTTGTTCTAAGTTTTATTGGGGAGCTCAAAGAGAATCGCTTTCTGGGTGAAATCATTCCCTCTTATTAGAAGTTTGACCTGTTGGTCACAACAGAGCTCTAGTTTTTATTCTCCCTTCCTCCAACATTCATTCCTATCATTGTGTTAAGCTTAGAGACATTTATTTTCTTTCAGCAGAAGCTTGTCTGTAGTGTTTTGTTCTTATGTTTGGGTCACCAAAGCACCATGGTCCTTGCTTCAGTTTGTACCATTTTGTATAGCTCTCACTTCACCTCAGACAAGCCAAAACCCCTTGAGGTGGTATCCTTTCCCCATGAAATTTCACATTTGCCTGACGTCAGTGTAAACCACTAGTGAACATACAAAGGGTGAGCACATACAAAGGTGAGACTTCTCCAACTATAAATGCTTCTTTGTTAGCAAGTATGTAACTACAGTGGTACCTCGGGTTACATACACTTCAGGTTACATATGCTTCAGGTTACAGACTCCACTAACCCATAAATAGTGCTTCAGGTTAAGAACTTTGCTTCAGGATGAAAACAGAAATCGTGCTTCAGTGATGCGGTGGCAGCAGGAGGCCCCATTAGATAAAGTGGTGCTTCAGGTTAAGAACAGTTTCAGGTTAAGAACGGACCTCCGGAACGAATTAAGTACTTAACCTGAGGTACCACTGTATACAATATTCTGCAAATAGCTCATAGTTGTTGTACAGGGTGCCAGCAGCTTATACTTATTTGGGGATGAATGACATCCTGTTTTCTGTAGCATTATCTGATGTGCTAATGCCACAGAACTTAGCTTTTGGGGGTTTCTGCTGTGATAGGTATCACAGATACCTGTTGTTGTTCACAATACATAATTGAAAATTAATAAAATGATGATACCTCTGCCTCATCATTTTCTGTCTTACTTATTACAAACGGTGCCATGAGAGCAGTGACTTATATAAAAGAAGTATTGAAATAGCTGTTAAACTAAGTTTGCTGTGAAATAACCTTGAAATCCCAATGTGAAGTCCTTGGGTACTTTAGGGCGTGTAAACTTGGCAGCCAAAGAAAGTCAAAACAAACTTTCTTAATGAGTAATTCTAGAAGACTAACCTTGTATGCAGAAGCAGAAAGATAGTGCGGCGGTACCAAAGGACTTGAACATGGCCATCCGTCATCTACATTTTAATTTATTCATAATACTTCTGCTTGTACATGCAAACCTGTCTGCTTGTATTTTATATTTCTGAAGGATAAATATGCTGTAGCATACACAAGGGGAAAGTGTGAACCTCTTCATAAGAAATAATGCAGTAAATAGTTTACATAGCAACAAGGTCTGGGTGTATGGACCACATGGATCAAATGTACATAGACTGAGTTCTACACTACCACTTTGGAAAGTATGAATAGCAGGAGCTTGGTGCTGCCTTTAGCACAATCTGTTTGGCTACCTGTTGTGTGGTTTCTAAAAATTACAAACAAACAAAAATGTACACCGGCCAATTATGATACACATGGAGACTCCTGCAAGCAAAGTGAGCTGACAATAACTTCCATAGATATCTGACTTCATCATCAATAATGGATCCAAAATATACCAAGAAAATAGGATGAGGGAAAATGTAGAATAAACCAAGTTATAGATAATGAAGCACCAAAACAAACACAGCAGCAAATTAAAAATTAAAAATAATGCTTGCTGGCTCATTCCCAACAGAGACAGATTTCTTGTGTACCATACTCTCTTTTTTCAGCATCCCTAGAAAGCACACCAGTGACTCATAACCTTCCTAGTGTGTCTCCCTCTCGGCTTCCACTGCCCTGAGATCTGATCTCAGCAGCTAAAATGCAGCAACTAGGATTATGCTTACTTCCAAATCAAATGGGCCTTTTGGCAGCTCCACATGGGCCTTTTGGCAGCATGTTGCAAGATACATGTGCCCCAGCTTAAGTCTGTTGCACCATCAGTACAGAGAATTTCATTCAAACATTTGTTCATGTGGCTTATTTTTTTAAGCCTAGACTCACTGCACTATATTGGATAGTAGTTGTTACTTGGTTGCATTTATTTTGACTATACTTCATGGAATCTTGACACAGTATATCCAGATCTGCAGCCTGTGTGCTGCATAACCTTGAACCCTGTAAACAAGAACAAGTTATAGTACAGTTGGACACTACACATTCAAATGAGTGTCACACAGGTCGAGGTTCATGATGGTCATTGCATGTATCTACAGTGGTACCTCGGGTTAAGTACTTAATTTGTTCCGGAGGTCCGTTCTTAACCTGAAATTGTTCTTAACCTGAAGCACCACTTTAGCTAATGGGGCCTCCCGCTGCTGCCGCGCCGCTGCTTTGCAATTTCTGTTCTCATCCTGAAGCAAAGTTCTTAACCTGAGGTAATATTTCTGTAACCTGAAGCATATGTAACCTGAAGCGTATATAACCCGAGTTACCACTGTATACACTTAGGACGCTAGCTTTCATACACACACACACACACACACACACACACACCAATTGTATACTGTCTCTGGGCAGTCTACAACATAAAAATTACATTAAAATAACAAATAAACACAAGTATTAAATCAATCAATTGCAAACTGAGTAGAATGAGCATTTTCTTAAGTACAAAATTAAATATAGGAGGGACTGAAGGCACAACTGTCTGCTGCATACAGCATTATGTAGTAGAATCCCCCATTACTTTTCTGTACTGTATACATACTCCAGGCAGGTAGAAATTGCTGTGCAGAGCGTTCTAGCTCCAGCTAGTAAACTTTGCCCCTGCTGGCTTTGTGATCACTCGGGTGCTGTGATCTGGAAAACGAATCAGCTCTTTGCCTTTAAACTGCTCTCTTGCAGGTCCATGAAGGGAAAATAATTCTGTTGAATTTCCAAGGGGCTCTTTCCTGAGCTTTGTGGTTCCCTGCCAACAAGCATCAGTGTAAACTTACGGAGTGTTGACTTTCATTTAAGAACGAAGTAGTGGTGCTTCTTCACAGATGGGTGTTTGTGTGAGAGTATGTGTGTGCTAAAAAAGCTTAATTTTAAAATGTAAGTGTGAGTTAATTTATGTAGTTTTGAGCTGAATTCAGCATGTTAGAACTGAACTTTTAGTAACTAGGGAGGAAGCTATTGTATTTCTGAAATTATAATGGAGGGATAGCTTTAAACAAATTCTTTTGGAATTAATTAATATGTCAAGGCTACATAGAAATTTTAAAAAATGTTTTACTCTTTTCTAATCTAAGTTTAAGCATAGGTCTAAAAAACTACTTTTGGTACCTGTTGTTCTTTGAACAACAGATCCACATGCCACATCACAAATTTTCTTGGTTTTCAAAAATGGTTCCCTTATGGCATGGAGGGCTGCTCTTTGGGCAACAAAAGTTTGAAGACTCCTTGTGCTTATTGAACTAGTGCTGTGGTACTCTTGTCCTTATTCTCAGTTTATAACTAGCAGGGAATAAAACCCATTCTTGGTTCTACAGACGTTCTTTTAGCTTCATCTCTGTTTAACTTCCTGGGGCAATTCTGGTTCTTCTCTAGTAAGAGTTCTTTCAGCAAAGCAAAAAATGTACTTAGCCAGTGCAGAACCTTTGATCTTACTCTATTGACTTTTATATTTTGTTTAACTGAAGATTAATCTGTAGTTTGGCATGACAAGCTTTGCTTACATTTATATTTATACTGTTTGCGTTATAACTTTATAACCTGCATTTCTGAAAGCTTTTTTTAAACTCAGTGACGTTTACTGTTGCAACACTGTAAAACTCTACATTTGGGTACTTGGATTGTGTTTGATGTTACATGCACTAAAAGGAGTTAGCTTTCCATGTTCATTATGTGAAGTTTGTTTTCTGTCTTCTACACTATTCATAAACCTTTATAAAGCAGTTGTTTGAATAAATGAGCCCAGTAAGTTTGCAAAATACATATTGGACATAGTACTTGAAAACCTGGTCCCTAGAAAGGTGACTACTTAAAATTCCACCTTTCAGAATTAGATGTCAAAGCTATAACTTAAATAAAGGAGAGAGGTGGTACTTAGGATTGCTTTAAACATTAATTTTCTGCTGTGAACTAATGGGGGAAATCATGAAGTGTGGTGTGGCTTTCATTCTTTTTAGGACACAACTTCATTCTCATTTCCATTATGTTGCATAATATATAATAAATTTAAAAAGGATAATTTACAATTTAGGAGCACATACAGATTACAGTGAGATGATTGCCATCAGAACTTCTTGTCATATGGCTGTGTATGGTTGTCGTAACACATTTCATAAAATCTCCATGGCATTGCTAGCAGCTTTTTCAAAGGTGCACTGCTGCCATGATTTTTTTCATAGTAGATGGGTGGTGTGAGATTTGCTTAAAACAACAGTATGGATCCATCACCATATGGAAGCAGTACTTGGATTTTACACTATATACATGACGTTGGCCCCTCAATGACAGCTAAGAATTTTACTGAGATTGCCCCATGATCTGTGCTTTATTTGCTCTTGCCTGCATTTTCCTCCAGAACGTTTGGATCTATTTTACAACGCAGACTTTCTAGACTTAAAAAAATAAATCTTAGAATATATAATTATGGGTGGCTATGAGATAATATTGTAATGTTCTTTCCTAAATAAGAAAGGGTCAAGTTAAAGTTGGCCCCCAAGGATAGCAGAAATTTGCTAGTTTCAACTTGAAAGGAAAAATACACGTATTCTGTAAAATTAAATAGAATATATTTGATACAATAATTTGGATTAGCTTTTATTATTAAACCCAACTTCTGAATTATCAAGGTTAAAGTGTTAATGATCTTTGTTCTCCCCTTAAGACGTTGTGTGGACAGTAATGACCGCACGTTTCCGATTGCCTGCTGGCAGAACCTACAATGTACGAGCATCTGAGCTGGCACGAGACAGACAGCATACAGAGGTGGTCTGCAATATTCTTCTTCTGGACAATACTGTACAAGCTTTTAGAGTTAACGTAAGTATAATATTTTAGGAAACATGTTGTATCTCATTTAGAATTGCCTCATAGTAGAGTCCTAGGCTTTAGAAAACATGCTCTTGATTTTGCATATTTAGTTAATCAATAGTATACATTAGCCATCCATTTACTTACATTAACATGGTCATTAATTCAGAATCCTTTCCTAAGGGCCTCCTGTTTTTGTTTTGTTTTTTTGAAGAGGCTTCTCAGCAGGGAATGGCCTGAGGAGGATATGGGAAATTCACCTTGCATGAGTGCTGGCACTAGGTACATACATGTATATAGTGTTTTAAAGACTTTGCAGAACACAGTATTTTAGTAGGAACCTTTGCAACAAATAATATAGCTAAAAATGTTTTTCCTCTTGTTATACCCTGAAAATGATTCCTTACTTACCGTATTTTTCGCCCTATAGGACACACTTTTTCCCCTCCAAAAATGAAGGGGAAATGTGTGTGCGTCCTATGGGGCGAATGCAGGCTTTCCCTGAAGCCTGGAGAGTGAGAAGCGTAGGTACGCACCGACCCCTCTTGCTCTCCAGGCTTTAGGAAGCTATCCGCAAGCCTTGCGCGCCCCGCGGGAGTTCCCCCAGGGCGCGCAAGGCTTGCGGGCGGCAGCCTGCAGCGCAGAGCACGGGGCGCCCTCCAGAGGACGCCCCGTGCTTCGCGCAGGTGTCCGCAAGCCTCGTGCGCCCGGGGGGAGTTCCCCCAGGTGCGCAAGGCTTGTGGGTGGCAGCCTGCAGCTCGAAGCATGGGGCACGCTGCGGAACACGCCCCGTGCTTCGGGCAAATGTCTGCAAGCCTCGTGCGCCTGGCGGGAGGTCCTGCCGGGCGCGCAAGGCTTGGGGTGGCAGCCTGCAGCTTGAAGCACGGGGCGCGCTGCGGAGCACGCCCCGTGCTTCGGGCAGATGTCCGCAAGCCTCGCGCGCCTGGCAGGAGGTCCCGCAAGGCTTGCAGGCAGCAGCCTGTTCTGGGGAATGGGGTCGGGGGAAGCTCGGGCTTCCCCCGCGCCTGGGGAGGAAATAATTTTTTTCCTTATTCCCCCCCCCCAAAAAAAATCTAGGTGCGTCCTATGGGGCGGTGCGTCCTATGGGGCGAAAAATACGGTAAATAAATATGATGAGACCCAAATAAAGGTTGATATTAAGCTAGAATAAGAATAAATTTGAATGTTATACATTTTATATTAGTGCATTCGTACAATTTAGAAATTATTATTTATTATTAAAAAGAGTTTAAAGCGACTTACAGTTACAGAAATAAGGTGGGTCTTAATTCATCTCAAGTGTTAAAAGCCAGAGGTGTGTTAAAATGCACTCCTTCGGACATTGTCCCAAAGCATCTTTTACAAAAGACATTTGCAGTACAGTTCTATGCAGATTTTCTCAGAAGTCCCACAGTGTTCAACAGGACTTACTCTCAGGGAAGTGCACATATGATTGCTGCCATAATGGTTTATTCTGAATATTGTAACCTTATTGCATGTATTCAAAACAAAAGCATATAACTACAAATAACTCCATATTTAACATTTTTATTAATGCTCCTTGTGTTAAAAGTCAAATGGAGGCACTATTCTCCCTGCCCACTGAGTGCTGGATACACATATATTTTAAGGTTGCTTTGCAAATAAATTTGAGCTTTATGAATATTTCAACAGTAGCCAATAATTTAACCGGTCTGTCAGTAATAAACCTACAGAGATGACCTTGATCTTTGCTGAATGGAGGCAGCTTATGACTGATTTAGACCAATGATGGGTTTTACAGTTAAAACTTAGGAGCTTTATCAAAACACGTGTCCAAATAATGCATCTTTTTGTAATGAGCAAGCTATAGAAATGCATTAACACAGAGATTTGTGGAAAAACAAAATGCCAAAAGGCTACTTAGCACACTGTTCAGACCCCCTAAAATTTACAAAGGGAAAATGTATTGTGAAATAGCTTTTCCGTGTCAAATGTTTCTCAACTTTTTTGGTCCTTGGCATTTATTGTGCACAGAAAGGAAGTTCTGCATAAGTAACTTGGCCAACAGGCCAAAGCATGCAAGGTAGCGTGAAAGGAAGCACATAGTCTGGAATGCGTGAAAGAAACAAAGGAGTGGTTAGGAAGCAAACCTATGTGGTTTCGGAGGTAGAAACATGACTAAAGTATTTTAGGCAGGGGCAGACTTGCTTAGCATTTTTATGGCCAACAGGCTGCATTGTAATATGGTGGCAGTAGACAAGCCATCTGAATTTGAGACATATAGGAACATGTCATCTTTTGAGCAAGCCAAACTTGGCTGTCACATTCAGTTATACTTTGCAAATGAAGACATGTTTAAAATAAATATTTTGAAGTATGCATGCTCTTTTGTTTTTATCAGACAGTTTGTATTCTTGGGCCGTGAGTAGCTGACAAGAGAAATTGTATGTCAATCTGGTCCTTTAGCTTTAAGTAAATTAAGAGGTTCTTTTCAGATGCTGTGACTGATAAAATTTCAGGGAACTGTTTTCAGAATTGGCATCACTTTGAAAGCCTCAGCTCCTTGCTTCACTGGCTTTATAGCCACAAAAGACAAGGCAAAGCCTGTGCTATGGAAGCATAATGTGTTTCAGAATTCAAAGATCTGAAAGATTCACACTAGGTTTAAAAATGCATAACTGGCATATATATATAGTCATATGCTTGCTTTGGTTTCTATAAATGTAAGTTTTCAAAATGAATATCCAAGCCACTTTTCCTAAATTGTAGTCCAAAAATATAAACCAAGAAACAATGCAGTTGAAAAGTGGAACTGGTCTCTTGTTTACATCATAAAACCTTCCAGAGGACCAGAGTAGAAGTCTGGTAAGGTTTGTTTCAGCTTAAACAACAGGAAATTGCTGTATGGGTTATTTGGGAGGAAGGGCAGGATATAAACTGAATTTAATTATTAATGATGATAGTAATAATAATTCATATCCCACCTTTCCCACAATGATCTCATTGTGGTACACACACACACACACACACACACACACACACACACACCTTGTTCTTGCAACAGTCTTGTTAGGCAGAGAGAATGACTGACACAAGGTTATCCAGTGAGCATCATGGCTGGCAGGAATTTGAACTCTGATCTTTCAGTTCCTAGTCTAACTTTCTCAACTACTTGAGCATACTGGCTTGAAAGTAGGAAGAAGTCAAAGTTGAAATGCAGATTTTCAGGTTAAAGACAATAAAGCTTTCTGATTTAAAAGTCTTAAGGTTTTCTCAGAGACCCAGTTTCTGCCTCAATTTTTCCAGGACAGGTAGTGATTAGAGACAAAGTAACCTGCTTTGGTGGTGGTTGAATCATATTGAAAAGATTTTCATTTGCTATTTTCTTCCTACAGAAACATAATCAGGGACAAGTTCTGCTGAATATAGTTTTCAAGCATCTTGATCTGACTGAAAGAG
The DNA here is from genome assembly GCF_965112155.1 of Podarcis liolepis. Classification (NCBI taxonomy): domain Eukaryota; kingdom Metazoa; phylum Chordata; class Lepidosauria; order Squamata; family Lacertidae; genus Podarcis; species Podarcis liolepis. The sequence continues at coordinate 89,953,976 of NC_139554.1, forward strand.
ACTATTTTGGTTTACAATTGGCTGATGATTCTACTGATAACCCGGTAAGCTGTGTCTGTTTTCTAAACAAATTCCTCTTTGTTGTTCTCAAAGTTTGAGATTGCAAGTTCTACACTTCTAGACACTTGCACTAAGTTTAGTTTGGTGAGGGAGAGGCTGATGTTGCAGAGTCATTTGTAGGAGAGCTCTGTTGCAGAACTAAGCACTTACTTTCTTAAAAATGATTCAGTAATTTTTTGGAGAGTCTGAAAAACCTGATAAAGTCTGTTGGCCCTTACAAGGGATAAATAGGTGTGGCATCCCACTTGAGCAACAGAGTTTTGATTCTGCAAATGGAACTTACCTTTCCTTCTCCCTTACAGCCCCCCATGACCCCCCCAATTTATGGGGTTGAAAAATCCTCTGTTGTGGATTGGAAGAGTCATGGGGGCTGCATGGTACAGAAGAGGAAGCCCCATCACATTCATTGTCATGACACTGGATCTCACCCAAAATGTTGACACCTCTGCTACAGAAAAAGATGAAGAGAATCTATTCATTTCACTTACTACTTATTCACTTATAACTATAGTCTTTCCTTCCCACCCCTAACTTTTGATTAATACATGACATGTTGCAGATTTGCTTACATGCTCTAGAAAGCATATACTGGAGAGAAAATGATCAGTACAATCATTCAGTATGCTTCACTTGCTTTTAATTCTGTCACTTTTATTTGTGACTAGTGCCTAACATGCAAAGCAGTCATATTTACCAGCAGAAGTTTGGATCTCAGGGTATAAATACAAGTCATTACCTGGTTCTGTACCAGATATTCTGCAGATATCACAATCCATTGTAATGCTAATACTAATTGTAGTTTAGTAGCTAGGGAATGTTATTAACTTATCATCTGAAGGCGGGCATTAAATTAAGTTTTAGTCTCCTGGTTCTCTAGAATGGTTTTATATGTTCTTTGACAATACTTCAGATAGTTAATATTTTGCTATAATATAGTGGTTGTAATGGGAACTTTGAATGTCTGGTTTTGTTCCAGCTATTTATAATTGTTAAAAAAGCTTATGCAAGATCTCATTTAATCACTTGCAAAGTGATTAGTGATATAAGATGATATATGCTCATAGTATCATACAGAATTTCCAGGGTTCAATGACCACATCAGAGGGACCCTTTAAAAAACAACAACCAAGGCTATCAACCTGCAGAATATGCACAATTTGCAGACTTGCAGCATTAAGATAAATTCAACAGTGTAAATATGTTTTGATAGATGTAATAATGGAAAACTGATTGGTATAGTTTTTGTAAAATATGCAGGGATATAAAATAAGTAAAATGAACCATGGAAAGAGAAGAAAGGAAGTAATTTATATCTTAAATATGCAAAATGTTTATCTGAAATTGAAAAACAGAAAATTTAATAAAAATCATAATTTAAAAATCAAGGCTGATTAAAACTGGTAGATCTCTAAGCAGATTTACCCTTCTTCAGTTGTCTTAGTAAGGTTGATTGTTTACTATTGCAAGAAAACTTAGTGATAGTGTTTTGCTAAATATGCAAGTGTGCTGTATTTTCCTGGTTTTGAATATTTTTTTCCTCTTTAACTGATTTGAAGTTTGGAGAACCATGCTGAAGTTAAGGCAATGTGTGTCATGGAATTTCTAGAGTTAAAACAAAGCATTTTAGATAGGAGAGAAAAAATAGATGTTAAAATAAGCTTATATGAAGCCCTTTTTTCTTATAAGGAGAATGGTGAAAGAAGTAGGCTTCATTTGTTCGCTGCATTGAAGAAAATAAAAATTGTATACCAAGACAACTTAAGTAAAATGTTGCATTGCGGTGAAATTGAGATCCGTTCATCAGCACCTGATAAATGGCAGTCCATAGAAACAGGTCATTCATTGTCCTCTGATATTGCCAGCATTCAGGTGGCAGCTATATAGTGTTCCAGGCAGGTTAATGCCAACTGAATTCAGAAAGGGTTTAGTTGGAAATTGGTAGTGTTGAGGGGAATAGAAAAACAGGGCTGATCCTAGATTTGAGGGGCCCTAGACAAAGTGTATTCTGGTGTGCCCGTTCTACAGTTGATGGTCCTTGTTTGGCTTACTTGGCTGTGACGGCTTTAAGCAGTACCAGACATTCTGGGACCCTGGCAGCTGCCCAAGAACACCAGATGCTAATGCCTGCATTGTGGGAAAGTCATATTCCTGATTTCTGTTGCATCCAGGCTGCTGGACATCCTTCAGAAGGCATAAGCTGAACAACTAAACACTTATTTGTGGATGCAGCATGCATATTTTTGATCCTACTATTCCATCCATATTGTTAGGCAAGCTTTTTTTCAAAGAGAGAGTGAGTGAGCTGAGAATATCGTCAATCTCTGTGTGTTAAGTGGAATTTTTTTTGCATGGCGAAGACTACATCCCTGCTTCTTGCCCTTGGTTTGATTCTTGTCAGCAAGCTGGCATTGCATTTGGTAGGAACCAGCTTTCTTTTATCTTGTTTTAGTCTTGGTTGTTATTATTATGCCACATAAGGCAGGGTTTTCAACAGGAACAGTTTTCTTTATTATTGTTGGCACGTCCACGTTTCTATTCCTGTTCATTTCCACAACATAAAGCTTTTTTACTGTTGTGATATTTTTACTGTGTTGTAGCATTTACTTCAAATTCTCACAGATTGTAAGAACACTCACAGTACATCATACATTCTTTACTATTGCACCATCAGGTGACATGTTAGAACAACGTGGTCCTTTTGTTTACTGGTTCTTATAAGAATAGAGTCATACTGATTGTGCACTAGCTTAGATGACAGATCCTTTGTGATGATAAAGCATCTTTTCCAGCTTGCAGAGCCTAGAAATCAGTGGCCTAGAAAGCAATTCTTGAATGTTGCACATATGGTTGGTAACACACCCCTTGGCTCAGTGTTCATGCTGGCTGTTTCAGAGAGACAAAATTGGGCAAGCTTAGTTTCCTAAAGAAAATATGGTTATTTTAAACAGGATGCATGTGGCCTTTTGTTCTTTCTAATATCAGCCTGCACATCTTTAATAGGTGAAGTCTGGCAACTGATTTTTATTTTCATGCTTGTGACACCATTTATATTAGCTCATTTTCCAAACCCCTGCTATCTCTCCCCTCAGGAATTAGTGAGTGATTGTGAAGTCTACTTCTTTGAGAAAAATAGAAGAATTTTCTTTGAGAAGAAAAATAGAATTTTCTTTGAGAAAATATAGACACCTTCTTTAATTGTATATGCCAATATATGTTAATAATTGGAGACATAATATATTGAAAGCTTCCCTGGAAACTGCCCGGTTTTGCTCTGTTAACATATGAATGCTTCTAACCAAAGCCCCTTCCAAATAAAACTACTTAACTTTATTAATCCAAAAACGGGGGTGGGGTGGGGGAGAGAAAGTTTCATTTCAGAATTGAAAAACAGTTCTTGGAATAATAATTGGATAAATGGGATATCTCATTCAAGGTGTTAAACTTAGCTATAACATCTGGAATTATCTTACCTTATAGGCTTCTCATTATGCTCCCTCTAGTGTTGAGTTCAATTGCTAATTTTTATAGTAATGTGACAGATTGACACTTAAAATGATTTATTTAAGAATTAGAGGACAATCGTCACTGCTATAGGGTGTACTAAAAATGTGTAGTACTCTAAATAGAAGTCTATAAATGTATTTAAGGACTTGGAACAGGGTCCAAAGAGCCCACCTTGCACTAGTCATAAAGGAAAAGTGTGTTGTGTATCTAGCAATTGTGACATACGGTAAAAACATACATATGTACATTTGTTTTGTTAAGAGACATTTTGCAATAATGCTTTGTGTTACTTTAGAAAAACACATAATGAAGTAATCTTTTCATTCCCCCAGAGGTGGCTGGATCCAAACAAGCCAATCAGGAAGCAGTTAAAGAGTGAGCAAAAATATTTTTCATCTATTTTGAATGCAAATGTTCATTAAACAATGATAAATAATTACTAAATTAAAGTTGTAAAAATCTAATATGATATTTTGGTTAATTTTAGGAGGATCTCCTCACAGCTTGAACTTCAGAGTCAAATTTTTTGTAAGCGATCCTAATAAGCTTCAAGAAGAATACACACGGTATCAGTCTCTCTCTTATTTTAATAAGATACTTTGATGTTCATTGCATAGGAGTGTCTGCAGTTGATACAAAAATGTGTATACATTTTGATTTCATCTGAGGAACTTAGGGATTTTTTATTACCAGCCTATCCAAAACTGAAAATTATTCTTGATTAGCATGTATTCTGTGTAGCATATATTCTGAACATACTTGAAAACAATTCAGTTGTGTAGTTCATTCCTATATCTGGTGTTAGAACTTATGCATGCTCTTGAACCCAAGTCATGCACAATTTGACAAAAAGGCACAGTGTTTTAAGTTGCATTGTGTTGAATATAGTCTGATCCTTACCCACTCATCCCTCCCAACTCTTCGTGCTCTTTAATATCTATATATTAGGGAAAGCTGTTGTTTAAGGGACTAACCAGATGTATGCATGTTTGTTAAACATGGGTTTAACCATTCATTTATAAAGCAGGGTGGAGAGTGCAAGGAAGTAGTGAAATCTTCTACTTCCCCACTTTATCTTATGGTGCTTTCTTGCTTTACAGGTTTTATTCTTTGCCTCCCATGCTCCTAGCATGAAAAGTTAACCCCCACTATTCCTACACTTTATTAAAAATGGGCTTACATCTGATTTTGTCCTCAAATTGCAAGTTAATTATTTTAGTGTAGATAAATATGTGTCCAAAGGCATACTTCAATACTATACTCAAGTGCCTTGCTAATGAAAACCATATTTTTACAATTTAATTAATCTGTTTTTAACATATGTAGACAAAAGGTTATTTTTCTTGAACTCTTTGTTCACTGAAGAGTTCAGAGGGCTGTTGCAGCAGTTTTGCGAACGCTGCTTTAAAATCAATTGGTTTTCCAATGCAGAAGTGGTTTGCAATCTACGTTGTAAGTGAAGTTCAGGCAACAACTAATTAAGCTCCTTTTGTATTTGAACACACACAGAGCTGCATTCACTTCATCTGACCCTATCCTCCCCTTGCCCCACAAAAATATCTCCCAGGCAGCAGCGTCTTTCAGCCTATGACTACAACCAAACAGTCTACATACAGAGCAGCTCTAAATTAAGTCCCTGCAAAAGTGTAATGCTACACTTTAAAAAGCACCCCTAATATTTTTAAGTTATAAATAACAGCACTGCAAATAGAGAAGCGGTATTGAAGAATACAGTTTGGGTTTTAGCAGTACAAAAATCACTCTGCAAATCAATGTTGATATAGTTGATGAAATTGGTATATAATTTCCAGAGTTCAACTTCCATCATCATGAAACAAGAAGTTGGGGATTTGGGTATAACTTTTTTTAAATTGTCAGTTTATTTTCATTTACATCCTGGGGAGTTTGAGTAATGCAGAATGATTGGGAGGACTGATTTATGTGTTACTCGAGTGCTATTTTAATGTAGCTAGAAATCACACCACATAGGGGCACCCACCTGTCAAAATCCCTCCTGCCGCTTTGCAAGTCTTCCCATGCTTCCCCTTCAAACCCAATGTCAGAGGTTTAAAAGAGGAGCATGGGGAGATTTGCAAAGTGCCCTTTGAAGCAGCATCCATTCCATTCTTTAAAGGATGGAGTGGAAGTTGCTTCAAAGGGCACTTTTGTCAAGTGCTTTTCGATGCTTTAACTCTGGTGGATTGCTACTTGGAAAGAAGGCAGAGGGGGGAAAGCTCTCTTCACTTTCCTCATTGCCATGCAACTGGTACTATTATGTACTCTAGTATATGTTTGCTTGTCCTCACAGCAACCTGTGCTCTAGTAATTGTCAAACTTGTTTGTCACCCAAAACTCCTCAGAATGCCAAAGAACAAACCAGGCCCTGCAGCAACAGAGAATGCCCTTAGATACGAACTTATTGATAGCCTGCTGCATCTCACAATTCCATGGCAAGATCAGGCCTTTGACAGGATTGTCATCTCTGTCCCTTGGAAAATCACTCAGAACTGTTGCTGGAAACTTTGATCTGGCCAGCCTAATGCTGCACTGCCATTCACCTCTGCCAGAAAACTGCTGGAAAAAACTACTTTGCAAATTTCCTGCTCCCCTCTTTTCTGCTTTTCAGCACATGTGTGTGTGCACACACAGACATACAGAGATAGAATAAAGAGGGGGTGGATTGTTCCATCTGCCAAACCCTGAAATGAATCAGTAGGGGTGCCAGGGTAGGGCTTCCTAACTTCATACTCCTGGACTGAGCTTTGGCTCTGAGAATCTGCTCTTTAACTATGAGTTGAGCTATTTGTCATGCACGCCCACCAAGCTACCCTCATCCATATGTCAGATGGAAAAAGAAAAGAAGAGAGCAGCCTGGCTAGGACAGAGGAGAAAGTGTTGTGCATGCAATACGAAGCAGTGGGAGAAAGATAAGGCTCAAGGGGCTGATGAGTGCCACAACTAGAGGCAGAGGCCAAAAGAGACCCAGGGAGAGTTACTAGCAGCACTAGAGAGCCTTGGCTGGTTTGGATCAAGTTCTGAAGACTTCCATGCTTCATAGCAAAACCTGAAGTCTTCAACATGACTTGATCATTTGTTATTGGTTTGTTTAATATTTTTTAGACTGCTTACACCTAAGTGGTTTAAAAGAAAAACCATAAAAATCAATAGAATACAAATGAAAATGAAAATAATAGTGTCAATAGAAGTCCAGAAACATAACACTGAGCAGTGCAATGTAAAAAATAAGTAAATGTCCAGACAAGCAAATGTATTTAATAGGCGTAATCAATGTGTCACAGTTGACTCCCCTTGGCTTCCATGGAGGAGGGTGTTCTCGCACTTTGGTCCTCTAGATGTTCCTGAACTACAACTCCCACCAGCCTTAACCAGCATGACTGAAGGTCAAGACTGAGGGGAGTTGCAGTCCAACAGTGTCTGGAAGGCCAAAGGTTCCCCATCTACTGCAGAAAAGACCATGTTGATACTAGCCATGGTGCAATGTGCAGGGCTTCCTTTGGTGGTGGTTAATCTATACAGGGAAGACAGTCTGCCGCATACCTTGCTCCTAAGTCGTTCAGGGCTTTATATGTTAACAGAACCTAGAATGTGCCTTGGTAGCTAATGGGCAGCCAGTCCAGTTCTTTCAACACAGGTATAATAGATCTATAGCTAGATACCCCACTCATCATGTTAGCTCCTGTGCTGTGTACTAGCTACAACTTCCTAAGGTCGCCTCACCTAAAGCACATTGCAGTGCATTGACCTCAGTGGGCAGGGTGTAGTTGCTGAACCAATTGAAGTTGGTGGGTGCTTCATTCCACCAAGGTCAAGTGGAGTTGTAATACCCCAAGAATACCCTCAGATTAAGTACCTGCTCCTCTCGAGAGTATCCGTGTCTGTTCAGAACAGGTGAACAGAATTCCTGTGGCCTAGGAACCACTTACTCATAGGATCTCTGCCTTACCAGGCTCAGTCCACTTGCGTCATCCTTTGCAAGTTTGAATGGCAAAGAAAAGTAGGGCACATTGTAAATAAAATTCCAATAAAAATTATTCAAAAAAAGAAAAGTAGGGCACATTGAAAAGCAAGGCTTGCTTCAGGCTCTTCATCCTTCTTTATTGATAAAGCCTTTTCACCCTACTTGTGGCTGAGGGGCACTCTCTGGATGTAAAGATGGCTGGAGCTTGTTTCACTTCATAGCACACCTGGCTGTCCTATACTTAAAAAAAAAATGTGTTTAAAAGGTCACTTGGGGATCCCCTGGACTTGTGAGCCTTGGACTTCTGACCTGAAATCCAGCCTTAATGTATCTGCTGCCATCTCCTGTTCACTATTGAGAAGCACTCCTGAAGGAAACATTTTGGATCCATGCCTATGAATCCCAAGTGTGAAACGAGGATATGCTTAATCCATACAAGTTTATGCAGGGGGTGGGCACAAACTACTATATAAAAGTAAATTATAAATGCATCGCTTAAGAGTAATTCACCGAGAAAAAGAAATAAAATAACATGGCTGTGTTTGTTGGCAATTGCAATAAAATGTGTCATTCCACAACCCTTGATTTAGCTTCCCTTATGGAAGTAGAAGGAAGTCTCTGTAAAGGCCCGTAAGATAAAAACACTGCAGTGTCATACCAGAATGTTTGCTACATGGAAATTCATGCCTTTCAGATTTTATTGGTGACTAGAAATACTTTAAAGGCAGATTAGAATTCTAAACCAATTTCAGACTGTCACTTCAGGTAAGGCATCTGAGATGGAAGGGCCAGAATTAATACACACTCATCTCACAAGGCCTATTTGCTTGGAGGTATATTTCAATAGATTGTTGGTATTCATGGTTATTGTTGGAGGCATGCCAGTGTGGCTAATCACATTCTTTTGGCATGGGTTAGAGATGGCAAAATGGAACTTGCAACAAATGTTGCAATAGGGAGGGATGAAGAGATAACAATCAGAAATTGTTTTCTATTAATTTTTAAATATGTCCTATCCCATTAGTATGGCTTTCAAAATACCACACAGAACAACATTTGTCAATTGAGGCATGAAAATATGATGTAGATGTACTTGAGTCCAATTAATGGATCCTAACCTTTTATTGATGATATAAATTCTAATGTAAACTGCATGTGTTACAGCAGCACCAAAATATTTGGATTTCTTATGTTTATATGACTTTGAACTCAGTTTAATTTCTGTGTCTTGCTAGCCTGAAATAATGGTATATGGTGAAATGCAGATGCTGAAGTCAAAAGGTGACCTTAATTTTGTTAATTAAAAATACAATAGTAACTTTGTCAACCTGTTGTACTGTGTTTACTTTTTCTTTAAGGTACCAATATTTTTTGCAAATTAAACAAGACATTCTTACTGGAAGGTAAGATTTGCTTGCCATGAAGACTTGGGAACCCTTGCAGACAGTTATGCAAAATTATTTAGTAATTCAGGGAGAGGGTGGAGATAGTGTGATCGAATGCCTCAATCAAGTTATGAAAATATGTATGTGGCTGCTGAAATCCCACATGCATCCCATAGTAATTGGCAATCCTATAATAAAGCCTATAGAAAAAGGTGTTATAGGTATGGTTGCAGTGCTAGGGGTTGTGCGTGCAATATTTTATCAATGAATCAGGAACTATGCATGCAATGCCAAATGAGATTTGGATCTGCCTCCCATCCATCTTAAACAGGTGATTAGTGGAGTCAAAGCTGACAGTGCCAGCCATTTATGTAAGCTTTTGTGATTGCATACCTCTAGGTTGGTATCCAGATGTTTAAATCTCTTTGGATACTAATCTAGAAGCATGGTTTCCTTTTAAAAGCAAATATGTAAAAATAACAGCTGGTGTGTTTTTAGTTGTGTCATTACATATTTGCCTGCCTTAAAAGGGAAATCTTGTCTATTTGATGCTTAAGTGTTTTTTTGTTATGTAATTCAAATAAATTGGTATACCTAATTGGCTCTAAAGATTACTGTATTGAAGTGTGTTGGTTATTTTCCCTCATAGATTGCCCTGCCCTTATAATACTGCTTCACTCTTGGCTTCCTATGCTGTTCAGTGTAAGTAAAATATAAATAAAATATGTTCTTATATTATGCTTCTAATTTTCCTGATGTTGTTACTTTTCTTTTGTGTTAAGATACACTAAACCTTCAGGAAAAATATTTGAATAGACTGTGTTGTGTAAAGCCAATAAATGTATAAAAACAGTTTGTATCTTACCCATGTACAGTACAATTCTATGCATATCTACCTAGAAGTAAGCCCTGCTGAGTTCATTGAGGCTTATTCCCAGCTAAGGTAGTATAGGTTTGCAGCCATAATATTACCTCTGAAATGTACATTGAAAATATGAAACTGTACTTATACCTAACATGTAAAACATATGACAAGATAAATACATTGGCAGAGTTTATCATGGCATTTGTCATCAAAATATGTGTGGCTGTTAATGTAAAGATTGAGTGGATTTCCCACCTAAATTAGTAATAAACAGAGTTACGATAAATGTATATACCTTGAAAAACATTTTTCTCTTGGTTATGTTAGCTTATTACTATCAAATTAACATGCTTTGTGAACTATTATTGCTAAGATGGGAATTTAACAACCTCTAAAGCTGCAGTTCTAAAGGGGAGAGGGAAAGAGTACTCAAAGTGGTTATTCCATCACATCCAGCAACCTGCTGGACTTGCTCTGGCAGGGTGTAGGTAAAGGCACGGCAGCACATTTCTGCTCCTCTGTCCTTTTTATTTTTCTTGCTTTAACATTTTTCCTATTCTCATGAACAGTGGGAGCAAAATTAACCATACCAGCTCCAGAGATGACATAGCTTCCTCCCTGATTTGGGGGGGGGTGTGGTGGGGGATTGAGGTGTTTCCTGTTGACCCTACACATGTTGGAGCTCCAGTGTCAACAGGGCAAGGACTGTGGAAGCTTCTGTGGCAACAGGGAGGAGGCATCCAAGCTTACACCCTCCCAGGGACCATAGGATTGTAAGGTTAGGGTGCCTTTGCCCCCCCTTTTTAAAGAAGTGATGCATATTGTTGCTTCTGAACAGTTTTTGATAAGATTTTGTATTTTGTCAGCCCTGAGTGCCTCTGTACAACCATTAAAGTGGTAACTGTTTCCACAGTTTAGCAAGAGTTTGCAAGGGTTTTTGGAAAAACAGCTGAGAAATCTGGCATACTGCTATGTCACAGAACCTGATTTTTATTTTTGTAGAAAATGCATTGCTTCACATAAAAATATATCACCAGTACAAAAATAAAATTCCTTTTCCAGAAGTAAATCACATCAACAAAATTATCCGTATATAATAAAATGGTACAGGTGTAATCACACTGCAGTTTGTGTGACCGCCAATAGGAGCCTAGAATCATAGAATCATAGAGTTGGAAGAGACCACAAGGGCATTCGAGTCCAACCCCCTGCCAAGCAGGAAACACCATATAGAATCATATGCCTACCTGACAACTTTTATCTTCCCTGGCAGGCCAAAGATCTGGCCTTTGGGCCAGAAAAGCTTCTTCATCCCAGTCTAAGGGGAAGATGGGGGTAGAGAGGTTTGGCAAACTATAAGGGGGGTAGTGGTATGGAGTAAGGATGTGTGTGGTTTTGGGGAGAAGGTGGCTTTGGTGAGAGGAGGTGGTAGGTGGGGTTGAAGAGTAAAGCAAGCAGGGGCAGCAGCCCCTAGTTGTTATGTTTCTTGTAGTCAATCTTGTGTAACTATTTAGTTCTCTAATTTTGAAACTAGAGTGCTTTCAGTTCATACAAACAACATTAGGTGCTTTTGTACAGTTTTAGACTGAACTTGTTTCATATGTAGTTAAAGGCTGGTGGATTAATTTTATTTTTTTTACCTTTCTTACACTGCATGGATTGCAAGGTGCTGAAATGGGGCTGTTGCTAAATGTATCTCTTAACTTTCAGCTGAACTGGGAGACTACAACCTTTCAGAGAACTTCCCAGGCTACCTCTCAGACTATTCCTTTATCCCCGGCCAGCCTCAAGAGTTTGAAAAAGAAGTGTCCAAACTACATCAGCAGCATATGTAAGCATAAAAGAAAGAAAAAAATAAGGTTGCAGTCTGAAGAACTGTGTAACTAATTTAATCTACCCTGAGCTGCTTCTGTGTGTGTTAATTAAAAGTAGCTCCTTACATTATAACCCCAGGTTACTGCATGTGTGTCTCATCCAATACTTTGGTGGAGAAATAACTCATTTAAGATCAGGTAACTGCTACAGAGAGAACTAGTGGTGAAAGATCACTAATACTGTTTAGGTTTTAGACTTAAAATGAATGCATGCTTTCAGAGTACATGCATCTGAAAATACACTTTTACAATCATAATTGTATTTTGAATATTAAAACTATATGCTTGGAGGTGTGGTGTGACTGCTCCTCTTTAGCGAGAGAAAAACCAGGCAACGAAGCAGGGGCCGTTAAAATGCTAATTGCCCTAAAGCCGATGTAACTCCCTCTTGCTCTTTGGGCTCCAGTAAAAATAGTTTTTAAATAAGAACCCTCAGGTTACCTTAAATATATTTTAAGCTATTTTATGTTCTTATTTTGTCATTACAGAGGTCTGTCTCCTGCTGAAGCAGAATTTAGTTATCTCAGCACAGCCCGGACCTTAGAACTCTATGGAGTTGAATTGCACTATGCAAGGGTAAGCGTCAATTGATTAGTATTAATCATGCAAATAAACCCAAAACAAAACATAGCATTGTCTGAATGGTCAATAGTTCTCTTCTTAGAAATTAATTTTTTAATGTATCATAATATTCAACAAAATTAAAGTACCGTATTTTTCGCTCTATAAGATGCACCAGACCACAAGACGCACCTAGTTTTGGGAGGAGGAAAATAAGAAAAAAATATTCTGAATCCCAGAAGCCAGAACAGCAAGAGGGATCGCTGCGCAGTGAAAGCAGCAATCCCTCTTGCTGTTCTGGCTTCTGGGATAGCTGCACAGCCTGCATTCGCTCCATAGGATGCACACATATTTCCCCTTACTTTTTAGGAGGGAAAAAGTGAGTCGTATAGAGCAAAAAATACGGTAAATCTGATTTCCATAACGTTACTTTGAAAATAATATATAGTTCTCTGTTGTTGATGGTGGTGGTGGTATCTGTATGTCTTGAGGTGTGGCTCCCGGGGTAAAGTCAAACCACTGGAGCATCACAGCACCTGCTATGGCTGCAGAGACCAGTAACTCATAAATGCTGCCTTCCATGTTCTTTTTACTGTGTTAGCAGCACTGAAGTGAGCTCTCTGGGGTGCAAGCCTGGGCAGTGTCTATGGAGGTCCTGGGCTGCCCAGACGACAAGACTCTTGGCCTCGCTGATGTGGTCCAAAGGAAAAGCAGAGCAATACAAAAGGCACCAGCTTGGCTGCAAGACCTGCCAAAAAGTGGCGTACAAGGCACCATCCAGCCGTCTTAGCCCTAATTAATTGGACCCATTTCCCTTCCCTTCTAAGTTTTTTTTTAATTTAAAAATGTATTTCAAGCATTTGTACCCTGCTGTTCAGAGCTGCTTACATACAGTCAAAACAAGTCAGTCCCTGGGCATACAATCTGTATAGGGGAAAGGGACAGGGAGGGAAGACGAAAACCTAAAGCAAAATTTAGGCACTAGTTTCTAAACAGTTCTTCCTATACTAACCAGCTGGCACAATTCAGGTGCAGAAGGTGCCTGATGTTGCTGGACCTCAGCAGAGTGAATGGAATGAGCCTTCCGCTTCCTGTCTCTCCCACTGAGGCAGTCTGATGGAATGGCTGCCTGCAGGGGACAGCTGAAGGGCGAGGAGGCCTCATGGAGCTAGCCTGTCACAGCTGAGCCCATGTCTCATTTTACTCAGCCCTTCTTTCTCTGTCCCTGAGACTCCACACCTCTGTTGCCATTAGTTCTTGTTCCTCAACCACCCACAGAGTGCTGAGGTTCTTAATTCAAGTTGCTTTGTTGCATAAGATTGCTCGTCAAGGTTGGGGTACTGAAATAGGGTCATGAGAAATCTTCACATGGGTGTCTGCTACACTGAAGAGTCCCCCTTTTGATTAACAATTACTTCTCATCCATTCCAGCCGTTGCTCTAGTCTGTCTAGTCTCTCCCTTTGTTGCTCTGTTGTATAGTAGAGTTTCTGTACTGAGGAGGGATTGTGGGAGGGCCTCAGGGATGTTGATGGAAGGATCAGGATGCAAGGTGAAGCAAAGTAAAGAGACAGGAAGTGATTGTTGAGGCAACAATGTTTCCTTCCTGTAAACATTCTAGAACTTCATCTTGCATGTTTTTGGGCAACAAGATCTGCAAGACGGCGATATGAGAGAACAGAAGACACATAAGCATTCATTTTTTTCCTGTTCTTTTTTTATAGGATCAAAGTAACAATGAAATTATGATTGGAGTAATGTCGGGAGGCATACTAATTTATAAGAACAGGGTACGAATTAACACCTTTCCATGGTAAGGATGTGTTTAAGGGAAACATTTTGTTTGCCACACACTTTCTTAAATCTGAATAACTTCATCATAAATTGCTAAGTGTACATCAACTCTAAATTAGTCAGTCTAAAATGTAGCCTTTGATATGTCCAGTGGTGTCTCTTGTGTGGCAATTAGCTTTTGAAAATATCCCTACAAAGTTTGCCGCCTAATTGTAATGTAATGATTGTAATGGAAAATTTAGTGCACTTAATTTTTATTCAGCTAGTATATTTTGGACTATTCTTTGTCACACTTCCAGAGTTACGATTCAGTATAGCAGTAGAGCAGGAGTGAAAGGGGAAAACCTTACTATATATGCACCGTCTAGAATAGACAGGTGCTCATCCAATTTATTATTCAGTGTTTTCTGTATAGGATGTAGGGATGACAGTAAAAAGACTGTATTAAATACTTGGGTCCAAAGAGATGTGAGCAGGGTTCTGTTCATGTAGCAGGGCCACTCCTTCCCGCCTCTCCCCCCCCAAAAAATGACTCCTGAATGGTGGAAATCAGCAGCTTTCTGTCCAAGAGTCACCTGATGTACCTCAGATGTTGAAGAAACCCAGATAACATCTGCTGAGGTGGATCTATATCTATTAATTTGAAAATCTACATACTGTCTTTCACACCGGCATCAAGACAGTCACCATGTAAGATCAAGTACATTAAAGTTCAATAAAAATATAATAAAACAACAGGCTCCTAAGTACTGAACAGAAAAGAATTAGGAACCAGTAAATGCTCAGGGTCTGGTTTTTACATTTATGTATCCCACTCCAGAGGCCAGCTTTCACAGGTGAAAGAACACTGTTTACCATGCAGTCTTATTTCAGAAGCCCTGAATCTTGCAAAACTTTGTCTTCTTTAATTGATTTTAACTACGGCATTTGAATATTAGACTGAGAATGCCTTGTGTGTGAGCCACAGTGATGTATCTAATTTTATGGTGCTTTCTTACTTACATGCCACAAACTCATATTTTTTTTAGTTAGGGGGAAAGTAACATGTATTCCCTGCAGAAACTTACTTGCTCAACCAACAGAGGCTGGGAAGCACTTGTCTGAAGTTCTCATTAGCATACAAAGTTACAGTTACACCCATGCATGGAATCCTATTTAAGACTGCATATGTTTTGCTGATGAAATAATTCGAATGGGGTGAGGTTTATCATGAACAGTGTTTATTTAGCAGCACTGATACTTTTACAGTGTGACAAAAAGCAGAGCCGAGGTACCAAGGAGATTACAATCTAGAATTTGATAAGGAGAAGACCTATGCAGTCAGAGCAGTTGCGCATACTTAAGTTGGTTTTCAAGGCCTAAGTGGTTTGTTGAGCCAAAGGTTCACAGAAAAGCGGATTTTGGGGGGGAAGATTTGAAAAGAAAGAGAAGCAGCAGCATTTAGGATGGGGGTGGGCAACCTTTTTCTATTGAGGACCACATTCTCACACGGGTAATTATTGGGGGCTGCTTACTGGCAGTGAGTGGAGCTAGAGCAAATAGAGGATGGAGCCAGAGAAAAATGTGATTCAAAGTAATCAATGCTTCAGTTTTCACCTGAGCTTAGAATTTTTTGTGGGATATCTCCAGCAAGCATAAGAGAATGTGTGTCTCTCTCCTCCTTCCCGTCCCCCCCCCCCACATGTGCTTTAGGTTAAGTAAAATCGCCCAAAACAACACTGTCAACATGCATTGCTGTGCGTCTGGATTATTTTCACCCAAAACACTGCTTTCGATAGCAGTATTCTGGGTATGTCCGGATGTATGGCAACCCTAGGCAGTGTGGAGGATAGCTCAGTTAGTAGAACCTGAGGCTCTGAATTCCAGAGTTGTGGGTTTGAGCTCCATGTTGGACAAAAGATTCCTGCATTGCAGGGGGTTGGACAAGATGTCCCGCATGGTTCCAACACTTCCAGCTGATTCTGTGATTGAAACAAATCATACTAAATATTTTCATAACTTGGTTATTCACAGAACAGTGTGGGAATATAGCTTCTCCTTGGGAGGTTGGAACAGTCCTTCAGGGTGGATTGGTTTGGCCTACTTATTTTATTTGATGTCCCTGGGAAGTGATACAATCTTACAAGGGAGTCAATATTTGGATAGGTGTGATGCTATCTAACCTGTCTTGTTGGCCACACATGTAGTAAGAACAACTTTGGATCCCAACAATAATTTGATACTTTGATGTGTTGTCATTCATTAATAGCACAGCAAATGTGCTTAAAATAAGGAATGCATACTACACAGAGACTTGCTTTAATTGAACAACTTGATTCTATAATATGCCTGCTTGATTGCAGCCACACCACTTTCATCATCCATGCTCATCAGTATCATATCCTTCCTTGACAGCAGCAGCACAATAAATATGTTAAAAGTAATGTCGCAGCAGTAACAACCAATATTGTCATCTTGCTTACAGACAACTCTCCTAACTGTATGTGGAAAGTGCCAATTGTCTTACAGGTGCATCACAATTTCAGTACTGGCAGTGCTTAATCAATTCCTTGAACCTCTTCTAGAAGTTGCATTCTGATACTCGAGGATTCTTGTATGTGATCTTATCATATGCAAATCATGTGCTGGAGGAGAAAGAATATTACTCTTGCTTGCATGGCTGAAATCACCCTCATTCTGATAAAAGCCAGACAGGAGCTAGTTTTGCAGCATTTTATTCGATTTTTATGAAACAAATACTCAAAAGCTAAGGTTGCTATGTTTTACAAAGGATAAGGGTAAGGAAAGGATAACCCTTTCACCATTTGCTGAGATTAATTACCCATTCCTCCCCAACCAGGCTCTAGTGAGTTTGAACCTCCCTCCACTTCATTCACTTCATAAATTGTAGCAATCATATATTGGGATCATTGATGTTCAAGGAATATCACTTTCTGATTGTTTTGCCTTTCTGGTGGCTGTTTTGGGGAACTTCATCATGAGCAGAACTGATCTTTACCCTCTCCCATGGATCATAGTGGCATTGGGCAACAAATATGTTTGTCATAACCTGTCCAGATCCCTTTTGGTAATTACATTTTGTGCATTTTAAAGAAATATTACATCATTTTGATTTTTTATTTCACTTAGGTTGAAGATTGTTAAAATTTCTTTTAAGTGCAAGCAGTTTTTTATTCAGCTTAGAAAAGAATTGGTGAGTACTGATATTAACATTTTTATCTGAAGTTGCAAAGTGCTTCACTGCTGTCAGAGATGGTTTCATGCAAGTTACGTCTTTGGAGCTTCATACATGATAACACTACTTCAGTAGTGTGTTGTTCATTATATAATTATCTAGTGGCAGATGCTACAGTTTAAATGGTCCCTATTTTATGAAATAGTATATTAGATATTTTAAAGTTAGAGTTGTAGTCTGACTGATAGTCACTTTTGCAGACTGAAAATGGGAGGTGCAAATTCTCTTTCTTAAAAGTTCTTAATATAGGGTTGCATGAGTACAGATCCTCACGTATCTTTGTCTGTGTCTGCATCTGGTGGGTAAAGGGGAAAGGAAGCAGGGATTGAAGGCTGCATTAAGACAGCAATGCTATGAGTTGCTTGTCTCCTCACCTCCATCGATTTGCAAGTGCGATTCAGATGCCAATAACAAACAGGTTCCTACCATCATTCTTTGCTATGAGAAAGGCAAAACTCTGGTTCTTAGCTGCCAGTCAAGTAAAACAGCTTCCCACCCCTTCAGTGAGTGGCTTAACAAGTTGTCCTTGGCAAATAAGGTGCAACCATGAAAGAATAAACTGCATGATGTAAGAGAGTTAACAAGCACAAAGAGCACTAGCCAATGTCTAAATTCAGCTTTATTTACTTTTCTGGAGCTGAGCAGGTAGAATATTCTGGGTTAGTGTGCATCAGCCAATCCTGCCTTAGCCCTGGGGGTGAGATTGAAGCACAGAGAGTATTGATTCATTAAGAAACATCGACTGTGCTGCTGCTTTCTGCCTTGCAATCCACTTACCACAGAGTCAGTGTGAAAGGGCTGGAGCGAAGTTTGGCAGAACTGCTATAAAGATTGAAAAACTAGTGTAGAGCATCGTAATCTCATTGCAACTCTATACATTTTGTCATGCCGTAAGTTAATCACAAGATACAGACGGATGGAAATGTTAGGGGGAAGATGCACACACTGTGTGACTACCCAGATAATACAACAAGCTAATTTTTCTATAGAAAAATGCCAGAATAGATGGGAGAACTCTTGAATGTGGAGCATGGGACACAGAGGAATGCAATCCAGGTTTTTGGAGGGAAAGTTGAGACAAGGTGTGGAGTATAAGAAATTGCAAGAGAAGAAAGGCAAAGATGGGGATTGTCCACAAGGTTTTATAAAGAGAAAGGGCAATGAAGGAGCCTGGCATGTCCTGGTTGCATATTATAGGTTTTGTCAAACTGGTGGGAAACCCTTTTGTTCACTTGGAAGCCGAATATCAGCAATAGTGGACATATTTCTCTCAAATGTGGATTTCCTAACACTACTGATGATCTCCTGTAATAAGTAACTTAAGGAAGAAGGTAAATTCAACAGATTTGGTCAGTGTCATATATGAACTGAGTATGTGTCCTTGAACACAGGATTTTTATGACAGACATGCAGGTGTTCTGTAGCAAATAAACCAATATGAAAAGGCTTTATTTAAGGCAGAGGGTTTGAGAACCACCATGGTTAAGAATATTGTCATGAGTTCTTGTTTTTTAATGACTGGGAGTTGATTTATCAGCCAGGAGAGAGAAGGAATAGATCCCTAATTACAGTGTTCCCTAGATAACTGGAAGGTCCTTTTTCCTGGAATATTTGTGTGTGTGTTTTGAAAGAGAACCATTTCATAAGAACTGTAGCCTCAACTATATTTCAGAATGCAAGGCTAATTTTATTAAATTTAAATCTTTTTGTCCCAGCATGAATCTAGAGAAACGTTACTAGGATTCAACATGGTGAATTATCGAGCGTGTAAAAATTTATGGAAAGCTTGTGTAGAACACCACACTTTTTTCCGGCTAGACAGACCACTGCCCCCTCAGAAGAACTTTTTTGCACACTACTTTACTTTGGGTTCAAAGTACCGGTACTGGTAAGTTTGGGCCATATGTAAAAAGAGGGAGGGATATCAACATATTGCTAAAGAATAACTTACTGATAGATCAGATGAAACGCCTGTTGATTTTTAAATATTTTAATACTCCAGATTTTTATGTTGCTCTACAGCCTGCATAGGCGTCTGGTTAAATTAGCTTTCTTTACACTGCACTGTGCCAATTTTATTTTGAAAATGTGTGTTTTTCACTATAAAACTGTTGTTTGAAGTATATCCCTGCCTCCCATAATTTTTTTTAAAGGCTTAAAATGCTAAGTTCTACTAATATTTGGGGGCAGATATAGAAATGCACCAACTCCATACAGATTGAGGCGAACATGTAGAAAGTGTCTCAGATGGCACACCTTTCCTTTTATAAAGGACAGTCAAACAAATTTCCTGGTGCACAGTGAGAGAAAAGTGAAACTGAGGAAAATAAAATAAAGGAACACAGGACATGATTGTGAAGAAACAAGAAAAGGACTAGAGAAAACCGCAGCATCTTCTATAATGCTATTCTTGCAGGCTCCCTGCTTTCCTTTGGCACAGCACTGAAGAGGAGAGCAGAAGCTTCCACCTCCATTTTAAATTAACCACAGTATAAGAATACATCTCAGCCCTAAACCGTGGCTAATCTTACTAGGATTAGTGAAAGCAAGTCAGCTTCCAAAATTCTGCTTTGAATTTGGCTTGTTTGCATTAAGACTAAATGCAATTTTTTTCCTGGGTTTGGATGTTGTGACAAGTTGTAATTAGTCTGAAGCAGATGCAAAAGCCTCAAGGTGATGGGGACGACGACTGCATGAGCTCAAAGCTCATGACAACTAGCCAGGATGGCCATGTTCTGCCTTTGAATATTAGTTGCTGGTAATCCCAAGAGCAGGAAGCACTAGTACAACTAATTGCTGCTGTTAAAACAGGATGCTGGACTAGATGGAACTTTGGCCTAATCAAGCACAGTTTTTCTCATCTTTATGTATTCAACAGACAGAAAATCTCTGTTGTTAATCCCTGATTACAATGCATTACTATTTGACATTTTAAAGACTTGGAGAAATTTTGTGACCAATGTAGTATCCTTCAATATCTGATAATAGTGTCAGTTCAGGTAAAAGTATCCTAGAATACGGAAAGCCCCTGGTTTCATCAGGTCTAACATGCATTCACTGTAGGTCTAGTAATTTTACTGTTGGACTTGGATGCACCGGTGTGCTCATATTTAGGCAAAATATTTTTCCCCACACTTCCACCACTATTTTCTTGACAATCTCAAAATTTTATTTCAGTGGGAGAACAGAGGTCCAGTCTGTACAGTATGGTAAAGAAAAGGCAAATAAGGACAGGGTATTTGCCAGGTAAGCAATTTCAAGTTATTTGCATCCGGTACTATTGTCTGTGGATTGTTACAGTAGCTTATTTTACCTGTTTTGAATTCTCTTATTCCCTCAAAATCAGCAAATTACAATAGCTTTGTGCAGAAATTACTGTGCAGATTTTAATGTATGGTGCAACATACTGCAAATTAATTCTGTACCAAAGTGAAATACATTAATATGTTTTCATATTGTATCATCATAATACATATTCCCTTAATGCAAATTCCCTTTTTACGCATACTTTGAATATGTAAAGTGTGAAGACAGGCTATGCTTGTTGTAATAGGCCTTCCTTGGTGTCTGTGCATTCATCGGTATACTGAATCTGTTACAGTGAATGGTCTGAAAATCTGATCAGCTAGGTTTCTGGATCACATAGTGGAACTGTAAACACATGTCTCTACACACATCTGAACCTATTTTCTGTGTTTGGTGGAGTCAGCTCCTTGAGAACAGCAGATGAATGGGAAATTTAGTCTTGTGCTAGGGGGATTTCATGTCTCTGTGGCCACTAGTATTGTTCTAGCCAAAGGACAGGCCATGGTTAGTTCCATAGAACTAACATGATTTTCAGTTCAATAGAAACAAGAGTGGATAACTTTGGAGTCTTTGGTCCAGCTACAACAGGGAGCAACAACAGGCCGAGGCAGAGCATTGAGAGAGTGAAGGGGTAGTAGAGAGCAAATAAAAGAATGAGAGTTTGTCCTTCAGTTTGAGAGAGATGCAAGGGGGAAGGAAGGGGGAAATGGATCCTCAGCAGGATAAATCCAAGAGTTGGGGAAAGTGGGTTTTCCCAAACAACGTCACTGGGCAGAATGCAGAGGTATGGAAACAATCAGCAGATTGGGAGCTTCCAAAAAGATCTACATTGGTTCCCTGTAGGCTTCCGAGCACATTAAGTGTTTCTGTTGATCTTTAAAGCCCTCAACTGCTTTGGCTCTGTATACCTGAAGGAGCGTCTCCACCTCCACCATTTAGTCTGGACACTGAGATCTAGCTCTGAGGGTCTTCTGCTGGTTCCCTTACTTCGAAAACTGACGTTACAGGGAACCAGGCAGAGGACCTTCTTAGTAGTGGTGTCCGCCTTGTGGAATTCTCTCCTATCCAATGTCAAGGAAATAAACAACTATTTGATTTTTAGAAGACATCTGAAGGCAACCCCGTATTGGGAAAATTTTGACGTTTTATGTTTTATTGTGTTTTTAATATTTTGTTGGGAGCTGCCCAGAGTCAGATGGGCAGCAAATGAATAATTGAATTGAATTGAATTAAAGTTGAGCATAGTGTCTGCCTACAAGATTGGAAAACAGAAAACCTGGGTGTCTGCTGAAATAAATTTCCCAGAAGGAGAAAAGGACTAGAGATGTCAAGGCTACTTCCTGAAAAGGGGGCAATAGGTGCTTTATGCTGTGTTTTGGTACTAGGTAGAAGATCACAAAAGCACTCAAGGCTCAGGGGGTGGCAAGGTGTTTCCTTGATTGCATTAGGTTTCATTAGGATGCAAGGGAAATTGGCTTTTGCATGTCCAAGCAGCTCATAACCCAGGGCATTTAATGGTTATTTTTTGTTGGGAGCTGCCCAGAGTGGCTGGGGCAACCCAGTCAGATGGGCGGCATATAAATTACTATTATTAGTAATATTATTATACTTTTCCATTTCTGTGGAGGATGGAGGCTAGTTTGGTTAGATTGTTTTCATTTTGTTTAACAGACCTTGCCTGCTTAGCAACTGTAAACAGACAAAAAAGAAGCTGAGGGACAAAATGGAACTGATATGGCAACAAAGGCCCATTTCACTCAAACACCAGTCTGTGAACTGCAGGCACTCTTAAATGTCATCTTCACACAAACTTCGGATGCATCTAAAGCATGCTTAATCAACAGTTCAAAGGGAATAATTATTTAACTCCTTAAAAGTGTTTAGGATGGTAAACAGAATGACAGCATGAACTTGTTTCTTCAGTTTTCAAGCATTCTGCTGTTTGTACCTTTGCAACTTTTTGGTGCTTAAGCAAATGTTAGACTGGTGCTTGGAGGTATTGGACTGAATGGGGCAAAAAAAAAAAAAGGAATAAAGGAGAAGAAACTGAATCCTGAAGAGATAAAAGTGTTGTGTATCCCAAGTTCTCACATCTAGAAATTAGGGAGATGCCATATTCTGGACAGGTTGTACTCCCATGGAAGGAGCAGGCCTGCAGTTTGTGAGTGCTCCTGGATTCAGCACTGTCAGTGGAGGCTCAGGTGGCCAGGAGTGCCATTTTGTAGCTTCAGCTGGTCCACCAGCTAAAAGGCAGAAATGACTTCACCACCATACTCAATGCTCGGGTAACTTCCAGATTGCAGTGTGCTTTATGTGGGGGTGTCCTTGAAGACAACTCAGAAATTTCCATTGGTACAAAATGCAATGGCTAGATTACGGGCTGTGGTTCCATTTACATCTCACATAACCCCTGTTTTAGAATAACTGCATTGGTTGCCAATTAATTTCTGGGCCCAAGGTGCTCACATTAGTGATTAAATTCCTAAATACCTGAAAGACCATCTCCTTCCCTACAGTCCCTCTTGGGTGCTAAGAGCAGCAGAAGAGAGCCTCTTGGTAGTTCCACAGCCCTCAGAAGCTCAGGTGGTGGTGATGTCCCAGGAGGGAGCATTCTTTGTAGTAGAAGCTGCCCACAGAGATGTGTCTTGCAACATCAATATACAACCTTAGGTACATTCTGAAGACACACCTCTTCACCCTGGCTTTTGATACAGGATGTCAGGGAACTGCCATCAGGTCAGAGGCGAGAGGGGGAAGGGCAGTTGTGTTATAGGGAACCTCCGAAGATCTTGCGAAGCAGCTCCTCCTCTGGCGAGGAGGAAAGCCCCACCTCCAGTGGAGAGGAGGTGGTGGGACCAGGAGATGCTAGGGAGAGCCTCAACGCCGAGGCTGAGCAAGCCGGAGAGGAGGGAAGCACACCTTTGCCAGCGCCCAGTCTGCGCAGTAGGTTTCGGCGCAAGGAAGGGAGGAGAAGGCTTGGGGTCACGTGACTGTTATGCTGGAGGAGGTACAAGGACCGCCCACTCCCAGATTCTGCTAGCGACTGAGCCGGACATGAACTTGCGACGCTCTTCACTGTAAATAGTTTGCACTAATAATAAAGCCTGGAAAAGACAGGTTGGAGTCTTGCCTGTTTGCTCTCGAGCAACCACACCACCACCTGACACATGAGAAGTATGTTTTTAGCACACCTTAACCCTTGGTGAGCAAAGCTACCTCTTAGTTGAGTGTACCTCTTCACTAATAGTGCATCTCTATCTTAAATCTATTAATCCTCTAAAATACAGTTGGAATTTCAAAGCCAAGACTGGTGTCCCGAGTTGTTTGGAAATTTATTTTGCCCCCTGTACTTGTTAGATAATTTCCCATAACCTAGTTAATGTGAGA
Source organism: Podarcis liolepis (assembly GCF_965112155.1). NCBI lineage: Eukaryota > Metazoa > Chordata > Lepidosauria > Squamata > Lacertidae > Podarcis > Podarcis liolepis. Next base: position 89,977,924 of record NC_139554.1, read on the forward strand.
TGGAATTGAAATTAAAATCTCTGCAATGTTTTGAGTTACCTAAAAGTAAACCATAGAAATGAAGCAGTTAGTATTTTTTTTGACTTGGGCACTTATTAGAAGAGGAAGCCCTGGGAAGTGTATTGCTGCAATGTGGTGAACGTTTCTTTGAATTGCCTCAAAGAACAGGAAGCTTAGGTAACATGCGTAAGTGGGTGGGTCTCCAAGGTTAAAACAGTTAATAATCAAATGTTCAAAATACAGTTTGACAGTTAAATGTTTCTGCTGTGTTGGCTGCTGAGGGACACTACTACAAATACAACTTTTCACTTGGTAATTAAGGTGAGTGTTTCTAGGAGTTGCAATGTTCCTAGAAAGAGAATTCAAGCTCATTCAACCTACAGAAATCCCTTTTAAATGCAACACGTCTAAAGCCATCAGCATTTGGATGTTTGCATTCTTATAAAGTCTTATTAATCCTTACAGGATTAATTCTTTCCTAGACTACAATAGATATAGTTGGCAAAGTATTTGCTAAAGTTGTCTATCATACACCTTTTTAATTCTGTTCCCAATATCTTTTCTTTAAAAGCCTGTGAAAAGTGTATTGCATCTTGCAGTTAGAATCATGTTATATTTGCAAATTATTTTGTTCATTTTAATCTAGAAATCATCTGGCTAAGTCACAGAGAAGTCTTGCCTATTTAAATTTCATATAGATGTACCTCTCTCTCTCTCTCTCTCTCTCTCGTCTCTCACACGGTTTGCTGTAGAGATGGTTGTTTGTTTCATTAGCCTGGTTGTGTTTCTCTTTTGATAAGAAAAGTACTTTGATGCAGCTGTTTAGTTTAACGTCAGAAACTATGGACTAGTACACATAATTGCATAAAACATAGTAGTTGTGTGTGACAAAATCTGATCGCCGTTTTTGAGGAAAAGCAAAAAAAAAGCAGCCGGGAAAGAGGGCAATACTTTTCTGCTTGTCTGTGTTTCACTGTAATACCACTTCCACAAACACTTCTCCTACACACACACACACACACACACACACACAGAGAGAGAGAGAGAGAGAGAGAGAGAGATGTTTTCCTACTGGAACCTTAATACCCTCCTTGCGGGCCCTGCTCCAAGTGTCTGTGAAGTGAAGTGGGGCAGGTGGCTACCAAAGAAAGGGCCTTATTGGTAGTGAACTGGTTATAGAATAGCCTTTCCGAAAAGGTTTGTCTACTTCCTTTATGGTCTTTTTCCAGTGTCAAGTGAAGATCTTTTAATTATCTAGGCTTTTCAACTGAATTTACAGCCCAAAATTTAAAACAATCTTACACTGCTTTAGTGCATGGATTTTTTTTGCTGCCTTTTATTAATTGTTGTTGGCTTTAATTGTTATTGTGCACTGTGTTTTTAATTTTTTCCCTACCAAATGTTCATTGATGGGCATCTATATAAATCGAATAGCAATGATAAATAAAGTGGCATATCTGAATTCATAGTGAATCAGTATCGTAGTGAGAAAGACTTTGCCACAGCACAAGCTATGATTTGGTTGTTTATATTCATGAATTTAGTGCATCACGTTTCTTTAGGTGCTCTGAAACCCCTTGCACTATTTGGAAGAAATATTTAAATAACAAGTCAGTGTATCGGCCCCTGTATAGGGGAAAGCTAATGCTATTTTCTTGTTCACTTCAATTCCCAATTAATTTCTTCAGAGAACTTCCAGATACATATTGGTAATTTTTGTATTGTTTTAGATCCCCAAGTAAACCTCTGGCTCGCAGATTGATAAGCGGGATGGACTGGGAGGTTGTCAGCAGGAATTCAATGTCTGATGACAGGTTAGAAACTCAAAGTTTACCATCCCGCTCTCCACCTGGAACCCCTAATCAGTAAGTAAAATTGAATAGTCCCTGAGCCACTAGTTACCTCTTATTTTTATTTTATTAAGGAAGGGAAAGTACTTGAGATCCTTTTTTTTGGAGGGATGTGTGTCGAACCATAGTTATTTCCATACTAAGCATTTAAAAAGAAATTGTGAGGCAACACAGAGGCAGATTGACCAAAGTGTATGTTATAATCACATATAAAGAAAAACAAACAAACCTTAAATTAAATTATATTGAAGAAAAAGCAGTTATGAATTTCAGGATGTGCTCCCAGATTGAGCCCTGCACTGGTTCTACCTTCACCCAGACACTATTTTCATTGCATCAGAAAAACAGGCCTGGTTCTAAACCATAGTTTAAAGCTATTGAATGGCCTGAGTGAGGCTCGAACTAGCATGCCTGTCACTCCTTCTTCCTCATTGCCATGAGGAAGGGATTGGAAACATTCATTTCCACATCACAGGCTATGGTTAGTTTAAGCTTTGTTTCTGATCCTTGCTAATTTCATAAACCGTATATAAAATGCACTGTAATTTGCATTTCGGATGTAATACAAATTGTTACTTGTTTAAATCGGGAGGTGGATGCTTGCTATATCTCCTTCTTGTGGCGGTTCTGAAGGAGAGGGATGTGTGACCAGCCATTTACATAGCACAACACTATGGTTTACATCAGTCTTTGTTACTGTTGCAATGAAACCTCTAGCTCTCTACAACTTGAATGTGTGTGTAGGAAATCTAATGTGACCCAAATTAGAGGGAAATCATGTTTCTGAGTTAAGTGCTGTGTGTGTGTACATATGACTTCTTTTATAAAAAACTAAACGACAGTGGGGACCTTTCCACATAGGTGGAAAGTCAGGTTGTGTCAAAAGAGGAAATAACATTTTTTTCCTGACGTATACTGGCCTTTTGCCTCCACTTATATCTGGATTGCTGGGTTCTTGCAGGAAGAGAAGGCAGGGTGCTGTATCCAATGCTAGTCCTGCTCAGAGTAGACCCATTGAAGTTAATTGTCCTGAAGGTTTGAGCCAGGTAGCCCCACCCTGTTGCTGTTTCCAGGAAGACGCCTATTTATTTGAAGGCTGCTGTGGGTTTAGAGGCAGATAGCAATAATAGGACCATTGGTGGCTTGAAGGTGAATGCCAACTTTATCCTTGCTCCTGTTCCTGCACCTGGAGAACTGCTGCCTGTTGAGGAGTCAGGAATCTGAGCCAGCTAGCCCTGCCCTGGAGAGCAACTGTAAGAACTTTGCTTTGGCTGTTGCTGTTTCTAAGGAGGAAGCAACTGTGTAAGAAGTTGTTTGTGAAGGGCAGCTGTGTCTATGAGGAGGACGCAAATGCAGCTCATGACTGTAGAAAGTGTGATTCATGGTGTGCCTGCGTTACTTCATATTTCAATTTTTTCCTTGTTTATTTTATTATACTTTTGTATTTGTATTTGCTGTAGTTTTATTGTGTGTTCTTTAGTACTTATCTGTTCAGTGTTTTGGGGGCCTTGACCAAAAAGTGGTATAGAAATAAACTGATGATAACTAACTTGGATACATGAATTTCAATAGGTCTATTCTATATAGGACTAGCACTGGATTTAACCAAATGAATTTTTATTAGAAGCCTTTATGTTGACATTTGTGAGCTTCTTAATAGACAAATATACAAAGTTTTAAAAAGCTGTACAGTTATACCTACTACACACTAAAGTTGACTTGTTGGAGCAACAGTGGTAATAGTCAGGATTTGTGATGGTGGCTTATTTGTTGATGCATATTTTTTCTTTCTTCCATGAAAATCTATAATCGGTGTAATATATTCCTATGGTGCTTTGCTAGTAAACACTAATGGGGAATATATTCCTTCTAAATCAAAGGAAACGGTTTAATTCATGCATTTAGGATTACAGGCAGTGGCTTTGATCCAAACCTGGCCTTTATGGAATGGAAGGGTTTTTTCTGTCTACAGAAAGCTTTAGATCCTCTAGTGGGGGGTCATGCTGACAAAATGGGGGGGGGAGCAACTGCCGCCGATTTTTTTCATCCCTTGCAGCCTCCCACCCACTGTTTAGAAGGATTACCCAACCCTTGGGATCAGATTTTTGGAGGGCACACAGGGCTGCTGGGGGAATGGGTAAAAATCACCTCTTTCCTCATCTCCCTTCTGCCAGTGATAATGTCTTCTAAACAAGTTTGATTTGGGGAATGTTCCTGCCAGGGGTACTGTGTCCAAAACACAAGAAATGAGAGGAATAGATAAGTTTTAGAAGCATTTTTTTTTAAAAAAGCATAAATCATCTACGTCTTGACAAGCATACCTGGAATGATTGAACAAAGTGTTCTTTTCCTGATTAGTCGCAACTCTGCATTTACTCAAGAGGGAAACCGTTTACGGCCATCTTCAGTTGGGCATCTAGTAGACCATGTGGTTCATCCTTCACCAAGTGAGGTTTTTGCAAATCACCGATCTCCTTCTTCCACCCAAGCCAACAGTATCATTCTGGAATCATCACCGTAAGCATAGTTTTTATAATGCTTTATTTTATAGCAGAACAACAAAAAATGGTTTTTAAAGGCTACACCTAAAAATAATCTACATTTTGTGTTTTTATTGTATTGTGTGTTTTGATGCTAGCTGCCCTGAGCCCGGTCCTGGCTGGGGAGGGCAGGGTATAAATAAATTATTTTTTATTAATAATAATAATAATTTTTAATAGGTTGACAGCCCCGTTCTTTAGTGATTGCTTTGCAAATGAAAACTGATGTAGCACAATTGTAGCATTTTTAAGAGAAGCATAATATAAATAAACAACATGTTGACAAAGACTTGGCTACAAATCGGGAGTTGCTTGCTCATATTTTACCTAGGCTGTCAGGTGGCCTTAGGCAAGCAATTCTTTTAGCTGCAACAAACACACGCATACCTGCTGCCATTAGTACATATTACACCATTAGTAATATGGGAAGAATAATACTAATCTGACTTAAACTGGCATGCTGTAAGGAGCTCAGTAATGTACATGAAACCTTGTGTTCCTTACACTATATACATGTTAAACATGCAGTGAGTAATACTTATTATTTTTTATAACTATTGTCCATCCTGACTCTTGACAATATAGTTGGCCATAACCAGTGTCAGTTTGTTAGAGGTTCCTGCATTCAGTTCCTGGCATCTCCAGTGGAAGAGAGTTTAATTCGGCCCTAGTTCACATTAAAAATCATATGCCCTATGTGTACAAATAGTTGTGTGGCCATTCCAAATGATTTTTGTCAATTGAAAGGTATGTGTAGTGTCTGTAATTTTTTATTCATGAAAGTGGCAGTAGGAAAAAAAACACATGCATAGCAAGCAATCCAAATGTGTTTTTAAGAATCCTTTTTCTCTCTCTCTGTCAAATATGAAACTATGTTATTTTACACAGCAGTTTAGATATATTTAACACAAACAGAGCTTATTAGAGTAGGGGTTTTTCCTTTTTTATTTGATTATGCAAATTGCTGGATGCAGTAATACAGAGGGCTGCTTTGACTGCAAAATAGTCTGCTTTCACATCTATTGTCTAAGCATTCATAAGGAAATTCAAAGCTGACTGGGCAAATATAAAGCAGGCAAGGTTTTGCCCAAAGCTTCATCCCTAGTTCTCACAATTCATTATGGTAACACATTACAGTGTGTTACACTCACAACCAGTGTATTACTTTACCTAGTTTCAATGGTAGCTTATTACTTCACATAGTCTGTTTATAAACAAATGCATAGTTCCTTTATTGCATTTTAAAAAAAGAAATAACTTTATTTTGACTTTAGTCATGCACATTGTGTTATAACAAAAGTGGGTACTGATCAGGAGTTGGACAGACCACAGATGAAGCTAGGACTTTCTTAGGTAACACTGACTTGTTTTGCGTGAATGAGAACCATTAGTCATTTATTATTAGTCATTTAGTTTTGTATGTTTGTGGATTTCACTGTCCCAATGGTGAACTAATGCTGATTTGAAATGCTTGACAGTGATTCAATGACAGCTGCAGTTACTATTAATTTTTATTCAAAATACAAAGTAATAATATATCAAATCTGTCACATTTGCAAAAGTTCTGTAGAAATTTCTAGTATGGATAAGTACCCAATTAAATTCATGTACTGTAAATTGATTATCCACTTGAATAAGTCAATGACCAGTGCACATGGGTTTAAGCAACACCAGGTGTTCAAACATGCAATAAAAATCAGGTGTTCAAACATGCAATAAAAGTGGGCTTCCTGCTTCCACATCTTGATTGAGGATCTCCTCCTTTCTTATCTGTAAAATTTGTGCCAACTAGTAAGTGGGAGAGTTGAAATTTTAGAATGAAATCCCTTACGTAGTAATGCTCTATGTTTTTAAGAAGATCAAAGCAACAAATTATTGAGATCTCCTTTGTCATCCTTAATTTGTCATCTAGGATTTAATTTGGAGGCCTTGTGAATTAAATACTTAAGGGAGAGGTGCATAACATTCTTTTTGAAATGATCCTATATATTAATAGCAAATTCATTCTCTCAAATGTGAACCTTGCCAAAAGACAACTCTCCTGTCAAAGAGTAATAGCAGGCTTGGGAAAACCCCAACTTTTGCAGAAGTACAAAAAAAAAAGGTCGGGGAACCATAATTGAGGTTGCAAGCCAATGATGTCCAACGCACCAAAATTCCAAAGTCTTTTTAGTGATAGTTTCTCTTTATTTAGCATGCAGTTTGGAGTTTTAATGAGATTTCTTTTCATTTTGTTTGTAGATCTCAAGAGACCGCTGTAGATGGGCAACCACCTGCACTGCCACCTAAACAATCTAAAAAGAATAGTTGGAACCAAATTCATTATTCACTTTCTCAGCAAGAATTGGATAACCATATCAATGAAACGTATGATGATGATGATTCTTCTTCATCGCCTGAAAAATCTACAGTAAGAAGCTACTTTAAATTTGTTTGTCTAGTTTGAGTCAATATTCTTCTTGGAGGGAGGGGAGAAATTAATCAGTATCAGTAGGTCTGATGGAAGTAGATTCAACTAGAGTGAATTAATAACATATACATAATGGTCCTCAGATTCCCTACCCCAGTCCATCATGCTCTTGGTAAAATGGAACGTGAGTCCGAAAAACTGCTTTTAATATAACTCTTATTTCTAATAGAGCTAAAAGTGTAGACACAATGGAAAGCAAATCCTGTGTAACATTTTCATAGTTGTAGCTCTGGGATGTTTTATAGCATGTATTAATTTGAAATAGTATTTATTTATTTGATCTATTTATTTTCCATCTGAAAAACTTCTAGGCAGTATAATAGTTATGAGATGTCTTTTCAAAATATTTGCATAAATCATATTCCCAAACTGTAGCTTTATAGTACACAATATAATTCTCTTATTTTCACACACCACATACCCTTTCAGTGAGCCACGCAACTTTCATTATACTTATGCAAACCAAGATGGTAGGTACTTGGAGCACACTTCCTGGTAATGAATGCACCACTGGTACTTTGGTCATTTTTGCATCAAACAAGTCAATAGTAAAACCATTAACTTTCAAGAAAATTCCAACAATGTCTCAAGGAAATTGAAACTTGAAAATATCTTCTTATATGAATACTGGTTTTCAAGTAAATGTGTTTTAGGATTAGCTATAAATTTCTAGTCTGTCTGTCCCCCCTCCCCGACTCTCTGTAACACCTTTCTTTTCTTTCAGTCTTAAACAGTTATGTGCTCATTGTTAATGAAAGACATTAACTAGCTATGCAATAGATGATGAATTATGGATTGCTTGGGGTTTCAGTAGCGCCTAAAGAAATTCAGGTATAGAGAATAACGCTATGTTTTCATTTACAGCCCAATGGTGGGATTCCCCATGACAATCTCGTTCTGATCAGAATGAGACCAGATGAAAATGGAAGATTTGGTTTCAATGTAAAGGTATGAAGACCTACCCTTTTAATATATTTTTGAATACAGCTCGAGCTGTACGTTTTTTAATTATTGCCCTTTCCTTTAAAGGGTGGATATGATCAGAAGATGCCTGTCATAGTGTCCAGAGTGGCTCCAGGAACACCTGTAAGTTGTCAGAGAAAGTTTGCAGTGATGTCTACTTAGATATATTATTTCAGAGTGCTTTTTATTCATTTTGCTTATCCCCTGGCTGTATGTAGCAATCTAATGTTCAAAACATCTCCAGTGCTTTAATATAGAAGAATTCATGATTTGCTCTGGTATATATCTGATCAAAGATAATTTTCCTATCCTTCACTTTTCTCCTACAATATATAATGTAGAGGTTGAAAAATCCTGTTTGTTTGTGTGTGTGTGTTGTGCTCTGCTTCCCAAAAAGTGTATATTGGCATATTTAAAGCTTAGTTTAAATTGAAAAATGAGATCTTTTAATTCGCAGAGATAATAATTGTTTATAGGATAAAAAAATGGAAAATTAAACTTTATCTTACCAACGACAAAATGGTTGCACTGCCAGAATTCTGGTTAAACCAAGGTTCATAAATTATTTATCAGGTCTGACTCTTTCTTTTTTTATATATTCAGACCCTAGTGATTAAATCTTCAGATCAGAACCAACCACCACAGTATCTTGATACTGAGTTCTTCATTACTTAAAAATAAGACAGCAAACCCTATTTGTAATATCCACTGCATTAAACACTTGTTTCATGTTGCAGGCAGATGTTTGTGTTCCTCGTTTGAATGAAGGAGATCAGGTTGTACTGATCAATGGCAGAGATATATCAGAACATACCCATGATCAAGTTGTTATGTTTATTAAAGCTAGCTGTGAGCGGCACTCAGGGGAGCTTGTGCTCCTAGTTCGACCCAATGGTGAGTAGTTTTATCAGTGGAAAGCATGCCTGCTTTTTGCTGTTTTACCACGTTCCTTTCAGGGTGTTTGTTGTGTCTCCTACTATCCTTATACTGGCTATGCATTTTCTACAACTGTGTAAAATACCATAGAGAGGGTCATGTTAAATGAAAGCAGTCAAAGCATCTTTTGGCATCTTTTAACAAACATTGTATGACACAAGCTTTTGTGGACTCAAGCCCACTTCATCAGATGCATGAAGTGCAATCTTAGTTAACATGTACGTTAAGAAGAAGATTGTAAGGTGGGCATTGAGTGGTAATGAGATTTTAAAAATGTAGTCAGTGATAAAATACAAAGTTTCCCTGTACTAACAACAAGAATCCAGTAATTATTTCCTCACTTCCAGGTGTGCCATACATTTCATTGCTTCCTTTCCCCAATGCCCTTATCACTCTTGTTAGGTATAACAGGGGTACACAAGTGACATAGCCTCATATACCATATGGAATTTCATTGGCTGACCTTAAATTCCAGTATTACGAAAGAGGAAGTAATATTTTTCTGTCTGCTTTCTCTGTGCTGCTCAGGGTGTTTTACGTGTCTTGTCATGTATTTTGTTACTCACCTTTTTCCTAAGCTAAGAAAGCCAAACATTTTAGCTTTTCCTCATAGGGAAATTGTTTCAACATCATTGATCAGTTGAGTTCCCTTTTCTGTTTCTTTTCTTACTCAGATAATTAGTTTTTATTTTAATTGGATGGCCAGAACACAAAATTTCAAATTCAAGCACGCCACGGATTTAGGATACTAGTAGACTTATTTTCATTCATTCTTAATTTCTTTCCTTTGCCAATTTATTTCAGTCATCATTTTCTGGTTAGTCACTACTAATTCAGACTCCACCTGTGTATATGAAACTAATGTTTCTCCTGACCTCCCCCTTTATCTTTCTACGCTTAACTTATATTGAATCTGATTTGCTATTTTGTTGCCTATTTAACTACTCTGTAGAGATTCTATTGGAGTAACTCCACCTGGGTTTTCAGCAGCACTAATACCTTGGTGTCATCTTCGTACTTGGCCATCCTGTCTTCAAATCACTTTTCAAGAGGCTAAATAGCACAAGGAACCCCCATTTCCCTCTACAGTGATACCTCAGTTTACGAACTTAATCCATTCCGGAAGTCTGTTCTTAAACTGAAACCATTCTTAAACCGAGGCTCGCTTTCCTTAATGAAGCCTCCCGCCGCCAGTGCCCTTCCACCGTTCGGATTCCATTCTTAGACCAAGGTAAAGTTCTCAAACTGGGACACTACTTCCGGTTTTGCAGAGTTCGTAAACCGAATCGTTCATAAACAGGACTGTTCTTAAACCGAGGTACCACTGTATTGTGAAAATTCCTGAATTTTGCTTGTAGCTCTTCAACCAGTTAGATTCCTAAGAGGAATTGTCCTCATATCCTACGACATAGTCGTTTACTCAGTGCCCTTTGTGAGCAACTTAAAAAAACAACTGTTTGGAGGTCCAAATATATAATGTCTGCCAAAGTCTAATATTTGTTTGATACACTCAGAACATTCTGAAAAGCTTGGTGTAGTAAGAGAAGTCTTTTGTAGTTGTCAGAGGTATTCTCAATTAGCAACCTTAGTTCTGTATTTCTTAATCATGTGAACTCTTAACAATGTTGTTCACCAATTTATGTGGGACAGATTAAACTAGTGAACCTGTAATTTCCTGGGTTTCAGATTTCTGGCATAGTTACTGATTTTAGTGAGTAGCATATTTCCCCCATTCAGGTTCTAGAGAACCCTTGAATTTTTGTCACCCACACTCAGAGACAGGTTGGTTTTTCAGTATTCAGTTATCCCCTAGTGTCGCCTTGTATTTGACTTAATCCTTCAGATTCCCTCCCCTACCAAAAATATTCATTTGGGTGTGTCTGTCTTAACTTATTCACAGTGAAGAACAGCATAAAGTTCACTTAGCGTCTCTGCAGTCTTTCTGTTCTCTCCATGATAAATCATTTCACACATTGTCTAATGGTCTGACTTCCTCTCTTGCTCATTTCCTGCTTCTGATGTATTTATAGAATTTTTTGCTGTAATGTTTTTGTAGCAATATAATCTTCAACATATTTTTGCTTGTCTTATCAACTTGGAATTATTCTTACCAAAGTTTGTAGTCCTTAATTTTTCTGTCGTGGGCAAAACTTTTTAAAGCATGCCTTTTTATATAGTATCTTGGTCTCTGTTTATTAACTCGTGTTCTAAAACTAGCAGTCCTAGGCACACCTCTTTGGGGGAATTGGTCTCATTTAACTTAGTGGGACTTACACTAACAAGGAAATGATGAATTGGATCTGGCTGTAGGTGTCACAGTTGTAGCTTTCTTACAAGCCTCTCCTGAGGGTTGGGAAACCTTGTTTTATGGAATGTGGTGCAAGAAACTGAGGAAAAGCTCATGGAAGCTGCCCAAAATCAGACACTGAGGTGTGTTCTACATTTATGGAAGACGCCTCTGCCTGATTTTCAGGGAATTTCGCTGAACCTTAGAAGAGACGTTTTGGAGGGCTGCTTGGAAAGGATGAGGTGGGAAAGTAATCTTTCAGCTACTTCTGTGGGATGGTGCTCAAGCTCCAACTCTTACCTGTTTTTGCATGCAATCAGTAAACGTTTATTATGGAGGTATTTGCACAGGTCACTGTGCAAGTGCAACATAAGAACCATGTAGCAAAGAAATAGGATAAATAAAAGCTCTTAAGCAGAACAGTTGAAACTGGCATAAAAACCTTATTCATTTTTTTTATTGTCGTATTAGTTTAAGTAAAAGACCTTGAAATTGAGAATTTAGCAGGCAGCCATGATTTCGTCCTCCAATTTTTTTGCAGATTTATTTTAGTTACAAGCATTACTAATAAAATATGTTTGTATTCGGCAAATACTGTCTGGCATGTATGTATATAACACATGTTGTTTCCGGGCAAGAAATGAATGCAGGGTGGTTGTTAAGTGATAACAGCATGCATTCTAGTTAAAAAAAAAAAAGGCCTCTATCCTTAATTAACAATCACACCACTGGATAATAAAATGTAAAGCCAAATGTTTTCCAAGTACAAAGGAGAAGGATACCAGAGTTTTTTTTAATTGATTTAAATGTGTGGATTGATATTACATAAACAAATTCAGTCTAATACATTTTGTATCAATAAACCTCTTGTTAAAATTGTAGCTAGCTTGGGGTTTTATCTCTCTGGTGCAGTGTGTTTTGACAGGAGTTCCTTTCCCATGATGTGATCGCACAGTAGTGGGAAAAGAAAACAACCACCTAGATCAGTTGCTTGGAATTTTTGCACTCAAGCACACCCCATCACGCAGAAAAGATCCATGCATGCGTGCTTCCTTCATGTGCTCTCCCTGGTCCTGAATCGGGGCAACTGTGCCCCTGAATGACCAGGTGTGCAGCCTTGGAGTCATTTTGGACTCTATGGAGGCACAGGTCAATTCTGTGTCCAGGGCACCTGTCTACCAGCTCCATCTGGCAAATACTGTCTGGCAGTGGCATACTGGTGCATGCTCTGGTTATCTCCTGCTTGGACTATTGCAATGCATACTACCTGGGGCTATCTTTGAAGGTGCCTTGGAAACTACAACTAATCCAGAATGCGGCAGCTAGACTGGTGACTGGGAGTGGCTGCCAAGACTATATAACACTGGTCCTGAAAGACCTGCATTGGCCCCCAGTATGTTTCTGAGCACAAGTCAAAGTGTTGCTGCTGATCTTTAAAGCCCCAAAGTGTCTTGGCTCTGTATACCTGAAGGAGGATCTCCACTCTCATCATTTAGCCTGGACACTGAGATCTAGCTCCGAGGGTCTTCTGCTGGTTCCCTCACTGCAAGAATGTGAGGTTCCAGGGAACTAGGCAGAGGGCCACCCCGTGGAACGCCCTCCCATCAGGTGTCAAGGAAATAAACAACTATGTGACTTTTAGAAGACATCTGAAGGCAGCCCTGCATTAGGATTTTTTTTATGTCTGATGTTTTACAATTTTTTATATGTGCTGTAAGCCACCCAGAATGACTGGGGAAACCCAGCCAGATGGGTGGGGTATGAATAATAAAGTTATTATTATTATTAATTTATTAATATTAATGTTAATTAATGGATGAAGCAGCTGTCCGCAGTTTTGCAGAGTTCTCTTCCTCAGTAATTATGCTACTTCTTGTTTATTGCAGCTGTTTATGATGTGGTAGAAGAAAAGCTGGAGAGTGAGCCAGACTTTCAGTACATCCCTGAGAAGTCCCCACTAGATGGTGCCCACCAGGATGATATTGCTCTGAGGGAATCCATGTTTCAACTGGCAGAGGGGCTTATCACCGGAACTGTCCTGGCTCAGTTTGATGTAAGTAATGTATTTCCTGTGGAGTGTGTACCATGGCCCAATAAGAGTATGTGGGGTAAAACGCTCAATTACTATTACGTATAGCTTCCATTTCTAAAATGTGTGTAGTGCCAACCATATAGCCAGAGCTGTAATCCCAAACGCATAGATAGCTTTTGGCAGTGATGCTCTCCCTCAATACTCATGAATAGACTGTTGGCATGGTCAGAGATGGCACTGACCATATGCTTGGAAGGTGCATATGGAGAGATCTGGTCTTTGCTTTAGACCAGGCTTCCTCAACCTCGGCCCTCCAGATGTTTTGAGACTACAATTCCCATCATCCCTGACCACTGGTCCTGCTAGCTAGGGATCATGGGAGTTGTAGGCAAAAAACATCTGCTTTAGACTAACACTTTTCTTTTGCTCAGGGACAGCTTTTTGTCAACATGATGCCCTCCAGAAGTTTTGGAGTACAACTCCTATTAGTCCCGGCCAGCATTGCCATATTGTCCGAAAATCTGGAGAGCAGCAGATTGGTGAAGGTTCCCATATGGAAATAACTAGTTAATTGACTCTCTTTGTAAACTATGCCAGGTTTTCAGTCTAATCTGTTGTGAATGAAATATTAAACATTTAGCATTACATAACACACGCCATTACACGATAGATTGAAATATGTACAAATGTAGGTCAAATTTTGGTCTGCCGCTCATTTTTCTGTCTAATCTAAAATGTGTTATTTAAGACAATAGTTCTTTCAGCAAAGATTACTAAAATGTTGTCAACATCAGTGAGCTTCATTTTCTGTAGATCTAATAAAATAATTGATTTAAGGAAATTACAGTGGTACCTCGGGTTACATACGCTTCAGGTTACAGACTCCACTAACCCAGAAATAGTACTTCGAGTTAAGAACTTTGCTTCAGGATGAGAACAGAAATCATGTGGCGGTGGCGCAGCAGCAGCGGGAGGCCCCATTAGCTAAAGTGGTGCTTCAGGTTAAGAACAGTTTCAGGTTAAGAACGGACCTCCGGAACGAATAAAGTACGTAACCAGAGGTACCACTGTAATTTCATTTCAAGTATTCTTTCTTTTTTGCATCAACACATGCATATACCGATTAGGCACTACACTCTAATTTTATAAAGAAACAAAAATGAAAATAGTAGTTGTTGACTTTCGGGTTATTCCTAATTTTGCTGGTGAGTGTTTTTCTTTTGTCGCTAAGTAGAGGAAGTGAATTGGGTGTATATTTCTTTTCTCCAGCTGCTGCCATTCTTTTGTTTCAGAAACATAACTGAGTGTATAATTCCTTTACCTTCAGAGCATATTGCTCATTTTGATTACTTTAGTAATGCATTTCTCTTCTCCTCTAGCCCTAAGTAATTAAGAGGAATAAACAATATGGTTTATGTTCTGCTTTATGCTGCAAAGGGACTCAACTGTCTCTCATTCAGGCTTCTTCCTATGACTGTATAAACCCACAAAATAGGGTGTTACTTTCAATTTGTGTGTGGAATGGAAGAAAACATCTTTCATGCTTTTTTGAAGCATCTTGTACTGGGTGCTGTCACAGTTCTCATGACTAGGTGGGCTATTATTTGGACAAAATATGCTATTTCTTATATTCTTCTTTCAGCTTAGGGAACCATCACTTTTGTGGTCTCATTTGCATGGCATGATAAAGCAAACCATGGGTTATGGAGACACTGCAAGTGTGTGGCCTCCTGGAGAGGAGCTCACTAGCAATTTGCTGCTGTGCCACATAGAATTAATCTAGGTTTGACTTAATATTTATTCATTTATTTGGCTCCCCAAAGCGGTTTACAAGCTAATAACATACATAAAGCAGTTATACAAAAACAATTTAAAATATTTATAAATATTTTTTTAAAAACAGTTTAAAACAACAGCAGCACTTACATAAAATCAATTCAGAGCTCAAGACAGCTCTACCAACTGGGATATAGGTTTTAGAAGGTTTGTAAAAAGAGAAACATCTTTAGCAGGAACTTAAAAGACAATAAATATAGCTAAGGGCATAGAATCATAAAATCAGAGAGTTGTAGAGTTGGAAGGGACCCTGAGGATCATCTAGTCCAACCCCTTGCAATGCAGGAATATGCAGCTGTCCCATACAGGGATTGAACTTGCAACCTTGGCGTTGTTAGCACCATGCTCTAACCAACTGAGCTATCCATCTGTGTGATACACCATGAGAATGAGTTCCAAAAGGTAGGTGCTGCCTCACTAAAGGTCCAATTTCAATACTGTGCAGAATGGACCCCCTGATAGGATGCAGGATGCTGTCTCTTGCAGAACACAGTGACTGGGTATGTAGGGGAGCAGGTGGTATTTTCAGTAGCCTGGCCCCTTTGCACACCAGTAGCTAACCGGCAGGGATGCTGGTGGCGCTGTGGTCTAAACCACAGAGCCTAGGGCTTGCCGATCAAAAGGTTGGCGGTTCGAATCCCCACAATGGGGTGAGCTCCCATTGTTCGGTCCCAGCTCCTGCCCACCTATCGGTTTGAAAGCATGTCAAAGTGCAAGTAGATAAATAGGTACTGCTCCAGTGGGAAGGTAAACAGCATTTCCATGCGCTGCTCTGGTTCGCCAGAAGCGGCTTAGTCATGCTGGCCACATGACCCGGAAGCTGTCTGTGTACAAACGCCGGCTCCCTCGGCCTATAGAGCGAGATGAGCGCACAACCCCAGAGTTGTCCACAACTGGACCTAACGGTCAGAGGTACCTTTACCTTTACTAGCTAACCGGCAGCCAGTGCAATTCTTTCAGGAATGGCATAAAGGATGGCAGTATTACACCCCAGTGAGCAGTCAAGCCGCTACATTTTACATTAACTGTAGCGTCCCGATCATAGGTCACATAGAGCAGATTGCAGTACTTCAGTGTGGAGGTTACCAGCACATGGATGACAATGGTCAGCCTATCCCAGTCCAGAAACTGCCATAGCTCTTTTACCAGTCCAAACTGGTAAAAGGAACTCCTAGCTAGCGAGGTCACTCTAGCAAAGGAGGTGTGTCCACGAGCAGCCTCAGTCTGTGAAGCTTTAGGAGAGCATGTCCCCGTCCAGTTGACAAATTATCCTGACTTTGGAACTTCCCAACCACAGTGCCTCTGTTTTGCCAGGATTGAGTGAGTTTATTGTCCTTCATCCAGCACACCACTGAATCTAGGCATCAGGATCGTTAACTATATAAACCAAGAACGGCAGCTTGTAGCTGGTGCAGAGATAGAGTAACCGTAACCTTTCGTTTGAAAGACACAGCAAGCCAAACATTGGTGTGGCAGTAAAAAGGACTGAAGAGGAGCAAAGTGGCTGCAAACTCCTCTCCCATTCATACAGTCTCAGTAAGCCACAGTTTGGCCTACTGTGCCATGTGAACCAGGTCTATATATATCTTGTCATTTCAGGTAGGTGATTCCACATTGCCTTTTGCTCGTGGCTTTTTCCCTTAAAGCAAGGATTATGCAGTTGCTATACATGCCAGTCTTCAGACATGTTATTTGATGCACATTTTAGGGGTAAAGTTAGCTTACTGAAAAAAACTGCAAAAGTGTAAAATGCATGTGATGCTTCTCTTTTCCAAGCTGGGAACAATATGTTCGTGATAAATGTGTTTTGTTTTGTTTTTGTACCATGTCTCGTGATTACTCAGATTCTGCTTATTACAACCTGCCATTTGTGTTTCTGTTCAGCAACTTTACAGGAAGAAGCCTGGGATGACAATGTCTTGTGCCAAATTACCTCAAAACATTTCCAAAAATAGATACAGAGACATTTCGCCTTGTAAGTGCTTACATGGATATCAGTTAATGCATTTCATTGGTTACCATTTGGAGAATTTTACATAAGTGTTTGTTTTGTTTTTTTCTCAGATGATGCTACACGGGTTATTTTAAAGAGTAATGATGATTACATCAATGCAAATTATATAAATGTGAGTTGGAGATTACCATTTCTCTTCATGTTAATTCCATGTTTGGATTCAGCAGTGAAACAATTAGCCCTTTGGATTTTAAAGATGCACAAAGATTTATTTTAAAATTTCATTTGATATTGCTTAGATATTTTGTAGTTGGTTAATGCAGTTGTAACATAGATGGAGGGAATCCTGCTCATGTAGTTCCTCATGTCTGTTGGAAACAAAAAAGTTAATATTTTTTCTGGGTATTCCTTCCCCAGGTGTTAAAAAGTCATTGAATGAACTTCCAATTAAAATAGTGGTTAAAGAGGAGAATATCTTGATGTTTGATCAAACTGTTTTAGAGTAGCAGTTGACTGTTAATTATGCAGTAAAACAAATTTCTAGCTTTCTGTTTATTTCTAAATATTCTTATATGCTGCAATTTCATAAAGCACTTTAAAGCTGTTTATATTGATTATATCTATACAATACAAACCACATTAAAAAAATTAATTCACAGATCATCAGTTGACTATTTATAGAATAGGTTTCCTTAATCGTCATCATAAGTCTTGTGGCATAGAAAAGCTTTCAACAAGCATTTAAAGATTAAAATAGAAGGCACCTGCTGAAGATTACATATGATTTAGGCAAGAGTACACAAAGTTGTGAAGTTACTAAACACATTCTGCAATTTTATTTTTAGATGGAAATCCCTTCTTCCAGTATAATAAATAAATACATTGCTTGCCAAGGTCCTTTACCAAACACTTGCCCTGATTTTTGGCAGATGATTTGGGAACAAGGCTCATCTATGGTTGTAATGCTAACTACTCAAGTGGAACGGGGAAGAGTAAGTCAGTCTGTAATTTTAACTCTTAAAGCTTGTAATTCCAATGCAATGCATCAGGAAGACATTAATGTGGCCCATGTTTTAACCAATCTAACTCACACTTCCTAAACCAATATGTGAACTAAATATTATTCAAGAGGATTGTCAATCAGTTTCAAAGGATAACACTATTCATAGACTAACTTGTACTAGGAACAGCCTAGTGAACTGGAAAGAGAAAAGTTGTATGTGCCTGTTTGTTCTTGTGTTGTTAGGGAGTCTACTTTAGCAGTTCTAGTTTAGATAAGATTTTTTTGGGGGGGTGGGAATAAATTTAAATATATTTTATTTCTTGCATTTGCATACTGCATTGCAAAGTACTAAAATAAACAAATGTTATGAAATAAAAAGAGTCTTCTCAGGCTAAGTTATGTGGTTCTACTTTTTATAGTAATCATGGAGTATCTATTTCCATGGTCAGAATCGGGTTTAAATATGAATAGAAACAAAGGAAGTATCCTAGCTAAAATCTTTCTTTGACAATTTTTTTAAGGGCTGTTATTATTTCCTTAAAACAGTGTACAAGAAATCATCTTATTGCATAATTCAGATAACAATGAGAAGTAGCTAAAATTGATCCAAATGCAACTCTTGGAATCTAAGCAGAAACTTTTATTTTTTAAACAAAAACCTGTTGACAGGTGAAATGCCATCAGTACTGGCCAGAGCCCACCGGAAGCTCCTTGTATGGGAATTTTCAGATCACTTGTCATTCAGAAGAAGGAAATCCTGCCTATGTCTTCAGAGAGATGACAATGTCTCATCTGGAGGTGAGAGAGACCATTCACTGGCTATTTATGTAATTTTGTGAAGCCCTTTAAAACTAAAACCATCTCACTGCAAAAAGTTCACGGCAACATTAATCTTTTGATTGTTCTTTTTAGACTCCCTAGAGAAATGGCCCACTGTGTCACTATTCCTTGTTACCTTTTGTTGCTGGGTCAAACTTTTGTTACATTCCATTTGATCCAACGTATTAAGCTTGGGGGTGGGCAGAAATCCATGAGACTGTATGCTAATTAGCTATCATAAATACATTTTGTTTAAGATAATGAAATTGATGCTCTTTTTATGATTTGCAAGGCTGTCATATAAAAACTGAAATGCTGGCTGGGGTGGATGGGAGTCCAAGTCCAATAACACATGTTTGCTACTGCTGGCTTAAACATTTAAACCTGTGAACTGTAACATAAGAAAAATGTAAGTTTTATTCCAATTTTGATGTTGCTCATGGAGCTAGCACAGCTGTCTTGTGGATCTGTTGATTCTCCGCATACTTATTTGTGTTGAATACAGCAACATATTTTTGTGGCACTTCAAAGACTAACAAATTTATTATACCATTAGCTTGTGACTAGTTATACACTAGCAGCTCAGGAAAACACTTCACACATCAATTGAAGTGGACTCTAGTCCATGAAAACTTATGCCGTAATAAATTTAAGACTTTAAAGGTGCCGTAAGAGACTCTTTGTTGTTTTTACTGCAGCAGACTTAATATGGCTACCCCTATGGAAATAAAGATACAAGGCAGAAATTAGGTAAAATGGTAGACTAGTGCTTTTCCTCAGGAGAAACAGACTTCTGCCTGATGCATGTGAAACACAAAATCTTGTATGCACTTACGTCTACATAAAGTGGCTCAATAAAATATGTAAATTTACCTGTTTTGTATCTTTAAAAGGGTGTGGGGAACCTGTGATCGCCCAGGTGCTGTTGGAATCCACCTCTCAGTCCCAGCCATGATCAATAACAGTCCAAGATTATGGGAATTGTCTGCCCACATCTGAAGGACCACAGGTTCCCCCATACCTGTTTTAAGGATTATCTTACCTTTAACCTCAAATCAGCACAGCATATGGCCCATGGGGTCTATTTTCGAAAATCCACAGGACACTTTTTAATGATCTTGCACTTCATTTAAATGGCATGAAGCATCTAGATATTTATTTTGTGACACGTGAAAGTAGAAATTTGAAACCGAGATAGGTTGACTTTGACAATTAAACTTGTTATAGGAAAACACTGAAATGATCTATTGCATTTGAACAAATTTTGTTTTGCTAGAAAAATGAGGACCGTCAGCTTACTCAAATCCAGTACATAGCATGGCCTGATCATGGGGTTCCTGATGATTCCAGTGACTTCCTGGATTTTGTGTGTCTCATCAGGAAAAAAAGAGCTGGCAGAGAAGAGCCAGTTGTTGTTCACTGCAGGTATTTAACTTGTAGGGAAAACTCACTGTGTTTCCCCTCTCAAGATTTCAACCAAAAACCTTATTTCATTTTGTAGCTACCTTCATTTTCAAATATAGAGCTGAATTCTTGTTTCTGTTAAATTAAAAGAAACAGTTACTTACTGTGTTCTTTTGACCTTCTGGTTTTGAATGAGAATAGCTTTACCTAATTGTCTGGAAACATGTTTTCATGCTTCATAAAGCTATGATGTCTTTATGTGCCAGAACTGGATAGGAAACTAATTTAGGAAGCTGTATTAACCATGTAAACTATGAGGCTAAAATAGAAATGGCTGAACTGTCTTAAAAAGGGGTACCTTACTAGTAATGTACATCGTATTGGTAATTGTGCATTGTATCATTTAATACATGTTGCCAGCAGCATGCATGGCTTCTTTATTCTTCCTTCTGGCCTAATAGCCAGTTCTTCAGTTTCTGTAGCTTTTTTATTTGTACAGCAGCTACAGCAGTTCTGTCCCATGCTGCTGCTGTGCTTCTAAGCTGTTTCTGGTCACCTACAAGTGGTTTTCACTCAGAACAGGTAAATAGGCTAGGGCTCAGTTTCAGGAGCTTCATTAACTAAACATCAGCTGCTGGAGACTGTATAAGTGGGTTCTCCCATTACACTGTAGGTCAAAAGCATAGATACCAGACTAGAATTCTTTAATTCTTGTTTGAAGTTCTAACTGTTTTCATATTCAGCTTTGGATTTCTGCGTCATCACAAGGTCTGAGGTCAAAATCAATATCAGTCATGCCTCATTACAAAAATGACATTTATTGAAATGTATCAGTGCCACATTGTCTGGTCCATATTCCTTTTCTCCCCTTCCTATGTGTATGTGGATTGGCTTTGATTATTGTTGATAAATCAGTAATAACTGACTGCCATCTAGTTGAGACCTGGCACATAAAACATCATGGGTGGGATCTACCTAATGAGCGATCAGTGGAATGCAATGGGGCTCTCCCCCCCCCCCCGTGCCCCCTGAAATTGGCTCTAGGGTTATTCAGTGAACTCCCAGAACAGCACACACAAGGGGGAGGCTGAGTGATTGCACAGACAGAACATTCATTCCAGTGCAATGCCGAATTCCATCTAGTATTCCAAAAGATCTATTCTCTTGCTGAGCTCTGGAGTGGAAATGGGTACAGTCAAACCACTGTTCCTGAACACCTCTGTTATCACACGTTTCGGCTCCCGAACACCAAAAACCTGGAAGGAAGTAAATGCTATGTTTTTCAAATGATTTTCAGAAGCCGAACGTCCGATGTGGCTTCTGCTTGAGTGCAAGAAGCTCTTGCAACCAAACGGAAGTCGCGCCTTGGTTGTCGAACATTTTGGAAGTTGAACAGTCTTCCAGAACGGATTACATTCAGCAGTCAAGGTTTGACTGTATCTGGGCTGATAATCCTGGGAATTATGCCCTATTTTTCTCTTTATCCAGTCTTCAGTGTTTGCTACCACAAAAGAAAAAAGTTACATAGAATTCTAAGAGACAAACTAAGCACCAAAGGATAATTATGGAGGCAGGAGCGCGCCAGAGCTCAGGAAGACCTTGTTACTCAAACCATGTTGAATGGAGCCAGAAAGAGCAGCTCCTGGCTATTCCTTGAATATTAAGAGATCTTGAATATATACTGTTACTCTGTACATTCTAAACATGTTGATGGATCACATGGGTTCTAGTAAGCATAACACCCAAATAAACTACATAAGTCTGAAGTTAGCATACCTTCACTCTAAAGCACTGCCTTTGAAGGGTTTCCTAACAAGTTCAAACCTAGCTGTTTGCCTATTTGTGTGATGTGGCTGCTTCCCAAAGAACGACAGTTATAAGTACATATATATTATTTCTCATTAAATCTACTATCTTTGTTATGGAAAAAATGTGTTCGTTCAGTGGAAAATGCTGCTTCTGTATATTGTCAGCTAACTCAGAAAAGTTTGACTTAGGCCACTTAATTATATATATCTCCTAAGTGCTTTAAAATATTAAATGTGATAAGAAGTAGTCCTTTTTATTTTACAGTGCCGGGATTGGACGAACAGGAGTTCTTATCACTATGGAAACAGCTATGTGTCTCATTGAGTGCAATCAGCCTGTTTTTCCCTTGGATATTGTGAGAACTATGAGAGATCAAAGGGCCATGATGATCCAAACTCCTGTAAGTTATTGATACATTAGAACAAACTGCTTCCAGTATCACAGATGCCTAACAATGACTTTTAAATAGGTGACACTTAACTGAATTTTAAAGAAAGAACCAATTTAAAATTTAAGTATTGATTTGTATGTAACTTGCAGCATCTGCTTTGCCAAACAGATGTTTGTTGCTGGTAGTGGTAGACAGTTATGAGAGAAAAAGATACAAAACTTTTAGCCATGCATATAGTCCCCTTGCATGAGGGAGCAAACAAACCAGGAACTCTTCCATTAATTATAGTTTCTAATGTCATGCATGCTGGGAAGCCATGGTTAAAGCCATAGTCTGAAGTTGGCCTAATATCCTGGCATTTTCTGAAGCCTATAAACCATAGGGTTTTTTTTTTTTCGTTTTGTCCAAAATGAGAAACTATAGTTAATGTAAGACTTTGTTGAT
The DNA here is from genome assembly GCF_965112155.1 of Podarcis liolepis. Lineage (NCBI taxonomy): Eukaryota > Metazoa > Chordata > Lepidosauria > Squamata > Lacertidae > Podarcis > Podarcis liolepis. The sequence continues at coordinate 90,000,662 of NC_139554.1, forward strand.
TGCTCATTCATTTGCGTTATAAGAGGAGCAAAGGGCCTATGCGTGGAGCTAAAACATTCACTTGTATTGGCTTATGCTAGCCTGACCCCAGCCGTTGTGTCTGGTGTCCAACACCTGCTTTCCCCTCCCTCTATCAAACAACAAAGGAAATGATTAGCAAGGTCAGAGCTGATGCTATTCATCTTATGTGCACACAGTACAGGAACACCATCTGTGGACTCCAGATGTTTCCTCCCCTCTTAATAGCACACTTCCATGCATGGAGTAGGAAAAATGTACTTGCAGGAATGTTTCTGCTTACATATATCTTTTTCTGGATCAAGGTGCACATATTTGATGCAGAACAAGCAGTTAACCATACACGAGTTTATTTAGAGATCCTGAAATGAAGTGAAGGTTTGCTTTTAAGTTCAAGAAGGAAATTAAAACACACATAGGAAAAGTGATTTAGTGTTTTGTTATCACCATCCTAAAACTGATATCTGAATCTTTCCGTTTCCCCTGTAAATGTTCATACTTCCACATGTTATCCACAAGATGGCATTGTCCTAGGTTTCATGTTTTAAATGTGAATTTAGATTCACCCTATATATTAGAAATTACGTAGCTATTGTCTTGTGCGAACACAGATTTCTTTTTAGACCTTTGTTTCTCTAGATGCACTAAAGACTGATTATATGCTAATAAAAATCTGAAAAAGTAGCCTATGGATATTATAGATTGTAGCATGCTATAGAACCTAGAATTCGTATTTATTCTAATGATCAGAGTGAGCAACTTGAACAATATTTAAAGAATATGTCAATGGGAGAAAATCTCAAGGCTGCTACTTAAATATAAATTTCACATTCATTCTTTGTTTTTTCTTTTTAATTTGCAGCCCTTGAAATGTAAGTTTATATATTTGTAGCTGAAAACTTTTAAACTGTTGTATCAAACAGTGTCACTCAAGTACTGAAGACTTCCATCAGCAAAATGGAGAGGGAAGCAGTTTTTAATGAATCCCCTTAGCCCCCTAAGGTTTTCCAGAGCAGATTTAGGAGGGGTGAGAGGAGAATAAGGGAGATTTTTAACAATTGTTTGCTGATGGATGCCTTACCATCAGTTGTCCCACAGGATTGGAATCGGAGAAAAGCACAGAGGAAAGCTAATCCCCCCCCCATCCTACCCCCTGAAGCCTCTCCTGCAGCATGCTGGTCACTGGATCCATCCTGTAGTATTTTCAGCACAAAATTCTTCAAGTCTTTTAAGTTTATCCTGATAGTTCATTGTTAGTTTCTCCAGCTTGTTTTTCTGTGACTTATAAATTATTGCACTGTTCTTTCTAGAGTCAATACAGATTCGTTTGTGAGGCTATTTTGAAAGTGTATGAAGAAGAACTTGTTAGACCTTTAACGACTTCGCTGCATTAATAGAAAACAAAAGATACCTTTCAGAAGAATCCATACAAGACACTGGTGTGCCATAACATTACTTGCAAGAAATGGTGTCTGAAAAAAATGAAGAAATGAAAAGGACATGGAAAAAACTTCAGCACTATTGCACTTTATGTTGAAACTGAAAATTGGTCTCTAAAACACTATGATTTTTCTGTGTTGGAAGACTCTTTCTTCATGCTTTGCTTCGAACAAACCAGACTTAAGGAACTCCATGACTTTCCAGACATCATTGTAGTGCCATAAAGTCCCTTTTTGTTTGAACTGCTACAAAAAAAAGGCTTGGAACACTTTTCACTCTTTGGTTGACACCTATGTCTTTTTAAAGCAACAACAATACACACAAAGCCATTTCTTCCAGTGCTAAATTTTGCTGTGTTAAGATCCTTGCTGTTTTGTTTTTTATTTTGGTGAAACATTAGCAATATTACTACTACTAGACACTGCCTACTGAAGCAGCACATTTTGCCCAATGTCGTTCTAAGGATCTAACCTGATTAATAGTGGAAAGCTACATTTTCGTCTAACTCAGCAGTAGCTGCATAAAGGCCCGTTTAACCAGCATCTTATTTAGGGTGGGATAGGAGGGGCATTTATTTTTGACCTGGTAGCTCTGTTTCTCAGCATGTCACAACATTGGTGTGTTTTGTAACATCTGACGACATTACCTAATGGGAATGAATGCATGTGTTTTGTCTTAACCCCTTAAGTGCCTTGAGACTTACAGTGTATGTCTTTAATGACAAGGCACTTGTATTGGCCCTAAAGGGGGAAGTATCATCATTGTAACATTTACTTTAGCAGGTTCACACTTTAAAGCATGGCCCTTGGTGCTTAGAATATGGTACTTAGAATACGATAGGGGGTCACAGAAATACCATTCCATCTCTTTCTACAAGTACCTGCATGCTACTATGGGTAGCAAGAGCACCCCAGCCTATTAAATAAGTAATAATTGTTTACTGCTATGAATTGAAGTGGGAAATCTGACACATTCCTTTCAGCTGGTAAAATATTTGCAACATCAAATGTAAAGCCAGTAGATAGTTTTAGAATTTCTTTCTTTTAGCCTTCCACTGAGAAAAAAAGCTTTGTAATTGAGTATGCTATACCTTTTTGATAGTTCTGGTAACTGTTTTAAACTTCAAGGTAAGCTTTCCCCATGACCTGCTTGCCAGTTACATTTCCTGAGTCCACATTTGTGCTTTATTGAGTCATGTTTGTGCTATACTGTGTTATGACAAGACAAAAGGGGAGGAAGGTGCATAAAATGCCATCAGCTTGTTCCCAAAACATTTATGCTTTCCATATGTTCTTTGGGATCTCTGTGTACTTTTGTGCTTTTTTATTTGTGTGCCTCTTTTTTTGAGGTCATTAGCATGTATGCAGTTGGAGGCACTTAATTGATACAGAATCTGAACTCATTCTAGGGTCATGTAAAGGTTTTTGTCTCCTTTTTATTAAAGAAGAAGAAGAAGAAGATCTGAGACAGCTTCTTGCACAATATGCATTTAGGATTCAGTTGTTTCTTTATGAAAACCTACACTGCCCTGTATTAAAGAGGTTTGAATAATTACTGAATTTTTTAAAAAGCAGAATATGCAGACTATGGATGACAATATGAGGTTTGTCTTTTCTTTTTTTAAAAAAAACCCACACATTTATTCTCCTCTATATGTACTGGAAGGGGCTGCAAATCTGCTGTATAAAGTTTGTACCCAATGCCCTGAAATTGGTGGTGCAAAGTTGTAGCAGCTCTTCATCATGATACCAAATGAAAGAGAAACTTTATTTTTTTCAAAAAAACTAAATCTCATCTGCTGGCCTGTTTATTTATTTTCAAAGCAAATCCAGTAGTCTCCATTTCTGGTTTTGAAATTATTGCATTATTATCCTTTTAATATAACTTCTTGAGTCAGTGTAGAAATGAATGCTAGTGTCAATTCCTTTCACCCAAACTGTAGTTTCAGTAGGATGAGGTATAATGGGCTTCTTAAAACACCCACCCACCCACCCACCCCTCAGTCTCTAACTGAGCATTTGTCCAGGGTGTAGGAATACACTTTTGTCTGCTTTCACAAATTGGAATGAGTGCTTGATAAACTGCTACTTTTGACAGCTTTGAAATTGAAGCGGGATAGTGGGTTCAAATGTTCTACATCAATTGGTAATTGAAGGATCCAGTGGCTTTTAATAGTTTGTTTCTGTTCAACACAAAATGAAAGGCTGAAATGCATTTTTAAACTATGTTTCAGACAGTTTCAGATTACCCAGCACAATGTGAGTAACTGCTAACGATATTGCATTGCACTCTAAACCATCCTTAGATGTTAGTGCAAGCAATGTAAAATCCTTTTTATAGAAAGCCTCCAGTAGTTCTACCAACCAGTCAGGTGGCAAATAGGAATATAAATAATGCTATATACTGCATATTCATATTCTATTTTGAACCGCTTACTTCAAAAATGGTTTAATACCTAGAGAAGGCTTTCCTGCTTTTAATTTGGAAATTGTTCTGTGCCATAGTGTTGGTTATTTGCAGGACTAATTTAAGCATTTGTAACACATTAAAGTAAATACTAAATTACTGCATCCATTCTAGTGAAACATGTGTTACTATTGCCAACGTATGTTACTGTTGCCAACATATAAATGAAAACAGCATTGCCCATTTTATAAACTTATACAAGGGAAATTACTAGAGAGTTGTATATCGTTGATATTTTAAATACGCTGATTTTCTTATGTGAGGTTGCCAAAGCAATTTGAATCCATGAGAAACATTTATACCACAATGTATAGTTTTGTTGGCATATATTTTTGGTACATAGGATGTTGATCTGACATATAGGCAGAAACATTAGCTGCCTTCAGGCCTCCATCTCCCCTGTTATAAGCTGATTTAGGGCTTGCTGGTTAGTGGCAATGAAGAAATATGGAAAGAGATTAGTTTGGTAGGGTAAGCAGCAGATCAACAAGCCACAGGAATTTCCCTCAGATGCACACATAGTAAAGAAAGGATAACAAATTAAAGCATTATCATGCCATAAAAGTGGATCTTCACAACATGCATCTTCCCATAGTGGTATAAATAGCCTTTTACAAGTATTTTTATATGGCCTAAAAGTTAATACTGTTCATTGCTTTGCATTGGGTTATGAAGATCTGTATCAAGCTAAAAAGAAAAGGGAAAAAATATTTTTTGTATGTTTTTTCATTCTGTACAAAACATGAATGTATGTTTCAGGAATAATGACATATAAAATGATGGGTGTTATGGATGTTGGATTTTATGAATAATTATTTTCTTACTATTTGCTAAAAAAAGATGGGAGAGAAAAGAATCATATGTAACACTTCCTGTTGTTATCGTTGTTGTTGTTTTAATTCAGGTTGTTTTAATTGTAAATAAGAGCCATAGGGAAATGGTTTAGTGCCAATGTATGTTTCCGATGTATGTTTTTTGTGTTTTTGTTTTTTATCTTAAGGACTGAAAACTATGATTATTTAAAGTACTTTTGAAGGTTTCTAATGCAGAAATCTAGGACTCTTGAGAAACTTCTTTAAATTGCTTTTTTGCCTTTTTAGGTGTGTGGCTTTTGGGGTGGTAGAGGTATACCTTGGAGAAAGTTAAATATTAAGTACCCTCAGTGTCAGTCATTCTCTGAGCAGCATGGCTTTAAGTGTGCCAGCTAATCATGCCACTTAGAGCGTAGTCCCTCCAAATCATTGGAGTAGACATCCACTTCCAGTGCTGCAGTAATGTCCCTGTGTTAACATAAGAACAGGATTCCTGGTTGTCCCTTAGTGGTTTTCCTATACCCAAACATGCATCATTTGAAACCAAGATCAGCATAAGGCCACAAATTAAGTCTAAAATATAAGACATCTTCACTGATGTAATAAAGCCTATCATATTAATACATTGTAATCCAGCCTATTAACATACTAGAGAAGTAATATCTTATAGGGTAGCAGTATCCCACAGCTCCCAATTTAGAAATGCTGTCCTATCACAGAAAGCACAAAATGCAAGTGCAGAGAGCTGGGGAGAGGTTTTTGATGGAAGTAGTATGGCTTGCACCTTGCCACAAGCGATGTGCAGATTTAGGTTTGTTGCATCTGTGGAAGGTTGAAAAGCAGCAGAAATGCTTCAGTTGCAGCTGTGCATGAAGGCCCAGAAGAAGGAAATGTTGTATTGTAGAATCTCAGCAGTTTTTTTCCATCTGGTGGAGCAGAACACTATAATTTTTTGGGGAAGGGGCTGCTTGATAGGGGGCAGAATTACTAGAGTGTAACTAAGAATAGGCAGTGCGTGGTTGGCAATGGATGGTTACCCAAGCTCCTGAAAGTCTTAGGAGTTCTTGCCATATACTGTATCTTGCAGGTGCTGTTCCTCAGTCTTTGACTTGGCTGTTGGAAAGCAGTGGAGACACCTGGTACTACCTGCACTTTTTAAATTTCTGGCCTTAAACTTGCCTGTATAGTTAGATTCACAGATCACTTAGATCAGCATATGCTGTGCAAGAGAAAGTTCAGCATGTTATGCAGTCTCTCCTATTTTTACGTCCCAACACGTAACAAAATACAGACTGAATCCATGGCATTGTAAATATTCATGCGCAGAGAGTGGGGGAGAGAAGCAGCCCAAGAAAGCAGCTTGCAATGTGCAGGGGAATTGCTCATGGCCCTGGTTATTAAAATAAGCCTCCGGATGTTATCCACAAGGCTCTTGGGGTGTTGAAATGAAGTTGTATGTTGACCAGAGGGTTCAATGAATTCCCTTTTTGCAGTGCAACCGTAAGCAGTTGATATTCTTCACTGCAGTCCTTGTTGGGCTGAGAAGCTGATTAGGGTGGGGGGAAAGCTTCAACCAAGTGAAGTGACAGATGCCTTATATGAATACAGTGGCTTGGATCCAAAGGCATTCTTGTGCAAGTGGAAAGCACTTGACCACAATTTCTGCTGATTTTCCTCCTCCTCCTACAGACCCTGTACCACATCACTTGCCATGCTAGAAGGTCCCTTGACCCTCAGGAGTATAATTTGGAGGCTTTAGTGAAGAGGAATGGTGGGAAAGCCCATATCTTTGGATGCAAGCTGATAATTAAGTCTTGTAATTTACAATCTGGGAATCATCTTAAATTATGTGTCCTAGATTTCCTGCAGATATCCCTTGGGTCTCTTGTAGTAGCTTGTGTGTATGTGTGTGTATGCATGCTCTTCCTAATTTTAATACCCAGCTGCCATGTAGAAACAAACACAAGCCTTTGTTTCCATCATTATGCAACACTAACTTTCAGTTTGCGCTATTACCACTTGCAGTGGAGGAAAGGAATTTTGGGTACAGATGTTAAATTGTAACCAACAAGTTCATTGTATAACAAAGCAGTATATTGATTTGTTAAAATTGCTGAGCCAAGTATGGCAATACTGGAAGTGACATACAGGAAAATCAATATGTTCACTTTGATTTAGTCAATGCCGCCAAATTAGAAGAAATACAAACCAAAGTTAAAATGGTTGCTTCTCAGTCTTCGGAATGGTATAGTAAAAAGATTAGGAGAAAGTCTTTGCCTATCTGGAACTTTGAATGCTTAACTTTAACAACCTATAGGCTTTCACATCAGTTGCAATCTGAGTTTTAAAGAAAGTTTAGAAAGTATTTGCTTTCAATCATCGGAGGGCGATGAATTTGTATTGCCTTTAAACCAGAGGTGACTAATCTGTTGCCCTCCAAGATGATGTTGGGACTCTTAACTCCCAACAGCCTTGGCCAGTGTGGCCAGTTGTCAGAAATGATGAGCGTTGTAATTCAGCAACATGCGGAGGGGAACAGGTTAGCCGCCCCTGCCTCAAACCAAATGTTCTGGCCTATGAGAGATTTGAAGACCACTATGTTAACGCTTTGGAAATGGCTCTTTGGAAACAATGTTAATACTATGGAAATGAAGAGACCTTGACGGACATTATTTGGTGGAATTACTTGATATTTAACACATTTTAAAGTATTTACTTTTTGCCTAAATTTCTTGAATTTCATATAGTAGCACTTTATCTAATGCTTTACTACTGACAGAAGTTTTGGAGAAAATAAAATTTGCTACCAGGTTGGAGAGAGAGATACTTAATTATTTCCTGTGCAGAGTTGATTGGGATTGTTCCTCATGTGAATTGTTTTATCAGTGCGCTATGCTTCTGACCTGTTTTCATCTGTTTTAAAATGCATTCTAGTAAGCTAAACACTGTGTACACTACCACACAGCATACGGACCTTAAATATCAAGGCCTGAGTACCATTCTGTAGTTCTCGTACAGCATCCTGTTTTGTGGTATTCTAGCAGTGCAATTGTTGATAAACATATTTCTGGTTTAGGTTTTAAAACCTTAAGCATCATAATAATGATACTAAAAGTAACCCCCACAATGTAGCTGCTTACAAGTTCTGATTGTTTTTTCTCGGTGGATTTCATTTAATTTAGTAGTTTACTGTGCCTAGGGTCTCCTGGGTTGGGCAGAGAGTTTTTCCATGTTCTGCTTTTTGGCTCCATCCTTGTTGCTTCCAGACTTTAAAGACCTTTGGGAGTAACCTCTGAGGAAGAATAGGGAGTTGTGGTTAGGGGGAACATCAGTGCATACTTGGAAGTACTTCTGTGTATCCAGGGAGCTCTCTGAATCCTGGCTTATATATTTATAGCTGCTTAGCATTACTAATATTTGCATAAAACTCTGGAAACCGGGGGTGGGGGTGGGTATTTAAGTTGTAAATTATAAAGAATAGATAATGCACAAAAATAGTTTTTAAAGGGAAAAAGTTGCAATTCCTTATACACAAAGGCTATAATATGGTTGGAGCAGTTAAAACAATTGGCACTAAGTTCCTTTGTATTCCTCTATAGGAGTATGTCCACAAACTTCCCGGTGCAATTTGAAGGGGCTGGGCTTCAAATTTAACATGAATTTATATGGCTCTGGTCGTCATAGCAAATACTAAAAAAAAAGAAAAAAGTGATTTGTCTAGTTTCCCCACCCCCCCTTTCCTGTCACAGGTGCTATAGTATATGTGTAAATGTAAACCTAATACTGTGTCTCGATCATAATCCACAATCCTTTTGGGTGCCCAAATTTATTTATTTTTGTTGCTAGTGGTAATGAATTTGCATTCTCCCCTCCCCCCCGGTGACGTTGCATTGTCCAATTCAGTTGGGTGTTGCGCTGCCCAGTGAGCTGGCTTTGAGCATCTCAGTAGGTCATCTCTAATACAAATGTGCATCTTCTGTTTACTACACAAGTTTATCTGATATAGATTTGTCTTTTGAATTTATGTGTTTATTTTATTTTTAAGGGGGGAAAAACACTATTTAGCTAAGAACCTCTATGCTAAGCAGCAGGAAATGTGCTCCGTTGAAAATGACATGCACTTGAATTTGGTCAACACTGGACAATGAAAAGAATTCAGCATTCATCACTGCAGCTACTGTATGCTTTAAAAGGGCCTTATGTATCTTGCCTGCATTGGGGTAAAATGAGAGTTCTTGCCATTAATAAAGTACACTAATGTTTTACATACTATACCAGCAGCTCCCCAGAAATAAGAGAAATATAACATTTAACAAATCTTGTTTTTAGTCTTAAGAGCAACTTCATTATGTGAAATATATGCTGTTATACATATTTTGTGGATATATTTAATTTTGATTGACAAATAGTTGTCTAGGTACAAACTTGAAGAAAAAAACATAGTTTACTTGTGGATCTTAATTGTTTAATTGCAAAATAAAGATGTGCTTTAGTAATTTAAAGTTTGGAGATTTTTTTTATTACTGAAAGTTGCTAGTTGTGCTGCAGTACTGATAATTATCAATGGGTTTTTTGATCTTGGTCTTTGGACAGATTTTTTTTGCATGCAAACAGCGAGGGAATTGATGCTTCATTTGGTTGTAAACTTACAGTATATGGAAATTCAGTGATACTTAAGCATTGTTGATCCCATTGTGAACATGCTGCCCTTACCAGAGTTAATACTAGAGGTGATCAAACCTTGGGGTTATTGTTGTGTGTGTGTATGTGTGCGCGCGTGCGCACACATACACCCACACACCCACCCACACCTCAGTAGTGATAGAAGAGTCTCCTGTATAACATGCTACTGCTGTCCACTTTGCTGTTTGATCATGCACATTTATCCTAATGAGGAATAGTAATACTAGTTTGGCATATCACAGATAAAGACAGAATTAGGTTGAAAATAGTGAAAAGCCAAAGCTATGTTAACAATGAGTTTATTCTGTTTTGGAAACTCTTAATGTGTTTGCTTGCTTGCTTGTTTGCATTTATTTTCCATCCCCAAGCTCAAGGTGGCGTATGTCCCTCCCTCTCATTTAATCCCCACAACAACTCTGTGAGGTAGGGTAGGCTGAGAGGAAGTGACTGGCCAAGGTCACCCAGTGAGCTTCATGGCTGAGTGGGAATTCGAACACTAACCACTATACTGGCATTAACTACAGAGAACTATCAGATGACCACAGCAGGGTTAAATTCCCTTCCCCCCATGCCGTGTTTCTATTCATGTGTGATGATGAGGGCATACTGGTTACTATAATTAAAAATCAGCTAGACGAGGCCAAACAATGTGACAAATCAGTTTCTCTACCTTGGTGTTCCATTTGCCTTCTACAAATCACAGGTTTCTGCTTCTTCAGGATAACGGGGGAAATATTTGAGCAGGGGATGGAAGACTCCATTGCCTTACTTGGTGAATCATGTGTAATTTGCCAATTATTTTTATCTTAATATTTCAAGAAAAAAATCTCACATCTCTTACCCTAGTTTATATACAGTGGTACCTCGGGTTAAGTACTTAATTCGTTCCGGAGGTCTGTTCTAAACCCGAAACTGTTCTTAACCTGAAGCACCACTTTAGCTAATGGGGCCTCCTGCTGCCGCTGCACCACTGCCGTTCGATTTCTGTTCTCATCCTGAAGCAAAGTTCTTAACCCCAGGTACTATTTCTGGGTTAGTGGAGTCTGTAACCTGAAGCGTATGTAACCTGAAGCATATCTAACCCGAGGTACCACTGTATATATATTTTGCCACATCTTAATTCTGTATCCCTTCTCAATAGAAATAGGTTCCGTGCAATCTAGTCCTGAAATTGTTTCAAACAGTTCTTCCAGGTATTCTGCTAAATTGGTATAATCAACCTTTTAATACCTTATCTTTACCCCTGTATTTCTCTTTTGTCATCCAGTTCTTCAATTATTTCTTGTTTTATCTCCCCCCCCCCTTCATTTCTTCTTACAAGTCTTCAGACTGACACTTTCACCTTAGTTACATGTTGATCAAATACTTTAAAAATATTCTTTCATTGTGTTTACAATGTGTAAACTAGTGCAGATTTGACCTTGATCTCACAATGCCCAGCCAGATGCCCACAGAAACTTGCGTTAACTATGCAACTGATTCAGCTCCATTCAGATGTCCACTAGTTCTAGTGTTAGGGAGAGGAGAAAAACTTCTCTTTATCGAATTTCTCCATGCCGTGCATAATTTTATAAACTTCTATCATGTCACTTCTTTATTTCCACTGCAATCCTAACACTGCAGAGGAAGGCTGGTGCACAGCCAAGGTAGGCAGGTGTCTGTAAAAGAGATGTAAAAGATTTTGTGATGCCTTTCGGGCAGCCCAAAAGACCTCCACATGTATTAATGAGAGAAATTTAATTATACCTGCCTTTTAAGTCTCAGGTAAAGGGCACAGGTGATTAGTTTGGACTTCAGGCTCTGTATCACTGAGAAAAAGGAAAGTGCCAGAAATGCTGACATGCATATGACTTTCCCTACAGCATAAGGCACACTGTGCTGCCTTGCTTACCTTCAAATGGTTTAATTGAATGTTAGGCTGAACACACCTTTTTGGCTGGTATCTGCTAGCATAAGAAGCAACATTACTATTTGCTGAAAATTGTCTTTGGATTTAGGTAGTAGGTGTATGGAACTGCTGCATGTATGTGGCATGTGTGAGGGTCTTCTACACCATACATGGCAGCAAACCCACTTTTATCAATGAATGTACACTAAAAAAAGTGAGGTGGGCCAATCCTAAATCTCTGAGTGATCAGGGATGGAGAGCCTGGGGGGTTCAGCTGAAATAGTGAGTATGCCCCTACTTTTCTAGGTTGCTTCCAAACAACCTGTTTGTTGAACATCCTAATTTGTTTGCAGGGAACTTGTAAGACACCTGTTTTATCAGGTGCTGGGCTGTTATACAGTGCCATGTCAAGCAATTGTCCTGTGCACTTTCCTGTCATTCATCACAGAAGCCTGGGTTTTTGTGGAAGTGGGTTTGTTGCACAATAGCACCAAAGTCACCCTCCATGGACAACCTGAATTTGCCAATATACAAATGAATCGGAGCAGCAAAACAGAACGCTTGGAAGCGCTCCTAATAAATTTTGCTTAATGTGGGTTCATTGCTCCTTAACATTGTCTTTATGGTATCATATATAGCTGAGTGGGTGTGAATGTGGTAATCCTATGCACATTTACCTGTGGGAGAGTAAGCCCCCTTGAACCGCACGTTTACTTCTAAGTAAATAGGCATAGGATTGTGCTGTAAATATTTTTTGATCATATATGCTGGAGCAAGGAACTTCTGGGTAAGGGAATGTTGCTTCCTCAACCTAATTCTATGTGATTTAGGGATCCTAGGGAGGAGAAGGGGTCACGGGACGGGCCTTAAGCAAATGGAAGGAACAGGCTTCTGGCAAAAGGGATCTGTCCCCTCTCCTCCCAGTTCTTCACCCGCAGCGGCTGCTGGACGAGGGGCGGGAAGAGGAGGGATGGCCCTGCCTACCTACCACCAGGATGCACCGTCACGGATTATCCGCCAGGGAAGTCAGCCTTCTATACATGCAATATACTGTATGCGTCTTTACCTGCGTTTTTGGCACGATGTATTCGAGATGCACGGAGTTGGGCCGCGTTTCCCACTTGTTCGTGTTATCCTGGGCGCACTGCTTAACATTTTAATATAAATCGTTGGCTGCGAGAGCTGACTCGGACAGTGTTGCTTCTTCCTGCTGATTTAAAGTAGAATATATCAGCGATCGGGGCTTGCAAGGGAATATTTAACCCCGGACTTTCTCAATTCGCCTCGCCAGTTATTTGATTGAATTTATATACCGCCCTATATACAGAGGTCTCAGGGCGGTTCACAGAACACGGGTTTAGCACCCCTATACTTGGGAATATTATAATATAAGCAAGGGAGGCGCTGTTTCCTTATGGGTAAAATATCGGGACCTGTTCGGAGCCGGCAGAGTGTCTTAAACAAATGCATTTGGATTTTTAAAAATGTGACGGGGGGGGCGGGTTCGTGTGATGCAGCCAGGCTGCCTCGTGCTTTCTGGAAACGAGAGGTGGCTGTTGACCTGTTTGTTTTGTTGCTGCCTTTCCCTCCGCTCTCTCTCTCTCTCTCGCGGCGGGAGCTGGGAGAGGAGGAGGCCCGAGCAAGGGAGGGGAGGGAAAAAAAGAAACACAGGGCGAGGTGGAGGAGGAGGAGGAAAGAGGCGGCTCCTTGGCCTTACTCAGCGGCCATTTGCCTCCGCCCCTCGTCGCTTAGCCGGGAGTCCTTCCCTTCGGAGGCGACGCGCCGGTCGGGAAAAAGCGCAGCTGAGCGAGAAGAAGAAGAGGGAGGCTGGTAGGTGGCTTTGGGCGTCTGGGTCTCGCGGAGGCTGTCGACTGTTTTCTGGAGGGGAAAGGCGGGGAAATAATGTCCGGGTTGGAGGGGGGCCGGGGGGTGCGCGCGCTGAGAAGGTGCGTCTCTCTCTCTCTCTCTCTCTCGCGCGCGCCTCCCTGTTGCGTCTCGCCTGTTGCTTGCCTGGCGCTTTCCGAAATATCTATTTTAAAGCAACATCCAGCCCTCTCTCTCTTTCTCTCAGGGTCTCCTTGCCCCAAAGCGACGCCTCTTACTTCCCAGGCGTTCCCGTGGCTCTCCCGCCTTTAGCGCCCGCCCCATAAGTAGCTATGCCTTTCCGAGTGTGGGGCGACGACGTGCTGACGCTGCCATGCCTTTTCCCAGCCCCTCCGTCCTCACCTTTTCCCTCCCTCCCGTCCATCCGCCTCCCCCGACCAGTTGCAAGTTTCTGCGACCTAATTATCACAGCCATAGGAAGCGACGACAAAGGGGGGGGGGTGGCGGGCGTCAAATCCCGACAAAGGTGGGATTAAGGATGGGTTGAAATGGGAGGCGGGGGCAGAAATCTGTCAGGAAGGGTTAAAAAGTGACCTTTTTCCATGGACTGGCTTCCTGTTTACCTTTCCCTGTGTCTTAATTCCCCTATAATCAAGCGCTGTGTTTTCATCGGCTGCGTGTTTAGGTATCTCATCTGTGTTTTGACGGTGCCCTCAAGCTTCCTACCTTTGTTCCCTTCATGTTGTTTGGGAGTGATACTTTAGTTTACTTTTTTAGCCTGACAACGCTAAAATCCTTAATATAAGGGGGGGTGTTAATGCCTGTGCATTCTCCCCATCCACCCAATTTCCATTAGTGCATAGCAACCATACTCATTTGCTTCATATTCCCCATCTTTTAACTGTGGAGGGGAATAATGGAAGATGTTTCATCACCTTAGTGTCTAAACAAAGAGGTGCCATTAGTTCAATCCCAGCACTGTGAGACCTGAAAGCATTTATTTCCTTGAATGGACGTGGATGTAGTTAGTTATGATGGAAAGGTACTCTGTACCTTCTTGGGCATTATTTTCTTCACATGGTCCCATATCTATTTCCTTTCTGGTGTCAGGATGCTATGACCACATTCTGAATGTGTGGTCCTCCCCACTATAGTCAGCACGTCATAAACAAAATTTGGCTTGCTGGTGAAATAAACCACAATCCCTGGTTTGGGCATAGCAACAAGCCAAACTTCATGGCTGCTTGTTCGTGCAAGGAAAAGAGTGTAGTGAAGCAGCTGTGATCATGCAGTGAGTTCTTGTTCACAGTAAGCCATTAACCATGTAGTGTGCAACACTTGCCACCTCCTACCCCACCCTGCTTCTCATGTATATTCATTTCCTTTGTCATAGCCAAAGGAATTTCCACTTACATAAAACTAGGATCCTCAAAATATGAAATGAGCCCCTATGTGGAGCTGAACAGGTTTTTTTGTGGGGTGTGGAGTTCATCATGACTCAGTTCTTACTGATTACTTGAATGTGCGAGGAGGTAAAGCATAGAACACTTCTTCCCAGTTTCCAGTCATAATATAGACAGCTCTGAGGCAACCCCCTTTGTTTTATTGACAAATGATGCAGAGGCAATACTGCCACCCCCCTTTAAAATGCTCAGTTTTTGCAAATAATTTTTAAAAATCCCTCTTCTTGAAACCTGGTTCAGAGTGATCTTTTCCCCTTTTCTAGAGAGCAGCCCTGTGCCTGAAACAAAAATACACTCTGAACCCTTCTTGTCTGGTTATAGTTAATGTTTGGAGAGACTAACCATAGTCTCGAGCTATATATTGAGCCTCTTCCCTAAACTGTATTGTTTGTTATTCTTACCTCTACCTCTTGACCTGTCCTGCTATTATCTGTTGGGTATTGGGGAAGTGGTCCTTTTTCCAGTACTACTTTAGCATCCTATACATATCATAGATATGCTGTCCATGGTTATGCCACAATAGTAAAAATATTGTGTGTTATTCAACCAAGTTTTGCTCAGAGTAGACCTGTTGAAATTAATGGACCTAATTTAGTAATGTTCATTAATTTCAGTTGGTCTAACTCTGTGTGAAACTTAGTTGAATACCACTCATTGCTGTTATGTGGGTTTCCTCTTTTACTTTAGACATCATGAAACATCTTGTCAGGAGAGGAAATTTAAGCTTGAACAGTTCAAATAGTTGCAGTGCAAGCTGTTCTCTGTTTTGAATATTTGTTGAGGGCTTGTTCAGAAACAATAACATACTGTATGCTTGCCAGTTCTGATATTTGCAGGCTTCACAAAACAAAACTGATTTGTTGGTTGCCTAACCTTGAAATAAATTGGCAGTGTTGTTCAGTTTCTTTAAAAAACAAACCAACCACAGAAGAGGTTTTAGTTTTTATTATAAATCACCTTGGAACTTTCTCAGTGGAAAGTGATGTACAATTCTAAATCTTGGGGAGTGTTGAGGTTATTGTGCTTGAGGTTAGGGGGGGGGTACATTTTTATAAAAAAAAAATAATAAAATAGGGAGATACAGTGGTACCTTGGGTTACATACGCTTCAGGTTACATACGCTTCAGGTTACAGACTCCGCTAACCCAGAAATAGTGCTTCAGGTTAAGAACTTTGCTTCAGGATGAGAACATAAATCATGCTCCGGCAGCGTGACAGCAGCAGGAGGCTCCATTAGCTAAAGTGGTGGTTCAGGTTAAGTACGGACCTCCGGGACAAATTAAGTACTTAACCCGAGGTACCACTGTATGAGGTGGCTTTGCAGTATGATGTTGCACTGACTGGCAGACGCCAGACCTAATTCCAAATTTTGTTCAGTTCTCATTATTGGCCTTTAAGAGCCCCTCTGAAGTTCCATATCAGTCAGACATGTGTTTTTATTTAATAAACACACCAGTTGCACAACTGGTTACTACAATGACTATGTCATTTCAGCTTTAGCTTGTTCACATGTTGAACAAAATTCCTTGCATATGTTTTACTGGTTTTCTGAGCTGCTCTTTCATCAGCTTTACATATCACATAAGAGATCATACTGTAGGATATGTGCATCTACCTTGAGGTGAAAAGATGCTCTCGGCAGGTGTGAGTTCCACATCATCTTCAGTCTATGTGTTTATGGAAAGGGGTACAAGGTGGCTCAGCAAACAGGTGTGGCAATGAAAGTGGGTCAGGCATTCTAGTATCTGGTAGTGAGTACTTGTCAGCCTCAGGTTGTATGATGTGGAAGGTTGCACAATAAAGGGCTTTGAACAATGAAACGCCTTAGAATAAATATATGTTCTTGTTCTCCAAACCTTCCACTAGCTATCCTATACGGGAGGGGACAGTAGTTCAGTGATACAGCAGGTAGCAAGCATACATGCCAGCTTCAGTTCAGCTTCAGAAGCTTGAATGAAAGAACTTAGCTAGCAAAGATCTCTGTCTGAGACCTCTCAAAGCTTTGCAAGTCAAAGTAGAACCAGTTTCAGTATGAGACCGCTCTGTATATGTATAAGAATTCAGAGATGCTATTTTCTAAGCTAGAGTTATTTAAAAGCCAAGGAACAAACCCAGAATTAAAGGAGATAAATGCTTCTTCTCTTTGGGCAGAATTAACATTCTGAATAGAAGTAGATATTATTGGATTATATTGATATTACTAGGGGCTTATGCCATAGTCAATAAATCTGGAGTAGTTTAAAATTTTAATCTTCCAGTTGTGCTAATTTAACCTTTTAAGAATTCCAGCCTCTCACGGTGATAGCATGTGGCAGGCAAGCCCAGACAGACAGAAGGTGGAAGGCGTATGTGCCAGTTTATCCTTTTTGGCTCATAGTGGAGACTGAAACTTCTGTCAAGGGTCCAGATTGTTTGGATTCAGCTATGAGTCATGCAAGGTGCAAACTTTTGAGTGCCCTTAATGTGTACTGTATGTGGGTGGGCTAGCTTCCCTTGTCCTTCCTCGAAACCTTCCTGTAATCTTTATGCAGACAAAATATGCTTTGTACCAAGCAGAACCTAACATGTGTGAGCATGCTCTTTGTTCTTGAAACAGAAAAGTGAATGTGGAGGCTGATTTTGAAGCCTCTAGGCCCGTTGTGTCCAGTAAGCTGTGAATTCCAAAGTATTCAAGAACAAATGTTGAACTATTTAAACAACTATGTACCATGCTACTGAGAGGTATATTTGTCTTCTCACTGTGTAGAGTGTAGCTCTATCTTACTTGTCAAAAAGTTGTATTCTAAAACATGTATTTAAAGCGGAGCTTCCTTAACTAGCCCTTAAAATGATTTCCTAGTGTCATAAAAGTATGAGAGACACTGTGATCTACCTACATTCTTTCTCTCCCTCTCTGCCTTATGGGATTCTGTTGTAAATCCAAACTTCCTTCTTCTTTGTCCCTAGTCCTATTACTAATGTTTTGCAGTCATTAATTGCATGGGTGCTGCAGCCTCAGAAGGATCTGAGCATTCTTTTGAATCAAGCATCTGCAAGTTGACAGCTGAGTTCTTGAGATGTCTTATTTCCAGGTGGTGTCTGAAAGCAGCACTTCTAATTGCTGTAGGGCTGCTAAGTTCTCTTGGCAGGGGAACTGACCCTTTCAGGAGCATTACAAATATCTGCTTTTGTGCTTCTTTTCTATAGTGCATAATTACTTAGAAATTTAGTGAGATGTGAATATTTACCTGCCTTGATTTTGAAATAGTTCATTTGAAAGCCGTTAGACTTTTTCCTTTTGAAACATTCACAACTTTTTATTGGCCTGTTTAGTAACGATGCTGAGTTTCTTTCGACGAACGCTTGGGCGCAGGTCTATGCGCAAACATGCTGAGAAGGAACGGCTAAGAGAGGCCCAGCGAGCTGCAACTCACATCCCTGCTGCTGGAGATGAGAAATCCATAATTACATGCCGTGTCTCTTTGCTGGATGGAACTGATGTCAGTGTGGACTTGCCGGTATGATAATTACATTACTTTTTCAACATGGTTGACTCATGTTTGAGAGAATGATTGTGTTCTTCTTTATCTCAGAGTTGAATTGGATCATTGTGCTCATGTCATGGTTTCAGCCATAGTAGCCACAGTGAACTGTGTATTACTGTCCTCAAGGTTGGATTACTGTAATGTGCTGAACGTGGGGATGCCCTTGAGCAGCAGTTAGTGCAAAACGTGACAGCTTGGCTGCTGTATGGTGCAGCCTGCTGGAAAGATATTAATAGTAGTTTGGTACTGCCAGTTTGCTAAATTTGAAGTGCTTATACAGTGATACCTCGGGTTACATATACTTCAGGTTACAGGTGCTTCAGGTTACAGACTCTGTTAACCCAGAAATAGTACCTCGGGTTAAGAACTTTGCTTCAAGATGAGAACAGAAATCGTGCTCCGGCGGCGCGGCAGCAGTGGGAGGCCCCATTAGCTAAAGTGGTGCTTCAGGTTAAGAACAGTTTCAGGTTAAGAACGGACCTCCAGAACGAATAATAATAATAATAATAATAATAATAATAAATTTTATTTATATCCCGCCCTCCCCAGCCGAAGCCGGGCTCAGGGCGGCTAACAACACTAAAGTACTTAACTCGATGTACCACCGTAATTGTAACAGGATATACATTTTATGTAGTTAATGTGCAACACACTAGCAGATTGAAATTTACACCTTTCAATTTGTGCTCAATTTCTCTCTTAATCCAAAGCCTGGACATTCCACTCTGTGAACTTTGATTTCCAGCCTAACTGAAATTAACAAGGAAAATATGGCATAGCTCCATTCAAGGGACACAGTTAATTTCATAATTTCACTGTTTACTATGTACAAAGGACACCAGTTTAAAAGCACTTTGACAAACGTAAGAGATTGAAGCGCAGGGACCAGCCTTTAAATTTCTGGTTTTTATTATTTTAATGTTTTCCATGTTCTACTCTGGAAACATTTGAGTTGAAGGGTTAATACACACACAAAGGTATATCCATGTGTAATATCCACATAGATAGAGAGAGAGATAGATAGAGAGATATCCTTGTCTATTTTTATTGGTTCCTTGGTCTGATTTTAGAAACTGCAGTGATGTGAACCATGAAGTCATACAAACACTGTACTGGTATATGGAAAAGGGGAGGATAAGTTGATAGTTACATAACCCTATATTTGTCATTCTTGGCAGCAAGATTTGGAACTGGAACATCTGGCAGGAAGCTGAGCTGACCTAGCAATATTGCACTGGAGAAGCATAGTACCGTATTTTTCGCTCCATAGGACGCACCTGACCAAAAGACGCACCAAGTTTTTAGAGCAGGAAAATAAGAAGAAGAAAAAATCCAACTCAAATGTTGTACTAAACTATTTAAAACAGCAAAGTGGGTGGCTCCTGTCCACTTTGCTGCTTTAAAGCGAGCCACGGTATGAAGAAATTGGAAAAAGGACAGACATTCCATTATAATGTAGCTGTTTTCATCATCACTGGGAAGTCAGTATTGGCAGCAGTCACAAAAATTAAAATTTGAGCATTTTACTGTTATTAATCAAAAATATTAATAGTCAGGGAGAGAAACCAGGGCTGTGCAAATGAGAAGTGCTTGGAGTATGGAGGAACAGCAAAGAGATCAAATGATTGTGCTCCAGTTCCTAAATCTCTGAAGTTTTCTCAAAACAGGCATGGTTGTTTTGAAAGGAAGATTCAAAATGGAGTGACTGAGCAAAGAACAGAGGAGGAAAAGAGGGCAAATAAATAGCTTCCATTCAATAACAAGAGAACACAATGTTTTTGGTTTGGTATAGGTGGACTGTACTTGTAAGAATTTGTATAATGAATTATAGATTTGGAGTGGAATATCAGTGCCTCTTTTCAGCAATAAAGATTAGCTGCTAGAAACATGGTCCACACACAAACACACAGGATGTCTGGTTATAGTTGCAGTTACAGATAGGTAGCCGTGTTGGTCTGCCATAGTCAAAATAAAAAAATTCCTTCCAGTAGCACCTTAAAGACCAACTAAGTTAGTTCTTGGTATGAGCTTTCGTGTGCATGCACACTTCTTCAGATACAGAGCAGTGTATCTGAAGAAGTGTGCATGCACACGAAAGCTCATACCAAGAACTAACTTAGTTGGTCTTTAAGGTGCTACTGGAAGGAATTTTTTTATTTTGGTTATAGTTGTTTAGTTTAAACTGTTACTGAGCCAGATGCCTGCTCGGTTTTAGCTGAGCTCACTAATACTGAATTGTGGAAATGCTTTGCATGTATTTATGACTATTTCTGCAAAACTGCTACCTGAAGAAATCCCCAAACTTAATATTTTTAAACTTCAAATGGAGCTCAGAATCCGGTTAGGCAATCCTTTGCAGTTGAATTAGGAGGCACTGAGAGAAAGCAATTTGCTGCTCCCCACCCCCCTCCACCCCAGGAACACACAGCCTTCCCTCTGCTTGCAAACCTTGTCGGGGCTTCAAGGGAAAGCAAAGGCTGTAGGCAGAGCAGTGTGGCTCCCCACCCCCCACCCCCCAAAAAGCACCCCAGGAGCGTGGGGCAAAGACGCACAGCCTTCCCTCTGCTTGCAAACCTTGTCGGGGCTTCAAGGGAAAGCAAAGGCTGTAGGCAGAGCAGTGTAGCTCCTCCCCCCTCCCCCCCAGGATCACACAGCCTTCCCTCTGCTTGCAAACCTTGTCGGAGCTTCAGGGGGAATGCAAAAGCTATAGGCAGAGCAGTGTTGCTCCCCCCCCCCTCCAAAGAGCACCCCAGGAGCGCAGGGCAAAGACGCACAGCCTTCCCTCTGCTTGCAAACCTTGTCGGGGCCTCAAGGGAAAGCAAAGGCTGTAGGCAGAGCAGTGTAGCTCCTCCCCCCTCCCCCCCAGGATCACACAGCCTTCCCTCTGCTTGCAAACCTTGCCGGAGCTTCAGGGGGAATGCAAAAGCTATAGGCAGAGCAGTGTTGCTCCCCCCCCCCAAAGAGCACCCCAGGAGCGCAGGGCAAAGACGCACAGCCTTCCCTCTGCTTGCAAACCTTGTCGGGGCTTCAGGGGAAAGCAAAAGCTGCCGGCAGAGCCGCTTGGCTCCTCCCGCCCACCCCACAGAGCAGCCCAGGAGCGCACAGCCTTCCCGCTGCTTGCAAACGTTGCCGGGGCTTCAGGGGAAAACGGAGGCTGCCGGCAGAGCACCGTGGCTCCTCCCCCACCCCACCAAAGAGCACCCCAGCAGCGCAGGGCAACAGCGATTTGGCTCCAGGGACCACACATTCGCTCCATAAGACGCACAGGCATTTTCCCTTCCTTTTTAGGAGGAAAAAAGTGCGTCCAGTGGTGCGAAAAATACGGTATTTGCTCTAGGAAATATTTGCTTAAGCCAACACATAAGAGAGTGGGCTGCCCACTTAAGAGGCAGCTTTCTGATCACTGTTCACTAGCGAATATTACTGATCAAGCTACATACACCAGCTTAATAGACCGTATTTTTCGCTCTATAAGACGCACCAGACCATAAGGCGCACCTAGTTTTTGGAAGAGGAAAACAAGAAGAAAAAAATTCTGAATCCCCAAAGCCAGGACAGCAAGTGGGATCGCTTATGGGATAGCCGCGGGCAGCCTCTCCCGGGCAGGGGATGAAGGCTTCCCTTGCCCGGGAGAGGCTGCGCGCGGCTATCCCATAAGCCAGGACAGCCAGTTGCGCGCGGCTAAGGTTCCCCCAAGAGCCGTGCTCCCTTTAAAGAGTCAGCGGAGTGTGAAACGTATGTAACCTGAAGCATATGTAACCCGAGGTACCACTGTATATAAGTACAATTCTTTCTTTCTCTCTCTCTGAAGAAAAGTGTATAGATTGTGCATTACCATTTGCCTGTGTTGTAAGCTACAGTGGTACCTCGGGTTACAGGCGCTTCAGGTTACAGACTCCGCTAACCCAGAAATAGTACCTCGGGTTAAGAGCTTTGCTTCAGGATGAGAACAGAAATTGTTCTCTGGCGGCGTGGTGGCAGCGGGAGGCCCCGTTAGCTAAAGTGGTGCTTCAGGTTAAGAACAGTTTCAGGTTAAGAACAGACCTCCAGAACGAATTAAGTTCTTAACCCGAAGTACCACTGTATAGAGCAGGCACGCCCAACTCCCAAGAGAATGCAATCTACTCCCAGTACAAAAAAAGCTTGCAGTGATCTACCCATTGTCATTGCTAATAGTTGTTAAGCTTTTTTGGAGGGGGACAAGCCAAAGTTGTTGAGCTTTTTGGAGGGCGGCGCTACAGACAACATTGCTTCCACTTTTAGCGTCCTTTTACATGTACGGCGGCTAAGCAGATAGCTAGCACTTGGGGCAGGAGGCGGAGTCATTACTAGCCCGCGATCTACCACTAACGTGAGGCTATTGATTGTGATCGACCTGTTGGACATGCCTGCTATAGATCAACCAAAGAGGGCTGCTTTGTATTAGTTGTGACTACCTACTTTTTTCAGAAACCGCAGGAGTTGTTAGCAGTGATGTGGTGTGGAAATTTTTCCACTGCTTTGCTGTTCCATTGAAAATGTTCTGTTTATTATTATTTCACTGGTAACAATTATGTGTGTTGTTTTGTCTCACATTGTGGAATGTATAGTTACCATTTTGCCAGACAAAGGCTTGTGTGGTGGGGTTATCTTGCAAAACTCATAGGATTGCTGTATTTAAAAAGTTGAGGCACAATACACACAAAAGATCACTTGCATAAAATATTACTGTGGTGAATGCAGAGATTGTGAATTATTCCTTTCTTTTTTCAGTAAATGCAGCCCTGTTCTCCATGTCAATTACTTTAAACTTTCTGGCCACAAACAGATTTCACTTTGCAGTATTTTTGTTGGTTTCTTTTTCTTTCTTTCTTTCTTTCTTTCTTTCTTTCTTTCTTTCTTTCTTTCTTTCTTTCTTTCTTTTTGCTATTTAACCTCTCTGGGTGGCTGGGCATGGGAAAGAGCAGGCCAGAGATCAAGGCGACCCTGGGTGGAAAATTCTAGTAGCTGCATTGTGGATGGATGCTTAGGGACATTCTTTCTTTCCTAAAACTTGTTAACATCAGTACCATTTTTTCTGCACCCAGCTAGACGTTTTGAAGCATCTAGGAGCAATTTCACAATGCAATAAAACAAATTTTTAAATGCATCTATAAAAACAATTTCAAATCCAATACAGATACTGATGAAGATAAAACTCTTCTCTCAGAGGGCTTGTTGAAAGTGGAAGATCTTAACAAACACCAAACAGGCAGTAGAAGTAGTGCCTGATATGGCCTGATAAGATGGTACCTGCAGGAGGCCCTGCCCTGCAGAGCACAATGGATGATTGGATATAAGGGAAGGAGATGATATTTTTGTCCTGGTCCTCAGCTG
Source organism: Podarcis liolepis (assembly GCF_965112155.1). Classification (NCBI taxonomy): domain Eukaryota; kingdom Metazoa; phylum Chordata; class Lepidosauria; order Squamata; family Lacertidae; genus Podarcis; species Podarcis liolepis. The sequence goes on from NC_139554.1 coordinate 90,024,135, forward strand.
TATAGGGCTTTGTGCATCAGTACCAGCACCTTGTAACTAGCCGAGTAGTTAATTGGCAGCCAGAGCTGCAGCACCCATGTACTTTTGGAATAGGGTTCTTAGCCTTCCTGAAACAAGCTATTTGACTATTGTGGGCTTTCATGAGTGCAATGTAAAGTTTGCTGTCAAACTGAGCGTCTCAAGAATTGAGACACTAAGAACATTGTCAGAGCACTGAGAAACATAAATATTTTTGGTGACATTTTTAGATTTCCTCTTCAATTCCGTTTCAAATGAAGTGATTCTAAATGAAGTTATTGAGTGTTTGTGAGGTTATGTTGAACAATTTGTGTGGCACTGCAAATCATTTTGTTCGGGTTTTTTTGCCTAAGCATATTCACATTATTTGTGACTGTAGAGGCCAGAAATGAAATCTGCAATTCTGTGAAGTTCATAGGTTAAAGAAAGGGCCTCTGGACCTCCAGAATTACAGGCTGCATATTGTTCCAATGAGTTCTTAAATGTTTAATGTGTTTATTTTTTTAGTAACTTTGGATTCAGTAATGAATATTAAAAGAAGTTGGGGCAGTGGGAGATTATAGATGAGGTAAAACAGTTGGGAAATAACAGTTATCATGCAGTTCATAGGGGGTGCTGAGTTTCAGGACTAGATCAGTAACTTCTGGTTCGTTAAGGTCAGCGATCTAGAGATAGTGATTGCTGAGATTGAGTTTAGGGGAGAAGAAAGATGCTCATGTAGTCCTCAACCTGGCTGTCACAGTGGTGGGAAGGAGATGCTTTCCCCTCTACTATACTTTTGGAGAGAGTGGGGGTGGGGAAGTTGAGTTTACAGGATCCATATATTCATGGTATGCATCTCTGAACCCTAATTCCATCTCTGGATAGTTTTAAGCTGTTAATTTTTCTGCTGAACTGGGCAGGGAGTTATTAATCAGAATTGGAAGAAGCACCCCCCCCCCTTCTCCACTGATATGATTTAATTTTAATTGTGATTTTGATATAGTTATATTAATTCTTGTGGTTTTAATATATCTGTAAACTGGGGTCTACACATGAAGGATGGCATAGAAATTAATCAGATAAATCTTGTGCTTCCTGGAGGGCAAGAAGCATGCTCAGTCTTCTTCAGGCTATTTTTGTGTATATGTGTGAGAGAGTATAAAGTGAATATGCAGAAACCATTGCCTTCGGTTTTGTTACCAAAATGATAGTCAAAGGCTATCAGGTTTGCTATTAGAAGTAATATAAGCAGTTGACCGAATTGGTGTCTAGAGAGTAGCAATGCATTATTGTTTTTACTGGAATTTCTGAGTGCATGCAGAATTGCCCTCAAAAATAAGGTTAATCATCAACTAATCAGCCTCTTACTAACACAAGTTCCTCTTGTAATTTCAGAAAAAAGCCAAAGGACAGCAGCTGTTTGAACAGATCATGTACCATCTGGACCTCATTGAAAATGACTATTTTGGATTACGATTCATGGATTCTGCACAAGTAGCAGTGAGTGGCATGGGGTTTTTTTCTTCTTCTTACAGTAGTAAAGTTAATTAAATCATACCAGGCCAAACACAAGATTTGTGCAAGTGTTAAGTTGTTCTTGGTACAACAAAATTTATAGATGAGTTTAAGAAATTGTCCTGAACTTCAGTATAAAATCAGTTTCCCTTTTTCATGTCCTCTGTCCTGGTTTTGATAGATAAAATTATGGATCAGAGAGTTGTTGGTTCTAATTCAAATTTCAAAAATGAGAATATGTTTAATTTCCCCCCCTTTTAATTTGTATTGAAGTAAATCAAACAAATCAAGACAATAAAATAATAGAAGTTCATGACTTCTGTTTCTTTCATAGTATGAAAAGTATTTTTTTAGTGCCTTGGAGTATTTGTTGCATGTAATTCATGTTACACACATTTTTATTGGATCATAGTTTAAAGGTCCTGGTTTAAAGGCCGCTTTGGACAGAACCATTAGAAAGGAGGGTCAGAGGGGGGTAAAAACCCATTGGGCTTTCTGTGGAGGTGTGTGTATGACCTCTCAGTGCCCCAGACCTGACCCATAAAATCTTAATGCAGCATCATAGAAACTTTAAGGCAGGGGTGGGGAAACTCTGCCCCTTCAGGCCATGCTTTTAAAACCACACTTATCTGCTGGTCAACTGACATCACTCTGATGGGGGAGAAATAAGTTGATTGGCGAGGGGGTTAATTTTGGTGTTGCCTTCAAAGCTCAGTGTCACCTACCACCACTATGATTTGGCCTTCCAGGGGTGGGGAGATAAGGATCTGGTCCACAAGGCAGAAAAGGATCCCCACCCCTGCTTTAAGGTCATCTGAGAAAAACTATCATTCCTGTTACGGAAAAATCTGGGTGCGGGGCTACTCTGCCACCCAGCTCGTCGGACTAGGTCCGCGGGTCCCTGCAGAAGAAAATGAGCTCAGCCGGACAGGAGCAAACTGCAGAAGATCCAAGTTTATTGCGCAACAGGTTCAAGGCGAGATTGAACAGCGAGAAAGGGGTGACATGAACTTTTGAAATTTCCCTCCATGTCCCAGAATACAGTGCAAAATACATCCCAGTTACATCATGAATACATTAAGAAGAGGTTGGGTTACACAGATTACATCACGAATACATTAGGAAGAGGTTGGGTTACACCGGATTAACATATGGAGGAGGGAGGGGGGAATATGCAGAGCTGGAGATATGCGCAGATAAGCACATCCTGAGAAGACAATGGTCCATGTATGCATAGTCTGTCACCTGGCATCGCCCGGAGGAAGGGCTTGGCAGAGCGATTTGACCGGATTAGGGTCTTGACACCTTGCTTGAGGGATTATGGAGGACAGGGGAGGTGTCATGGGGTCCTAGAGAAATTGAGCAAATTGGCACGTTGATTTTCTATGAATTTTATAGATTTTAGTCCCTTTTGACATTGACAATTGGAAATAAATGGATATAGTGTAGCGAAGAAGGAGGTGAAGAAGACATGCCCCCCCCCCTTCCGTATCATTCCAAATGGCAGATCTGTCTTCAGTGCAGTTGCAGTTCCGTGTGTTCTGAGAATGCAGGGCTCTAGTAATCCCATCTTCCAGGATTGTTAGAATTCTTTTTTGGTGTTCTGGTCAGGCACAAAACCTTTCTGGTTTTTGTGTGTGTTGCTGGACTGTTTCTACCCAGTCTTAAATTCATGATTCAGTCAAAAGGCATATGCACCAAGCACACACAATTTAGTCATGATCTTGGTTAATTAAGTGTGTCTGTATATATTACATAGAATTTCACAACTGAGATTATTTTGGTAGTTCTTCATTGCATTTCCACCACCTCACATGCCAGTGCAATGAAAAACTCTTCTGACCTTAATCATATTTTCTTGTGACTTGTTCTTATAGCCTAGGGTTCCATGAGCCTCACTTGATACTGTATGATTTACTTGCTTTAGGCAATTTATATTTGTTTGCATTCAGCTGGTCATTGTGCACTTGGAAGAGTGCATTGCTCAGTCTAATGCAATTGCTCCAGCTTTCTGTTTATTGTGATGCAGTGCTAATGTTTGTCAGGTATATAAAAATGGTGTTAAAGACCATGTCTTTTTTATTTTAATGAGCTCTGCCTTTTATACAAATAGTTGAATCTTGAATGATGTTGATGTAGTACTGGCTAAATCTGTGAGTATAATTTGGGAGTTGCCTTTACAATTCAAGAGACTTTTTTATTCCAGTGTCTGTTGCTTCCCCCTCTCATTGTATTTTTGGTTAACATTGAGTTAGAAGGGACCCTAAACAACACCAATGCAAATAATTCACCTTAGTGCTGTATATTCAACCTTAAACCTACTGCCCAGGAAATCATCAAAAATCATAAAAATCATCCCAGGAGGAAAAAGGCTTTTGCATGTATTCATTTTGTAATTACAGCAGGAGGTTCATGGCTTGCAGGGATGGCTAGCAGCCCAATAGTAGGGAGATCTGTGAGTAGCTTGGCTCAGACCAAAAAAGTTGCAGGACACTTTCTCAGATTGTAAATTTTTCAGTAGGGAGTATCCTCTGGTTTAATCTTTTGACCCATTACTCTTACCATAACCTTGCCTTGTTTCGTGAAGTGTGTATTTCTGCAGGATTAGAGTTTGTGCCTGACCCTGCTGAATTTGACAGCTGCGGTAGGAAAAGAATATATTCCAAGCATTGTGTTGCAGTGTACTTGAAGTAAAGTATAGTTACCAAGCGCAACTGCAACATGAGATCAGGTCTCAGTGTCTCCCAGGCTTTGTTCTGTAAAAGTAATTCCCTCCCCCTCTTCTGTGTGCCAGTCAAGCTGAACTCTTGGAGATGGCGCTGGTGTTAGGAACTGAGTTGAACTAAGTGGTGTCGGTGCCTGTCTCTGGTCTGTTAACTGCCTTTCTGTGGAATGTGGAGGAGGTGAAAGAAAACAGATTGGAGATGAAGCAAACTTATACTTTGCCCTACAGTCTGGGAACATCTTTCTTTTTTTTCTTTTTTCTCTTTTCTTTTCTTCCTTCCCTGTCCCTGTTGTTTGTGTATACGGCACCATAGCACTTGTAATACTCTACTTTGGTGGATTTGTTTTCTTATCAAAGGAAATGTATGTTGGATGGGTGCAGACAACTGATGGAAAACTATCCAAAGAAGGCATGTTTATGGTATAACTTCCTATAATTGATTGATTGCATTGAATGAAATAATCTTATTTCGTTCCAAAGCAGTAGGACAGTTCCATGAAAATATCAACCAGCAGGCTCTTTTTTATCTTCCTATATAGCTAGCATGTTATGTATCTTTTTAAAGATAGTTTTCCAAAGTTTTATTACCTGGCAACAGTTCTACACATGAGTGAAACATCCAGAAGCAAGGCATGCAGAGTGATTCAGAATTTCTCTTAATTTTTTTTACTAACTTTTAGCTAACTACTTTTCAATTCATTTAACAACCCGTTATTTTATTGGTAGTTTCGCTTTTGCTTTTGATACCTGAGAATAAATGGTATGTTAGGAATAAATATTAGTGAGGTCTTGTTTTGTAGGTTGCGTGTGAGTGAGTGACTTGTCACAAGCAATGTTGGTCACATTAAGCTGGTCACAGAAAACGTTTTCCCCAAAGGGATAAATAAACAGTATGAGAAGTTTGACACTTGCCCATGAAACATTAGCTGTTTTTGTATGTGGGTGCAGATGGGGAAAATTGATTCACACTTTAAGAGAATACAGTTATCTAAGTTACAGATATATTCTTGAAGTTGCAAAACTCTTGTGTTGGTCAAATACTTTAAAACACAGTTCTAAAAAGGCAAATGTTAACTATTTGGCATGCTTCTTGGTTTTTGGTTTTTGTAGGGAAGATCAGTCCAGTTCAACCACAAATAGTTTAATGTTATTTGGAGTTCAAATAATATTAGTTAACACACAAATTATTATGTAAACAAGCTTACAAATATAATGGTGGTAATTATGGAATTACCTAACAACAACAGGAACAACAACAGCTGTCATTTAATTATGATTCCACTACTGCTACTCCGTTGGTATAGTTCAGGAACAGTTTAATCATGTGGTCTTTGTTGGTTTAGATGAATTTTGTCAAGTTTCCCAAATGCTTAGAAATTTGATGGTGTAAGATGGGTGTATGTTGTTTCATACTGTTTGTAATGTATTTTAAATTGCAATCCTGGGGCTTTGGTATATTATTAGTATTAGTATCATCAACATTTGCTGCAGGTGGGATTAGAGTTGCTATAGCTGCTGTCATTGTGAACATCCTGTGTTTAGAGGTGAGCCCATATTTATCACAGGGCTGCATGTGCCATTTTGGGTCAGTCTCAGTCTGGGGGAGTGAGGATTAGGTGATGTCAAGTTGTACTAGCATCAGATCTGACAACCATCTCCATTATAAGATGCCTGCTGGCACACTATTGACTACAGCATAGGGTGGGGAGCCACGTAATGTATTCTGAATGATAGCAGTGGTATTTAAAGGAAAGCCTGAGGCCACAGGTGGTAACTCAACAGTATTATACTTAGAATGGTATCATTACCTATAAGGATGTTATCACCTAGGAAAAATACTTGGCAGATTTAAGGAAATACCCAACCCGTAGTTAACATATTTTGTGAACTTAGCTTCTACATCCTTATGTTCTGAACTTAATGTGATCTGCAAGTTTTTATCTTGTACTGCTTGCTTCATTCCAGCTGCTGAGCTCTCTGAGAGGAACTTGTATAAACAATTCATGCTAATGCTTGTGTCAGCACTTGAAAGAGACAATGCATTCCACAATACTAGTTTTTAAGCGTAACTGTGAGAAAGTTTGTGTGCTTGAATAGAAAGGATGCACTTTTAGGTGAAAAGTTACATTGGCATGCCTTTTCCTTTCTTAGATGGGAGATATAATCTTTTTCATATCTCTTTGGTAAGATGGCAGCCTGAAACGCATTGAAACATATGTTAGAATTCTGACAATCCCAGCAGCTTTCTGGCTCTGTGACTTGCAAAGATACATTTGTGCTGCAAATTGCAGATCATGATTTCAGCGCTCGAGAAATTATTAACTTGCCTCTTGAAACGTATTCTAGCAAGCTGTTACAGTCAATTAACTGTAGGTCAGGAACACTGAATGTGTTGCTCTTAAAATGCTTTATACTGCTTAGAACTATTTTGGCTTGTTCTGTTCTATGAATTTATAATTTGCATACTATATTTTTATGTTGAAAACATAAAGTCTATAATTATTAATTTTTCTTTCAGCACTGGTTGGACAACACAAAGAGTATTAAAAAACAAGTTAAAAGTAAGTGAAGTTTGTGTTTTTAAAAATCTGATTTACTTGAGTAGCGACGAAGACTTTGTTTCCCCAAAATATACCATGGCAGTATGAAACTGTTCAAAGAACAATGTTGTAATGCCAAGTTTCTGGCATTACAACTGATCTTTGACTGACATTACATTTACTACATGATGTATTGAAAGCAAATTCAGTACAGGGCAAAAAGAAAAAAGGGGCTCCAATTGTTTAAAGATTCTGCAGCACATTTCTTTTTGCACTTTCTGCCTTAAGAGTATTACTAAAATGGATTTGGTGGACTATATTTTAGTAATCTTTGCTTTGCTGACCTATTGTGATGTGTATTTGTATCTTTTCTGTGACTTATATACATTGACTTTTTTAAAAGGAACTGTTCTAGTAATGTAAATCAAAAGGGGGAAGAAACTTTGAAGATCTGGTATTACAGGTGACCTGAATCAGAGGGTGTTGAGGAGGTGCATGAGTAACATCATATTCCTGGTTTAGAATTTCTCTCATTGGAAGGAAATGAGGTGTGGAGTCTGCTGCAATAAAATGTTTAGCTAGCTATCTTCCTATGACACAAACTAACAACAGGAGGTACTCCCCAAAACTTAAGACTGCCTGGGCAGAGTTTATAAGGATTTGATTGGGGTACAAAGCTAAGATTGATGGATTTCTCAGTTCATGGAATAGAGCCTTGTAATATTGGGATTAACCTAGATTTGTCTGTTCTTCTTGGCAAGACAAATCAACTTAATGTAATGAGACTGAGTTGGCTTCTGGTATATAAAACTACTACTGTTTGTTTAGCATTCTCTTTTTTGCTAGTGTGCTCAGTATTACAGAAGGGATTCCCACCCCCTTTGAATTCTGATTAGTGAATATATTTACAAAATAATATTCTTGCTGTCAGAAACCTAATATATTCACTTTTATAGTTGGTCCACCATACTGTCTACATCTTCGTGTAAAGTTTTACTCTTCCGAGCCGAACAACCTACGTGAAGAGCTCACCAGGTACGTTGTATGCAGTGATACAAACTGGAGATCTCAAATCCAGTACAGGCAATGACCAATTTATGTGCGTCTATCACACACACATGCACAGCACCAAACCTGGAAGTGACCCTAAAAATCACTAGAAGGGTGGGGAGGGGAAGGGTGGAACATTTTACATGGGTCCCTCCAATGCGTGCAAGGGTCGAGAACATAGCGTCCTGTACAAAACAAGGATTGCTTGCTTGTTTGCAGTACATTTGCTTTTTGTGCTATATCTTTCATATGTTGTTGGCGGTCTCTCTTTTTTTCCGTTCATAGATGAATCAAAATTCCAATCCACCTGGTTGTATCTCACTACTGTAATGTCCCTGAATGATAAAATTGCAGGGAAGGCATTTGGGCAGAATCTCACATACATTGCCACAGTTTCAAGGTGTTCCATTCCCACAATACAGTGAATAGGAGTTCCCAGCACTTCAGGGAACTGGCAGTTCTTTGCTGCTAGGCGTTTTCCTTTCTGCTGTGAGTAATCCTTATACCCAGTCCTTCTGCTCCGGCCTTTGCTGTAAATTGGGTCCTGATAATCTTTACGAAATCATTCTAATGAAGTGTAGTTTTGAGGAAACACTGAACTTTGATAGAAATATTTTTAGACATGTTTGGGAAATCCATCCACCCCCTTTCAATATTGCACACTAGGAAAACAGAGAAAACAGAAACTACAAATTGGATATTCTTTAATTAGAATTTCATTCTCTTGCGATGAAATATACTGCTCCATGTTTCCATACTTGAAGTGAGAGACCACAGTGCGTTATCTCATAATTAAGTCTAGCTGCTGATATTTGCTGCTCTTCTCCAGTGCTGGAATTGTTCACAAACTCATGGATGTTTCTTGCTCTTTCTTCCTGAAATAGATATTTATTTGTTCTTCAGCTAAAACAGGACATTTTGAGTGGCAAGTAAGTACTGTTGATAATTACGCTAAATGAAGGGGGCTTGTCTCTTATCAAATATGTGCAGAAAATTTAGGATATAAATATAGAACATGTGCATCTCCAAGGTGCTGAAAGTATTAGTAGCTACTTACCATACTTTGTAGCAGTGAACATTAATGGACACTGGTAGTTATAATTAGCCATTTGTTTAGATTCTTTCCTCAGATTTAGTATTTAAAATTCCACAATTGCATCTTAGAAATCTTCATAATTTTTTACCACCTAAAGCAGTGGTTCTCAAAGGGTGTGGCCCGGAGAAATAAGTTTGAGAACCACTGGCCTAAAGACTATGGTCAGGTTTCTGCAAGGATGTACAAAAGAGGAGGGAGGTGGTAGGTTGAGAATGGGGATGTGCTGCTGTATGTGGTGTGTTACCTATGTGATGTCAGTTATTAATGGTTCCTTTAATTCAAATGCAGACTTTTTGGGACAGATTTGGTGTGGCGTAATTGAAGAATATATTAATGATTCCCCAATCCATATATTTGTAGGATCTAGGCTGACTTAGGCAAGCTTATTTGCTCCTTTAATGTAAAGCGTACATTTCTGAAAATCCAAGTGTTATAGGAACATGGGCTTTAAGTATATTTCTGAGTAATATGTCAAGTTCGCTGAAACGGTTCACTACATCTTCCCCTTCCAAATCGTTGACCCATAATCATTTCCTCATACTACCGTTGAAATTTGCTTGGCATTCTTTTTTTTTTTTTTTTTTTTCATTGCAGGTTGGAGTGCCCATTTGAAACAGCTGTGCAGTTGTCAGCTTACATGTTACAAGGTGAGCTGCCTTAAGGGAACTGCCTTTGTGTGGGTGTATTGCTTGAGGTGCAGGACTGATTCGAATAAGACAAGGTTTCCCTTACAGATAGCCAACCTTATGTAAACTGCTGGTCACATTAATTGCCAGGGATTCAGATAAATTACTGTACTTGTGCTATTTCTGGGCATTGTTGCTTTTTCGCTTTAGGGATATATTTTGTAGCCAGAGGATTATAACAGCTGATAGGGCTTAGTCATGTGAGGCTTATCACTAAGATCTTAGCTTTTTCTTGCTACTGTACAATCTAGCACGAGTGGGAAGTATGAGTGGAATCCTGGGGTGTGGACTACCTTATAGTCCTTGTGTAGGAAAAAGGAGGGCAGGCGTGAGAAGAATTAACTTGCTTAAGTGAAATAATTATTTTTCCATAGATGCCTCAGAGCTTTGGTTCCATTCAGAAAAAGACTGTGAACCTCATATTGAGATTTGTTGGTTATTTTGGCAAAGCAAGCTCAGAATTCTGCACTTTGACCTCTATATTTGTACTTACTGAAAGAGATGTCAGCTTGGAAGTGTTTATTAGGGATAGTTTGCAACAGAAATTAAGTGTTTTCTTGATTACCTTGCATGATTCTCTCTCTCTCTCTCTCTCTCTCTCTCTCTCTCTCTCTCTCTGTGTGTGTGTGTGTATGTATGTGTGTGTGCGCGCACACACCTTTATGTCAACAAAATCCTGATTTCATTTTTAAGAGTAATTGCATTACAATGGGTTGTAGTTGCACAGCCTTTGCCTATTTAAGGACTTTAAAACCCTTTTATATAGAAATAAGTCCAACTACATTCATTCAATGAAACCTCTAAGTAAGTGTGTCTAGAATCATTATTGCAAGATCGTTACTGCAGAGCAAAAGGAATTTTCTGTGATTCTCATAGTTCTGATTGTAGATAACTGTGTTGGAAGTAGATACTCATAAGTTCCTAATCAGTGATCAGTGGCTGTTAGTCTTGTATCAAATGTAGTTTTTAAAGTTATCTATATTTCCTGTGGGACTTAGAATCTTAGAAAGTATTATATATGCCTGCCGGGTAAAACAGTATGTTGCAAAAAGGTACTTCCCCACACAAAAGGAGCAGGTGCCACTGTGGTCTAAACCACTGAGCCTCTTGGGCTTGCTGATCGGAAGGTCAGCAGTTCAAATCCACACAACAGTGGTGAGCTCCTGTTGCTGTGTCCTAGCTTCTACCAACCCATCAGTTCTAAAGCATACCAGTGCAAGTAGATAAATAGGTACTGTTGCGGTAGGAAGGTAAATGGCATTTCCATGCACTCTGGCACTCGTCAGGGTGTTCTGTTGTGCCAGAAGTGCTTTAGTCATGCTGACCATATGACCCCACAGCCTTGGTACAAAAGGTAATATATGTGAAAATATTTATAAATTAATGTTGATCATTTTTTTAATGTATGAGGCAACGAGGAACATACAAAAAATGTGATTTTCTGTATTGCTTAGATAGGAGAGGGGGACAGACTTTGCGATGTATTCTGACAATCTTTCAGAGGAATTCATAAATTTGCTGTTTGTTGGGATGGTAAAACCCAACTCTTGATTTTCCCCCCTACTAACAATCTATAGATAGTAGTGTTCAGTTGACAGATAAGAACTCAAGTAACACTGGTAAGATAGTGTTGGAAGATACTGGGTTTGATGGTATGGGTAGGCAACTCCCGTGTAATAAGAGAAGACACTTTTGAATCAATTCCCCAGAAGATAGTAATTTTGCAACATGCAACAGTGAAGTGTTGGTATTCATGTTTCTGTAGTGGTGGGATGCAGAGATCCAACTCTGTGAAGAGGGCTGCAGCAAAGCCTTAAAGAATTCATGCCTTGATCCCATTTTGGCATAGATTCTGTTTATAAATTTGCATGACAGTAAATGTTCGATTCCAGGCTTTGATGACAGTGCCCAGTACTCAGTAGAATGCTGAGTAGATCCTATTTAAATTAGCTGGAGGTTAACCTAGCTTTGGAAGCAAGCAAGCATCAAGTAAATTATGGATTTAGAAACTTCCTTAACTTCAAATTGAAAGACTCATGAAAATGCAGCTTAAAATATTTATTCAATAAGCTCAGTTGTGTTCAAGACCAAAGAAATCTATTAAAATATTTACATAGCACAAAATTTAACAAACATGTTATATTATTCAGTGCTGCTTCTTACATTTCCAGCTTCTTCTTTTTACATTTTAAAAGACTGCATTAAAAATTACATGTTTGTGATGGTAAAAAAAGAAAGTGATCTCACTAAGCATCTGCAAGTCTGAGTATCTTAAAAAAAGAGGAATGAAAGAAGTTAAATAACAATGCTAGTTCCCCCGCCAACATAGTTTCAGCAGTAAATGAAAATACTCTTCCATATAAGTTTTTGTTTGTGTCTGTAGTTCTTCCAAAGCTGATTTAAGATTCAGTTTTAACATACCTGTACTAAGATCAAAATACCGATTTCCTATTAAACTGTAAATATTTAAATGAAGTTTTAATTATCTTTGAATAAATGTTCAGTGTGTCAATGAAATGAGTCATTGTAGGCCCTTCGGATTTTGCCATTTCCAAATTTGCTTTTGCTAGAATTTTTTTGAAGTATTCTTCTCTTTCCAGCTGAACTTGGTGACTACGACCCTGCTGAACACATCCCTGATATAGTTTCAGAGTTCAGGTTTGTGCCCGAGCAAACTGAAGACATGGAACTCGCCATTTTTGAGAAGTGGAAGGAATACAGGTAAAAAATCTCAAATGGTAAATTGCCACATCCATCCAACGCATACTATTGTATGCATTGCTTTCTTTTGCTGAGTGAAAGGGGACTTTAAATTCCTATGAATACTGTCCTGAGTGTTGGTGTTGTATTTCTGTTGAGACAAACTAGAACATAGTCCAAAAGCTGCCTTCATTTTCTGAAGCAATCACAGCAAGCTACAAGACACATCTAAGACCAGATAGTATCATCTGGACAATAGGGTATGCATTTTATGCAGTCTACAGCCTTAGCACTTCTTGATGTTATCAATACAGCTCTGTAAGCTTCCACAGCTTAATTTAGCAGTTCAGTATTTTCTTAGCCCCTTGATTTCAAAACAAAACTCAAGTTGGCCATTATTAAAACTGAGTCGAGATGAGCACTATTTGGCTTGCTCTACATATATCAAGTTCCCCTTTTTTGTATTCTTTCTGTAACCTCACTTTTTTATCAAGGCATGTTATTTTTAACTTCATGTGATTTTTGTGTAATATAAATCATTTCAGGGGGCAAACACCAGCTCAGGCAGAAACAAATTATTTGAACAAAGCAAAATGGCTGGAAATGTATGGAGTAGACATGCATATAGTCAAGGTAAGTTTATGGTTGTAGGCCGTGCTTTTGGGAACGTTATTTTTAGTACTTCTATAAACATAAAAATACCTAAACTTGCAGTCTTTGTAGCAATGAGTGGGATCTGCTTCTTATAATAGCCTAGTCTGCTTACCTATACAAGTTACGGAGGACAATTTATTTAATACATATCTTGTTGTGCATCTGCCAGAAATGGCTATCTGAAGCTACTGCTTATATACCCAGCTGCTATAACAACAACCACATTTGTGAGCTGACCAAAGGTGGGCTGCATGGCTGGGTGGGGACTTTAATCCTGGTCTCCCATGTCAAAGTCCAACAATGGATCTCTAGACCAGACACAGTGAATTTATTATCCCAGTGTATTTTGTAGCTAAGAAATGAATTGCTCTGAAATTCTTAATCATAATGTTAAACATAGTCGGAATAAATATAAATCGTGGAAGTCTTGAGAGATGAGTGCTGAAAATAAACTGAGATTTAATATTGTTTGACTTAGGACCAGGTTTGCAGCCTAATGTTAAGTAATTCTCAAGAAACCACAAATGATAAAGCATAAATGTAGCTTTCAGTGTAGATTAATATAAGTGAAATGTTCTATGTAACTATGTATGTTTCTAGAATTCATATCTGTCAGCTTGGCTTGATCAAATCCTCGGAGCAGCAGACAATGTCCTTATAAGCAGTGAAAATAATATCCAAAGATAAAATATTTAATAAAACAAAAAATAATAATAGAATAAATGCTTGGTAAGGGGCTTGTTAATAACATCTGTGACTAATGCCTTTAATTTTGCTGCAGTATCTTAACAGTGAATGAAATTATAATTAAAGTAACTTGTACCAGCATAAAGTCACATCTGTAGGAATATTCTAATCTAATTTGTATCCCTCTTAGGCAAGAGATGGAAATGATTATAGCCTCGGACTAACACCCACAGGAGTTCTTGTGTTTGAAGGAGAAACTAAGATTGGATTGTTCTTCTGGTAAGCAGAATAATTAAAAAATAAATTATTTTAGAGTCTGCAGCCTAGCCCTAGGCTAGAATTTGTAAGTCTTGTAAGCAAGCACGGTTCTATGTTGGCATTCTCTGTGATTTGCCATAACAGAGCTCTAGGTGTATTGTGAATGGGTGGAATGATTCTTGAAAATGACTGTACAGCTATTTAGTTTGGGCTTTTGAGAAATTAATGTCTGTGTTAGGCTGCGTGTTTATATGTAAAAAAGAGTGGTTTTTCCTGAGAGTGCAGATATGTCTGGGTATGGGACATTTATTCAGTAGGATGCGTGTATACTTCTCATTCACTGGAAGGAACTAAGAAACTGGTCTACATGAATCAAGCATAAACATTCAAAATCAGAAAATTCAATTAGAATTTCCCTTTAAAAAACTCATTTAACATTGACATTTGTGTTAAAGCACCCCATGGTTAAACTTGTAATTTTTAAATATTAATTTATAGCACAATATAATAGCTGGTGTTCTTGCCGTTACATAGGTTTTTGTAAAATATGTTTTTACTAGGTTCTGTATGAATTGTGGTGCAATTGCAGTAAAGTACATACATCTTTTACATTTTAACTTTTTCCCATTGCAGGCCAAAGATCACTAGATTGGACTTCAGAAAGAATAAATTAACACTAGTGGTGGTTGAAGATGATGAACAGGTAGAAGGAAGTCTTTGTTCATCTTGCTTCTATTGTTGTGAGTTAGTTTAAGCATAAGTATCGTAGCCAAAATAAATTAAGGATGGTTGTGGGTGATAACGTAAACATTTTTCCTATTGATTGTAATAGGCACTTAGTGAAAATTATTGTTTGAAAGTGAATAGTGACCTGTCATATTCTGAAGAGACTGTCCTTAAAATTTATTTTTCTACCCAAGAATGAATAATGAATAACTATTACAGATAGTTGAAACATTTACCTAATTGTTGAAACATAATATCATTTTAACACCAACAGGCATTGTTCATCTTCTTGAAGTAACACAGTGTTACTTGATCTCCTCCACATACAGTATTAGTATTCTTGTATTCTATTCTTCCACCAAGTTACTCAAGCCAGCACTCGTTTGTTCATCTGCCACCCCCTCCAACTTTATCCTCATAATAGTCCAATGAGATATAGGCTGAAAGTTACAAGCCTAAGATCAATCACTCAGTGAGAGCATCATGGCTGAATGAGGATTTTAACCTGGCTGCTTCTCCCAGGCTAGGGTTCAGTATTCTAATCACTAATAATACACTGGATTTCAAGAGTGATCTTTAAGTTTCTACCAATAGTATGTGAGGTTTCTTCCTCTTTGCATTTGGTAAGGCATATTGCTACAGAAGCAGCACTACCGTTCTTTGTTTATATTAAGTATGGAGAAATTTGGCTGACTTTGTATTACTTCCAAGTAAAAATATGTTAGACTTTAAGTGCCTAATTAGTGTGTGTTGATTGATTTGGTAAAGAAACTAGAAAATCAGCCTAAGGGAAGGCAGATTGTAAACACTGGTACTCCAAGCCTTCTTTAAAAAGAAGTAAAAAATGGTTTTAATAAATAAATGTCAACTATCTTGAACAAACCACTTGGAAAATAGAAATGCAATCTTTTGCATTCTGTTTGTCTTCTTCTTGTCAGGCTACTCAAGTTGTTGAAAACCATTATTCTCCTCCCCACTCCCAATCCGCAGTCAGCACAAAGTATAGCAGCTCCTATGTCAAGAAGGCAACATATCGCTCAGCAAGGTCACATGTCTTCAGTTGTGGCTTGGCATTTTTAAAGAAGTTGTGCAGTTTTCCCTTTAAGTGACTAGCGCTGTATAACATGTTTTATAATTGTAATGCTTTTTTCTGTCTTAATAACAAAAAAGATAAACTGATCCTCTGCTATTTATATTTTATCTCTCTGGCTTATTCTGTGTCAAGGAAACAGGAAGAACTTGTTATATCAGTAATGCTATAAAATATTGAGAGCACATTGTTCTTTTCAGTATTTTATAACATTCTTGGTTGAACTTACCTTTGAGTTATGGGTTCTATGAATGCCTGCAATTCATGACTCTAGCTGCGATAATCTGAAGGTAGCATCCATAGTAGTTTTCTAAATGCTCCTTTTCCCCCCCTAAGGGCAAGGAGCAGGAGCACACTTTTGTCTTTAGGCTGGATCACCCAAAGGCCTGCAAACATTTGTGGAAATGTGCAGTCGAGCATCATGCCTTCTTCCGCCTCCGTGGACCCGTCCAAAAAGGTTCCAGTCGGTCAAGCTTCATTCGGCTAGGGTCAAGGTTCAGATACAGGTCAGCAGTCTCTTTTGTTCAATGCCTTCTTCCCTGACTTTTTCTCAGATAAGGCACAGTAAAGAAAGCTGGTCCGTGGTTTTGTTTGTAGTAGTCACTACTCTAGATTCCTATTGGCATAAAGGGAAAGTATTGAAAGAGGCACTTAGCTCAGTCAAAATAGTCTGTAGGCATGGAAAATCTGCCGCGTGTTAAGCCTTTCTGCTGCTGTGTTCTGCGAAATACCAAAGCCTAACTTTTACCTTGGCCAAATCCAGAAAAGACTGAATTTCTAGATCTCGTGATTAGAGAAAGAAGCCTGAACTGTTTTTGCATATGCTTATTTATTGGAGGAAATGGATCTGTAGTTACTCAGCTCGAGTATACATCCTTCCCTACTTTCCCTCCCCCATTTAGGGGATAAAGCATTAAAAAACATTAAACTGAGCCCATGAACAGATTGGTAGTCAGGGGAGTCAATGTAATATTGGTGTCTTCAGTTCTGATGATTGGGCTCCTGTCAGCAGTTCAGCTGCTCATTTTGAACCAATTAAGTTCCCAAATGCTTTTCAAAGGAAGCACAGTGTGGAACACATTACACAGTGATATAAGATGGTTGTAACCATTGGATATGGAACTGTGGCCATTTCTCTTCTCCAGTAGTTATAGCTGGCTCACCAGTTGAAACTGTATTGAAAAGGGCTATGTCAAAGAGCACTCCCATTCTACAAAACTGCTCTAGTAGGTACTAGTGAATCCTTGCGTTTTCTCCACCGTGTCTTTTGGCTGACTCGCACACAAAGTGTAGAGATGATTTAATGAAAGTGGGGGTAAAGTTTAGCTTCTACAGATGTAGATTTTTGTGGTGAAACTGATATTTTTGGCACAAAATATATACAGTTGCAGTAATTATCAGCTGAGTGCACATGGACTATGGTTTTCATCCTATTCACGTTTCTTGTTTCATTCCATTTTTCCTTGTCTCTGTTTTGTTCTTGGATTTTATACTATATCATCTGGTAAGGATCATGTCTGTTTAATATGATTAGAGAAACTAATAGTATGTATATGACTGGCTTTAAATAAAACAAAAGCACATGAGAACTAAGCGTTTAGAAGAGCAAGGATAATTGGGTGCTGTCGCTTACATCAGCTTTTCAAATATAAATGTTTTCTCTTGTTCTTTCTACTTCAATCTAGTGGGAAAACAGAGTACCAGACAACAAAGACCAACAAAGCCAGACGATCGGCATCTTTTGAAAGAAGGCCCAGCAAGCGATACTCAAGGAGAACGCTACAAATGAGAGGTAGCTTGACTCATTGGTAGGCGGTGCCACTCGACTTGATCCAAATTACTACTTTGACTTACACTAACTAACAGAATACCTGATCCCCATGCTGTAGCTTAAACTGTTTTTGAAACTAAAAGGTGCTTAATAACTATTGTGGCATGAGTGTAGAGCCTGGTGTTTCAGAATATCAAATCCACCCCCTTGAGTTCCTAGAGCCAGTGTCTTTGGATCCTTGCCTGTTCTACAAACAGCATACAATATTGTTAATGGGGCAATTGCCTGGACTTTCCTTCCCTGTCTTCCGACTTATCCATTGTATTTACTAGGGCTGTGCCAGGCACCCGCAGTTCGGCTCAGGGCCCAATTGGTGATCCTGATCATGCTCAATCTGGGCTATGAGCTGGACTTGGGGCCTTTCATAGTTCTAATGTTTATTCAGCATTTGAAACCCTAATGAACCATGTGTTTGATGACAAGGGGACTCTTACCTGCATCATCTTCTCTCCCCCACCTGTTGCTGCCTGAACACCCTCTCCCCTTTTGGCAACCCTAGACCACTCCAGGTGAACCCAGGGTGCTTGGGGCTGCTTCAGCCCAGTCTAGACAAATCATGGATCTGCCAGAATCCATTTGGAATCTTGGATTTGTCTGGACTGTATGCAAGGCCCTAGTATTTAGTAGAAGTGTCTGTGAAAGGTGGTAAAGCTGCATGGTAGGTAACCCTGCAAATAGTATATACCTATTTCCCCGTACATTCTAAGTTTTAGTCTGTTTTAAAATGTGTCCCTAACACTTTGCACAAGTATCTTTGGAAAAAAATAATGCAAGCTTTTTGATATTGTGTAATTGATATATTGGACAATTTTTTTGTTTTATTACAGGAAACACTCATAAATCTGAAGAAACTAGGTAAGAGGACCTGTCGGCATTAGGCTTCCACAGTAAAGATTTATTCCATGAATATGTCTTGGTCATCTCTATAGGATTATCAGGAATATTCTCTGATAATATGTTAAAAGCCCCTTTCCTGTTGCTTACGTATTTTTTCATGAATTAGACACCATTCAAATTAAACAGTAAAACTCATGCAAGGCAGAGAGCTTAAAAGCTCTTTCCATGCCACATTTTCCTGCCATAGAAAGAGCTTTGTAAGCTCTGCCTTGCTTACCAGGCTCTGGGAAGGTCTTGCACAGACTCTGGAGATCTCACAAGACCTTGGGATAACCCTGCAAGATTTCCCAGGAGTCCACAACCTCCCAGTGCCCAGTACGCAAAGCCTGTTTGGTGTGCTGGCTTTGGAAATGTAGGCATGGTCACACTGGGCTTGTTCTGACTGTACACAATTTTGTCTTCACATGCTACCCCCCAGAGTGTAACCCCCCCCCCCCCCCAGGATACGATCCTACTGTACTTATTTTTTTACTCCTTTTCTTAGTTGGTGAAAGAGGTAGGTAGCCTCATGGGAGTCTGCCATCTTCCCTCTACTTATTTTTAATGGTGGTATTAGGATATCATGGTATGTTCATCCTAGTATGTTCATCCAGAGAGCCAGTGTGGTGTAGTGGTTAAGAGCGGTAGTCACGTAATCTGGGTAACCGGGTTCGCGTCTCCGCTCCTCCACATGCAGCTGCTGGGTGACCTTGGGCCAGTCACACTTCTATGAAGTCTCTCAGCCCCACTCACCTCACAGAGTGTTTGTTGTGGGGGAGGAAGGGAAAGGAGAATGTTAGCCGCTTTGAGACTCCTGAAGGGGAGTGAAAGGCGGGATATCAAATCCAAACTCTTCTTCTTCTTCTTCTTCTTCTTCTAGAGCTAATCAATTCTATGTTTGACTATGCATGTTAATTAACATTGCTGATTAAAATTGATTTTAAAAGATGCATGTCGTTTCACTGAAAGCAGTGAATTTTTTGCTGTTGTTGAAAGAAGTGCTCTTTCATACCTGCTTTTTATGGTGTGGTGTTTGACTTAACAGATCTGTGCAAGTTAGCTTCATGTGGAAACCACAACAACCATGCCTTGATGGAACTGGAAACATACACAGATAAGATAAATTAATGTGTTTTGGTTCCAGGCATCAGGGCTCAGTATTTCACTCTTACCATCGTTGAAAATTTGGCTTTGATTTATTGCACTCCTACCCCTGTTCATCCAGATTGATAAGACTTGCCTTGATAAGTTCTGCCTACCAGAACTTCATATGGATTATGATGGCTTAGGAAAAAGTCCAGCATATGTGTGAGCATATGTGTAAAACAGTCAAAGTAAGGGCTGCTTTGGAGTCAAGTGATGCATACAAATGTAAATACAGAAAATGCTGGTTTGGCCTCAGTTTTATTTATTTATTAATGTCCCTGTTGCTGATCCTACTTGGAGCTGGCAGACCCAGATAAGCCTTAAAATCCTAACAGTTTGATCTTTGATAAATTAACTTTAAACTATTGGTTTTTTCCCCATTTCAGCCTTCCAAATAATGTTTTCAGCCAAAATAATGGATCACAGCAAGTAAGTTTGTCTAAGCTGTTTACTTAACATTTTTCTAAGTCTTTGCGTCAAAAGTAAACTAATCTCAAATGCAGTTGCCTTGACCTCAGAATTTAGAACCTGTAGTAAATGGAAAGTTGGATCATTTGGTTCTCTTGGCCATAAATGTTAAGCTAATATGAAAATTTACAAACCAAAGTAGAAAACCTTGTGTTCTCATTTTCAAGGCTTAAAAAACCCCAATGAAGGCAAAACTACATTTTTGCTTTGTATTTTGTCTTTCAAGAACTGGAGTGCAATGCCCGCCCTACCCTCAGTTACAGCAGCTCCTTCTGGGCCAGTCTTAGTTGAAATAGAAAATCTCCCACGGAGTCCCGGGACCAGCCAGCAAGACAAGAAATGGTGCGTCACTCTGGTCTCACTTTGCTCTGATTTGGAAATGATGAGTTATTGGTCATTTCACATACCTTTCCTGCAACTGATATTGTTCATATTTGTGTCTTCTAAGAAGAATATATTGTTGTGGGGGTCATAGATTGTTCTTTTCAGCCTAATTTGGATACTTTGTCAATTCATAATTTGCAGTCCCAGTGTTGCTGGGTAGCACCTTGCTATTCTGCACCCTCATTATGTGCTCCCGCAGTGAAGTGAGTTGAATGACTTGTCCTTCAACCAGGATTGTGCTCTAAGCTCTGGCCAGATGAGAAAAGCCATACTTTTCATTACTGCAGGCTTTTCTTCAAAAAAATTTATAAAACCATCAAGCTTCACAGCTGCAGGTTTGTTTTTTGCAGTGACCAGGAGGGGTTCACTTAAGAAAATGGAAAAGGTTGCAAATAAGAGCTTATATTTCATTTAAATTCCTTTTACTGATGGTCCAGGCTCTGGCTATCCATCAAGATAAGACCATATTACTTAACTTTCAGCCCCATTCTGGCTCAAAAATATTTTTTGCTTCAAAGGGGACAATTTAATCTTGGAGAAAAACTTTTAATTCTCTCAGACACTTTGAAAAACTGCAGGATTACAATGCAGTAGACTTAAAATTTATCTTAGGCTGTTCCATCCATGCAGTGAACCTTTGACATGTGATCCTAATCTGATTTGCTTTTGTACAACTTATTTATTTGATCTCATTTAATTTGTATGCTATTTAATTGTAAAGAAACATACTTTGAAGTGGTTATAACAGTGATACAGCAAGTATCGCTAATTTGTGGTCCTAATTGTTCAGATGTATTTGTCTTTTATGCAAACTTAGCTAATTGTATCTGTTGACTTAAAAATGCTCTTGACTTTGGCTTTATATCTTGAAGCTGTTCTGAGCTATGATCAAAAACATAATCAAAAGGTGCTTTCTCTTTTCTCTTGCCCTTGATTTATCCAGTGTCTGAAATTGGAGGTTTTTCTCTTGAGCTCTTGGTTGCTCTGTCAGTTTCTTCCTTCCCACTGGTGGTGATTGTAAGGTGGTGATACTTTATTTTTTAAATTCTGTTTTGCCTTATTGGTATGATGGCCTGTCTTGCATAAGCTCAGTATAACTGCTGTGCACATGCTTTTTGGTAACATTCTTGTGTGTGGTCTTTAGACTCCAGCTCCAAACAGCTCTGACTATGCTTTAACAGCCTTCTAGCGATTTATCAAGGAGTTGCTGCTTCTAAGAATATAAATGGTGTATTTAGAAATGTGCACAGCAGTGATTGTGCTGTGAATTGCAGAATTTGGAAAACTTCAATTTGCTCCCGTTCTCCTCCTAAAATGGGTGGGGAGCTGTGGACCTCCAGATGATGTTAAACTCCAAATCCCATTACCCCAAACTGTTACAGTCAGTGATCAGGGATGGTGGGAGTTGCAGTCCAGCATCATATTGCTCGAGAGGTTTTCCCTTTTTTATACCCAGTACAATTGCGGAGAAAAGTAAGTGTGTGGTAACTTCAATTAAGGCTATTGCTACATGTAGTTCCCTTCATTAATATTAATTAAAATTTCAAAGTGTGTATAATCACATATAGTATATACAACATCTCTTCCACTGAGAGAAATTGCCAATTTGGCTTCCCACCACAAGAGCCTGCTGTAAAATAGGCATATATGACTCAATAGGGCGGTCAGATACAAAAGACAGCAGAGTGCCTGCACTTTTAATAGCTGTGTAAAAGAAGGAATTAATTATAGCAGGTACAGTTGGTTGCCCTAGATATACATATGAGCTACACACTCCTTTACCACTGCTATGTAAAAAAGGACCATTTTGGAAGTACGGTAGCTGTTACGAGCTACAGAAACCTTAATAGATAAGAAAGGGTTGTTTTTCACCATAGTTCCTGTTTCATCAACCCCTGGATATTATAGCTTTTCCATCCATGTGTTGCAGTGGTCTATTCCAGACCTTAGTGGCACAAGGAGAACTTTTCAACTGTAGCAGACGTGCATGTTCGATAAAACTTGTCACACAACCTGTCTGTTTATCCTCGCCCTGTGTGCCTATACTGGCTCTGGGCGCTTGGAGGAAAACATGGACCATGTGTTCAGAACTTCAGGTGTAAGTTCGCTTCAGCAGTAGCCCAGTATGTGATATGGGCAGTATATTGAGTAGATCCTACATCACCTTGGGATTTTATGGGGAAATCTGCATTCTTCCATTTCAGAATTAAATATTCATCAAGCAGCCTACATTTTTGTTATTCTGCATGGTACGGCCCAGTTCACAGATGATGTTAAAACATTAGTTTAATGCAAACATTAAATGCTCATTTTTGGCTTACTCCTCATAGTAAGCCACCAGTGATGGTTCTTGCACAGCACTAAGCCAACATCTGGTTTTGTTTAATGGTGGAACAGCACAGCAGCAGTGGGAGAGGAGTAAAATGGACACTCATGAGAATCCTGCCCCAGTATGCTGCTTGTTCACATTAAACAGGTGTTTGTTTCTAACCATGATTTAATGTTATTCATGAACTCGGCATGTATGTATGCATTTTAACAGGTTGTGCTGCTATTCTCAGGGGTCAGGGGAAGGGGAAGCAGTAAAGAATTGTTTGGAGCTGTATGGTCAGTCAAGTGTGTTGCGTTCAGTCTGAAGTTTGGAATGAGATTAAGCTGGATGCATTGATGGAATGTGTGTCTCTGCTTGGAGGAGAGCGACTTGAATGTCTCGATGCTGCCTATGGGGCTTTCCTGCATCAACTCTTATCCCTTTTAATTGGTCTGGTCCCACAGCTTGGCTTTGGTCTTGCTCCTTTCACTTCATCAGCCTTCTTTAGAGAATTTTTATTTAAGCTCAAAATTGTTAGAACTATGGTGCATTGAACTTCTTAATTTGGTAAAGGATCTGAACATTTTTAAAGGAATGGTTCTTTGCATGTATAGAAACGTGGCTGTGTTTCATTATGTCATTTTTAGACATAATTTGAGCTGCAGTGCTGACAGTGCCACTCAAAAGGATAAGCAATGCAACACCATTCAGAGAGTTTACTATGAGTTCACATTTTTTATTGTGGAGGTTCCTAATCTATTGATTGTGAAGACAAGGATATTCAGTGTAAACTCCAAAGTTAGGTTTGCACTTAGGTTTTACAGGATTGTCAAGGTTAATTCCTGATCATAAGGCACTATTGAAATCTTGCTCTGTGTTTAAGGGGCGAATGAGCAGCCTGTGTCTTCTCAAATTCACATTCAATTTTAAACATGTTTGTTGCTGCCTTGATAGTGGAACAGAGCAGATGTGGGGCTAGGATGTCAGGTGCTGGTGATCCATCTTCAGGGATTACCAGTTCCCATGAGAACAAAGAATAGGGCCATCTTGAGCAGACCTGCCCAGATGTTCCAAGTTCCACTCCTACCCTCCATTAGGCTAATAGACATTAGTCTAGGCTAACAGTGTGAACACCTGTAGGGCCTTGTGTAGCTGTACATGCAAAGACTTCCACAAACTCTGGAACCCTGAAATTTATTGCTGGCAGCCATTATGATGAGCTGTTCATAAAATAAAGGTGGTGTTTGAATTCATACGGCAATGAACCAGATCCTCAACATAAGAAACAGGAGTTGATTTGATTTGAAATTGCTTCTAAAGAAGGCTTCTTTGCAATAGGCTTGGTATCTTGCATGCTTTTCAAATCTCCTTTACTCTGATGTGCATATTCTTCCTGCGATGCTGCTTGATTGCATAGTGATGCGATTTTAGTGGAACATTACAACAGAACTGTCATACTGTATTTTCCAAAATGGAAAAGTTGATCAGTAGCAGTCTCACAACCATACTGATAGGCTTTCCCCCAGTCTTCCTTGGATAGTTGTTGTACTGTCAGTAGAACTACAGGCTTTAGGGCACAAGCTTTGAATATGGTTAAATATTCAGCACACACATATACATGCGTACACCCACACACTCCAGAAACCAGCCAAAGACTATCAGATACTCAAACTAGCTAAGAAAAAAACCCTGAGAAAACTCCCCTCGTGTATACAGTAGCACCAAAAGTGGCATGGTACTGTTGAAAATAATAGTTATGACTGTTACTAATTATTAGATTGAAGGATTTAAGAATTCTAAAAGTCTTGTTCAGTTGAGTTGTCTTCCTTAGCTGGCTTTGGCAGCAACACTCAATTCAATCAAGTGTTCTGATCAAATTTAGTAGGAGTAAGTGTGGGAGACAGGAAGCCAAGCAAAGGTTTTTACTAATCTCCTGCATTCTTAGGCAGTTTCCTGGTCAAAACCCCCACAGGCATTATAGTTATCTTTTGCTGTCATCCAAAATGGGCCTTCCTAAGTTTTCTTTGAACACACTAAGCTTTTAGGAAGTGCTTCATTCCATTTTAAAATCAGTGGTTATGCCAATAGGTAGGTGTAGAAGTTCAGATCTATAGATGCATTAATGCAGTTAATTTAAAAATACTTATTATTAGGAAATTTGGAATTCAGAACATAAAAGAATGTGATTCTGAATCCAGCTAAAAAGCAAATATTAAGGAACCAAGTGTCCAAGATATCTTCAATATGGAGCAACTCCAGCTATGCTCATAGGCATTAATTAGCAGTAGAGCGGAGGAGGAAAAACTAGCCCTTCCTCTTTCTGAAGCGCTAAAGATTTTCTGTCATAACAAGATGGTTTTCCAAGACCATGCATTAATCAGAACTGGGCAAGTCCAGGACAGCTTCATTCATTAACACACTGTGTCTGCGTTAATGTTGAAAATTGCGCATATCTAAGAAGATTGATTTTGCAATTTCCTAAAATGAAATTTGGGCACAGAAAAAATGGCAGAAACCATGCCAAGCAAGCAGGATCCAGATCAGTTAATTCTGAATAACATGTGCATGAAATACTCTTGTTTTTCCCTGGCCATGTTCGCATGCCATGTTAAACCATGGTTTAAGCATTATTTGGATAAGCCTTCCTGAGCTCAGAGCGTCAGGCTTCTGCATTTTCCCCCTCCCCTCACTTGTGCAACAAGGATGAGGACTTCTGCTGTGTTATCTTTGCTGTTTACCATTGCATATGAACCAGAGGTCCTGGTTTAAAACAAACAATACAGTAATTAGTTACACACGCAAACTTCATAATCCATGGTTTGAAGTTGACTTGTTCAGAAACTAGTCATGCGAACTGGGCCACAGTGTTTATGGTGAGCTTCTTCATCATTCTTCTTTGCTTCAGAGTCAAAAACTATTTTCTGATATGTCAAAGTAGTTCTCCTGTTAAGAATAGTATGTTTGTCCTAAATGTTTAGCAGTGTCATTTAAATCCTTTAACGCTGCTGTGCCTATCAGGTATTTTGCTTAAAGAAGGAATATAGTGTCAAGCCTGCACATTTAGGCAAATCTATAGCCATTCATATTATAGTAAGCCATGATAAGCCAGTGGGCTGGATAGGTATCTGCATTCATTTCTAATTTCATTTTCTGTATGGAGTAGATGCCATATGAAAAAGTGGGGGAGTATTCAAATTAACTGTTGCATTGGTCACCCTGAAACCAGCATGACGTCGTAGCAGCGGTGGAGGGTTTGACTTGACAGTCCACAGTTTCATTTCATTAAACCACGCATTGTGCTTGCTGCTAAACAAGTTTGTTCTTGCTAGTCTGCCACTTCCTCAGCTACCTCTTGCTCCTTCCATTCTCTCTCCTCATTTGTGTCTAGATACTAACTGTGCCTCATCCCATTCCCCAAACCAATCCAGGCCCCATGATGCTGGTGACTGCTGTCAACGTGGTGGAAGTGCATGGAACGCGTGGTCCCCACCCTCGGCCCACTCAGTGGATAGACACCACTACCGTGACTTTGTCCGTGACCGCAATGTGAAGAATGCAGGAATGTACAGACAGGCTTTGGGTTCTGGTGTCCAAACCTCTGTTACTGACCTGTAGGACTTTTGACCTTTAGGAAGCCTTGATTGTTCCCTGTGACACCCTGGAACTTTGAAGGACAGGAGAAGACATCTTTTAAAAATAATTAACCTATGTGCTGAAACACCTGAATATGAAGGAATAGCTTTCTAGGTATTTCTCTTTCCACTTAAGAGAAAATACCTTAAGTTTTTTCTTAGTGGAAGAAAGGTTTAAATAGCTTCCTTGGTTGTAACAAAGCTGCATATTCTAACCATAGAAACTATATTTTGTTCTCAAAGTGTTTCAAGTAAGCATAGCTACCATGAGCAGTTTAATTGTGCTTGACATGATCTTTTAACTGTTTTATATTTTTTAAAAATAGAGGAGATGGCAACTGGCAGGTGAAGGCTGCTCCTTTTTAGTTCTTCTGCACTTTTAATAATGTGCCTAACTGGATATTAAATAGAATTATACTTTTGATATTAAAAATAAAAAGCTTTTAAGGAAACCTGAAGGACCTCTAAGTAGGTTGTCTGAGAGTGTCTTTCTGAGATGTTTTGCTTGAATGCAAAAACCTGTTCAATTGTGTTTCCTGGAAAAGCATGTCAGCTTGCCAGTATCCTTATTGGTGTGACCAGTTCAGGTTGTATGATGTAGCTGCATGTGACCAGTTTTCTTCTGCTTCGAAAATGCTAGTTCAACAATGCAGTAACAGCAAAAACAAAGAGGTGCCTCCCTGCAATCTCAGGGGCTGAGAATCATGAGCCATTTACATCTCCTTCATTACTCCCTTATCTTCTTTGGAAGAAAAATGGTTCTGCAGCCTTCCCAGCTTCCCACATGTCAGTTTGAAGTCCATGACATTAGATAATTCATCCCTTAGAGCTTTTCTAATTTGAAGGCACAGGCATCTAGGAGGCTGCAGAGCACTGGAAAAATGTTTACTATAAAGAAAAACACAGAAAACTAAAGCCAGCTTGCAACAATAAACTAAGTTCTATCCTGCACCAACAAAATTCTAAAGAAAACAGAAGCCTCTTTTGCAAGGGAAGAAAAATTAGGAGGGCACAGATGTTGGCACAGCTCTACTTTACACTGCATAGATGCAATGTTAAACCACCTAGAAGGGTTGTAGAGGGTTTATTTGTAGTCACTCCATTGAAATGTCAGACGATGCATAGCAATGATTGCTCTGGATTAGAGAAGCTTGGAGTTAAACAATAACAAAGCTTAAAAACAAAAGTTGAAAAATAACCAGCTTTATCAAGCTGCACTTCGTTTGTGGTTATTTGCTTAAAGATAAATAAACATTAAAAGGAGTCCAAGGCATCTAAGCCAAGTCAGTTACTAGCCTCACTTTTTGCCAGCCCCTAGAGGTATCAAAAGACTTAAAAAGAGGCTCATGCTACCCTGAGCACAGGGCAGGGTTGGATTAGAAAAATGTGTCCCTCTCCCAAATCCTGCTACCCTCTGCTCTCAGTGTTACACTGCCTGTGCGGAGCTCCCTCTTCCATTTTGTTAGGGGGATCTCTGCTTATGGAAGCACACAGACAATCCCTAAATGGAGCATTCCAGGAAGGGGGCTGAGCTGACCCAAAATCTTATGGATCTCAGTATGGGCCTGCTGCGATCACTTGATGCTTTTGCCTGCCTTCTGCCCAAGCCAGTTTAAGCGATGTGGCTGTGTACACACTTGCAAACTGCTCATCATTATGATTGGAAGAGGGAGACATTGTGAAACATAGGAACCTTAGAGGCTACAACACATCATTTCCCCATCCTGAATGGAAGCCTGCGCACACAGCACAGAATACTTTTTCAACATTTGTTAAGTAGGGTGCATTCTAAATGTACTGTACCTCCCAAGTCTTAAAAACCCACTGGCAGCCATCTCTTTGGCGCATACCTCTTTGTATGTGTGGACCGGGGCACTAATTCAATCATGGTATTAGAAATGTACTAGAAAAACCACACCTCGTTTTATTTCCTAATATCAGCCAGCCCTGGTGGACATGATGAGAAGCAGATATTGTGGTCAGAAGTTCCCTCTCTCACACATACCATTATGGTTAGCATAGCACTTTGTGTATCTTTGCCGGCTGCAGGATGTTCTCCTCCCTGTTAACTATACTGTGCATTCTCTTGCGGGGAGAGTGCACTATAGTTCGGGAACCACAGCACTACAAGGTAATGTATTAATCTCCATCTTGTGAAAATCAACGAATGAAATGAAGTTGAGAACCAGTGAAATCAATAAAGCTGCCTAACTTCTTAGATTGTTTTCTATGGGAGAGCAGCAGTTCTCTTCATCACAGAAGATAACTTCTTTCCCATTCCACCCTTTGGGTCTCCTCCCTCCCTACTCCCCACCTACATAAAATGTGGCTGAGATCTGCAAGTTATCCACCCCAGAATTGCACAAAGCTTTGGTGAGAATTGCACTAGAGATTTGGGTTGGGATGTCATCAGTATTCTGATGACACTT
Organism: Podarcis liolepis; assembly: GCF_965112155.1. NCBI lineage: Eukaryota > Metazoa > Chordata > Lepidosauria > Squamata > Lacertidae > Podarcis > Podarcis liolepis. The sequence goes on from NC_139554.1 coordinate 90,052,939, forward strand.
GGCTGCATCTTTTGTTTACATGTTTTGATTCCAGAACAGTGGTGTTTCTGAAAATAGTGATTAGCGTCAGAACTAAAGTGGATGGGGGCAACCAAACTTAAACCAGACATGATAGCAGTCCTGTTACTTAGAGGGTCTGGAATCATACAGAGTAAGCTGCTCTGGATAATGTTCCAGTCTCTTAGAGATCAGGATCACAAGTTGCATTTGCTTCTGGATGTCCCAAGTGGTGGGAGTGCTTTTTATCAGCTTTAGTTTGTATACCAGCAATTACTGATTTTTGCAAGTCCTTTGCCCACAGATTGTAGGCCATGTATAGTCTCTGTGCTATCAAAAAGTGGAGAAATTGGGTGGGTGGGACATACAGATGAATTATGCATAATGATCTACACCAGGTGAGTGGATCTGACATTTGCTGCTGCACTGCAACATGCTCAGGTAAACTGGGTCAAGCAACCATTAAAAATAAAAGTTAAGATGGCAGAGATGCCCACCCCTTCCAGTGCATAACCACGTCCTTTTTCTTTTCCCACATTCTGCAGGTTGGAGAATGAGCTTCTGAAATAGGAACCTTCTGTACTATTGGGCCTCCCATAAGATTTAAAACCCTGGATAATGAAAGTTCTAAGTCATGGGGGGAAACTCCATGAGTACAGAATCTCCCTGCTTTAAACGTTTGCCCTCATGCACCAGAGGGCATAGAGACAGATGGTAGGGAACCTTTGGCCCTCCAGACATTGCTGAACTGCAAGCATGACCAATGACCACAGGTGGTGGCAGCTGGTAGTTCAGGAACATCTGAAGAGCCAAAGGTTCCCCACACCAGGGGGTAGAGATTTGAGCTTTCCCTTGCTCTCCTTAGGTGTTTGTCATATGAAGAAACTGAACAGCCAAATAGAGTCAGTGAAGAAGGGTTTTCTTTGATACATGGTAACTTCATGAGATGATCATCATGAAATGTAATCAAAGGTTGCAGTTTTCCCAGTCTAGGTTGGGGAGGGTATTATAGCAAGGGTGGTGCTTTATCGTGTGTATTTGGGAAGGGTGCTGCAGGAAAATGGAAGTGAAAGATGTTACCGTAATAATTATTGTGACATGAAGAGTAAAAGAGAAGTGCTGTGTACTAAAGATTGTAAGGAGGATGAACAGAGTGAACAGAACACTTCCATTCTATTGCTTCTTAGAATTGTTGTTGTTGACATCAGTCTATCTTGAAAGACAATGGAGCGCACATCTGGGGGCAAAGCCAAACTGCCAGAGAATCACAGCTGTGGCTGTGGCTGCAGTAACTCGTAACTACTGCCTCCCACATTGTTTTTGCTGTGTTAGCAGCACCAAAGTGACCTCTCCAGGGCGCAAGCGTATGGACGTCTTGGGATAACATTAATTACATAAGATTGCCATCTGTATCCAGATCTTTTAAAAGCAACTGTGAAAAAGCATCTGCATTATTAGCATGCCAGCTTCATTGCAGATCAGGAAAAGCACACATCAGTGGTTGCCAAATTTGTGAGCTTTGTTTAAAAATGCAAATAATCACTTGCTTAGGTGTTCGTGGTTTGCCTAACAGGAAAAGGTGGGTACCACAAGATGGTTCACATTCTAGAAAATAATTGTGTAATATCTGAGAGGGTCTCAATCATAGATAGCACGGTGTTATGCTATTTATTTAAAGGATTATGCTCTGCCTTGAGCAAAAAGCCCTCAAGGTAGCATACATAAATCTTTAAAAGCATATGCAAATGCTTGACCAATCCATACACTTTGTGGGTTTTTTATTTTTTAGTGCTGGGTAGGAGCTTAAGGAGCCCTGCAGTTGTACTTTGGGGGGGGGGGCTGCATGGTGGATGGGACAGAGCCATAGGTGAATGGATATGACCCTTCTCTTTTCTAGTCATGCATAATTCAGAGGTTTCTGAGCACTCATCTCTCTATCCAGGCAAGTAAGAGGCATTGTCTCAGTTCAAGGACTTCATTCCAGCAAAGCAAAAGGACTTAGGGAGGGCCTAGATCAAAAACAGTGTGGGTTGTCCTGAGGGCTGCATCAAGAGGCTCCTAGGCCTAAAGTTCCCCACCCTTGCTGCAGAAACTTGCTTTGAATTGTTTGTGCCTAAAACCTTGTTTCCTTATCATATCCCATGTAGTGTGCCCCTGATCGTTGATTTACTGGATAACAAGGAATTGTTGGAAACTTGTATTGACAATACTACTGATTTTCCTCCTGCCGGAGGGTCAGCTGAAGCGTTGGAACAAACAGGGCTTGGCTTCACTCTTGTTGGCACAAAGGAGCAACCCTCCGACAAGGCGGATCCTCTTGGTAAGGAAATGTCTGGTAGAATGGGAGTTACTGGGACATTTAAAATACCTGCTTACTTGTCTGTGATACTGCAAAGTATCTGATGTGTATCTGGAAAGTATCTGGAACGCTTTAACGTTCAACAAGAATTGTGATCCTTCCTAACCTCCCAACGTGAGCTTATCTGCAACAGACCGCAGTTCTTAACAAAACAGTAGGATTTCCAGATGCTTCCAGCTGGTGCATATGCAATAATAAGTATGGTTGCACAGACGATGTTAAAAAAAACAGATAAATTACAGGAAAGTGTAATCCTGGTTTTAATAATTGACAGAAATGACAAAAGATTTTCAGAGCACCATTCCAGTCTTAGGTTGACTTATATCCTATCTCTATTTGAGCAGGTGAGGATGCATCATTGAAACTCAAGCGGCTGGAAGCAGAACTCAACCCTTTGCTGGTTTCCCAGTCCAACATAAACATCAGTAAACAGGTACTGAGTATTCATTCCTCCCAAAGTTACTGAGTGTAAAGTTTAGGTTTCAGTGAAATTTGTTACTTTCCTGCTCTTTAGCCCTGCCTATATTCTGTTTTTGGAAAACCCCTGTAAAAGCTGACTAGATGCATGTGTGAATATGATAGAAATTCTCTGGGATCTTCCTGAATAACCTAGACTGGTTTACAGTCTGAGAGGTAGCAGTTGGCACCATATCTTGTTGGGAATACAGCTCCTTTAATTGAGAACAGATTTCCTCCTAAGACAGACAGCTTCTTGCAGGACAATTTCAGCCCCAAGGAGTCTCCATGCTAGTGCATGAGAAAAACTCCAGGTTACTGGCTCCCTGACCAAACAGAAGAACCAAGTGCATTTCCATGAGTGATGTGGAGCTGAACATCTGCTCCCACTCTGAGGCCCAGGTCATGTTCTCTAAAATAATTCACATGCAACAATCCGTCTTAGCAGCATCAAGGAAATACTGTATGCGCTGACAAGGTCCACTAGATGCCAGCAATTCATGGGAACACAGGGGATATTTTTTCGTTCCCTGTGCTCATGCAAGTCACCATCAGAAACTTTTGGGGTTTCAGCAATTCACAACACACTTTTTTCTTTTGCCTGGTTTGGTGGGGATTTTGGTGCTTTAAGTCTACAAACAAGCATGTTAGTGTGACCCTTGTCATCCAGCTGCATGCATACCTTCTGCAACCAACAAACAGATTATATCAATGGGGGAGAGGGAAACTAACATCATATTCCTCCTCCACTGTTCTTGGAATCAACTCCAGCACAGAATCTTCTTTCTTCTAGCTAGCAGTGATAATGAAGGAAAGCCTTTGACTAGTTACTCCTCCATCATTCCTAGATCTAGCTAAAACTCAACAACAGCAGACAGAATCCTGCATGGCTTTCTAATCATTTAATTGCTGTGAGACCACCGTGGGAGCCAATTTTTGGTTGAAAAGCAGGATGAAAAGGCAATGAGCTAATAAATAATGGGTCTTTTTTTGCTCGCTCTTTAGTTGGCAGGAGTAGCAGAGCATTGTAGCTTACTGAGAGTATTGAGGAACATGCAGGTCCTCATGGTTTTTTCTGTTTTCTGGCCTATGTTGAAGCACCTCACAAGGAAAAAGTAGTTACTTCTGAATGCTCACGTTTTCCTCAATGGCTTTCATCTGCCTTGTGCACAGTTCATGGCTAGTGTATTATAAAGATTACACAGTCTGTAAGAAGATTAGCCTTGGGGTTCTTTTCTGATGGCTCTTCCTCATAAACAGAAGTAAACACACTCAATCCTGATCAGTGTCTAAGTCTGTTTTTTATTGTGCTTCAGCTTTAAAAAATGAAGAAAACAAGACCTCAAGTGATTAAGGAAATGAAGGTGTCTCAAACGATAATTAAACTAAAAATATGCGGACCCCCATGAGTATAGGTTATTTGTTCAACTTATGTATTCAGTTTATATTAACAAACAAATGCCATATGAATAGAACTAATGATTTTGTGCATGTTGGTACTTGCATAAACTAGGTTCTGTGTTAGGGAGTCTTACACTGTGATTTAAAAGTGTGGAGGGTTATAGCTGCCTTTGCATAACTGATGTGTGGATTTTTCAATATCAGACTATCCTATGCAGGGAACCCTTAAATCCAGAACAGATCACCATGTACTTAACCTGTTTTGTTACCATTAAATGGATTCTTTTAAGAGTGCCAAGTTATGTTTTCTTTTCCTCAGTGAAGGTGCAACTCATTTAAGCTTTATAAATCATCATTTCCTTTGCACCCAGAAGCACAAAGTAACACAGGAACCCTGTGTTACCCGCTGCCGTTTCAAATGCTTACAAAATTGTGAATTTAATGCTCATATACAATAATGCAGATGTGGCCTAACTTAATTGTAGCTTTTAAACTTTTTAGAAAAGTTTTTTTGCAGAAATGCTTGTATGTTTTATTTCATTTTGTACCTTTTTCCATAGGCTGGGGGTGGCTCCACAGCCATTTGTAGCGTCTGTCCCTCACTGCTCAACTTATTTCCTTCCCACACTAACCTTAACCCTCCTTATGTACAAAATATTCATATAGCAAATAAGCAATTGTACCCGAGGGCTAAAACTTGCTAATTTTCTGGACTTCTCAAAATGGTTTAATATTTTACTATTACTTATGATAGCATAATGTAGGGATAATGCTGAAGTCTTGTGGGAGGACAGACCTTCCAACAAGCTCAGCAACAAGATGAGAACCACAAACCATTGGCTCTCTATTTAGCTGTAGAGGTTTTATCTCACTGCAGTGGGTCCTATAACTTCCCCCCAAACGGCATTCTGAAATACCTTCAGATTCCTTTCATAAACTGATGATGCAAATAGTTTAAAATTCAGTTTGCTTTGCCAGCATTTATTTTCTTGCGTTAGGACGGCAGTGAAATATTTTGTTGGAAAATAATCTCCCTGTTTCATGTTTGAAACTGTAGTATGAATGGCCCTATTCTTACAAGAGAGTTGCTGTTGTTTTTGGCAACTTGCTGGACTGGAAGCTTGCAAGGTTGGCAGTGCCAAGATCTAGACAATCATGCTGGCACTGAAGGGAGCAATTAATTTCTAAATGCACAGGCATTCCAGTTTCTTGAGTTTCTGGAATGTAGGGAACAATGCAAGTAAAACTTCATTAGTGATTTTTTTTAAAAAATGGTATTTTGTAAGATAGATACCGAGCAGTAGGTGGAAAAAAGTAGCTTGAAAACATGACTAAACTCCATAAACACACCCACAGCTGGAGAAGCACATCAGAACGACTCTGATGCTCCTGGGACCAAGTCAGCTCTTCTGAGTCCTGCCTTCTCTCTGGAACCCTTTGTGGATGAGTTCACTTTTAAGAGCATTCTACAGGGGAGGGGGTAATTGTTCTATTGAAATCCAACTCTTGGAAGATTAAATACAACAGCAGACAGATTAAATAATCTGGACTTCGCTCAGCAACCATTGTCTCTACAAATCACTCTAATTCTGGTTGGAAGGCAGAAAGAAACCAGAGAGGCAAAAAGAATATTGCCTCTCCCCATTTGGACATCAACAAGGAAGAGGAGGGAGCTCATTTGGATAAAATAGTATCTTAACAGGAAATGGATTTTTAATGTGGAGGTAAAATTGGAAAATTACTTTTTGCTACAAGCATTTACAAAGTTTATGGGAATCAAAATTTCCCCCCCTCACCCTGGCCCCAGTACCTTTTATTTTGTTTATTTATCAATACTTTATCCCACCTTTGCTCCCAAGGAGCTCAAGGCAGCATATACAGTTCTTTCTCCCTATTTTATCCGCACAACAACCCTTAGGTAGGTTAGCCTGAGAGACTGTGACTGGCCCAAGATCACCCAGTGAGTTTCATGGCTGAGAAAGGATTTAACCCTGGTCTCCCAGGTTCAACACTCTAACCACTATACCATACTCACTCTCTGTGTTTCCCTTTTTATCCCAGTTGTATAGCTGCACTAATAAGCATGTGTTAATGAGCATGTGCCCCTCCGGTTTGGCTCTGGTTTCTTAATACAGTGTGTGTTCCAAAACATTAGCAAGCAAACTTTGTTCCTAGTCAGAGCTTTTGCAAAATGCTCCAAATTGTATATACCGTATTTTGCGCCCCATAGGACGCTCCGGCCCATAGGACGCACCTAGTTTTTTTTGGGGGGGGGAATAAAGAAAAAAAATTTATCCCCCCCCCAGGTGTGGGGCTGGAAGAACCAGGTCGGGGAACAGTGGGAAGGCACGCTCTGCCTCCCCGCTGTCCCCCGAGCTTGTGGGGCTGGCGATGGGAAGAAGTGCGCTGATCCCAGGACTGCAGGCAGCTCTGCACGGCCACCGGGAGCGGGGCGGACCTTAGCGCCCCGCTCCGGATGGCGGCGCAGAGCTGCGCTGGTCCCAGGACTGCAGGCAGCTCTGCGCAACCCTCTGAGCCGGTCTCCCGAGGGTTGCGCAGAGCTTCCTGAAGCCTGGAGAGCGAGAGGGGTCGGTGCGCACCGACCCCTCTCGCTCTCCAGGCTTCAGCGAAAGCCTGCATTCGCCCCATAGGACGCACACACATTTCCCCTTCATTTTTGGAGGGGAAAAAGTGCGTCCTATGGGGCGAAAAATACGGTACTGCTTTTGAAACCACACATCTCTGAGTGCACAGGATTTTCTCCAGTACACTGTATTCAGTCCTGCTTGTCTGTTTGAAGCGTAATTATTTACAGGTTCTGGTTTTGTGACCCCCGTTTGTGTGTCCTCTGTGCTGCTCCCGGTGGCTATTAATCTACCTAGATTCTCCCTAGAGAGATGCTGCTAATTAATGCACCTCTGTCACTTTGTAGCAGGAGGTGGTGAAGCTGACAGAGAAATGTCTCAACAATGCCATTGAGAGCCCAGTGAGTGCCTCTGTACGGCTGCCTCCAGACATCAAGAGCAACATTCTGAAGGCCCAGGCCGAGGCAGTGAACAAGGTAAGTGTTGTAATCCAAGCATTTGCCATTGGGATCAGTAAATGCACATTTCTGCAGTATTTTCTTTGAGTGACTTAGATCTTGCTAATATTCCTTGTGCCTGGTATGCAGATATTTTTTGTGGCTCCAGTTTTTGGAAGGCTAAGAAAATCCTGAGGGTGAAACTAATCTCTGTCGTCTTGCGCCCTCCCACTTTCTGTCTGTGGCTCTCATAGAATATTGATGAGTAGAGCTTTCCATTGCAGATGGCGTGCAAACCTTTTTCTCAGCAAGTGGTGGCTTTTTTTTTTTATTTAGCATGAGAGAACCGTCCTTTGGCCCGTCACACCTTTCCACATGGTAGTGTAGAATTTTTCTTCTTTGCTGCTCCCCTCCATTCTAAAAGTCTTGCAAAATCTGCAGGTTGGAAGATTTGTTCTTGCTCATTCTTTTTATTTTCCCTCTTGATAAAAAATACCCTCGCAGAATAAAATGTCTATCTGATCTATGGGCTTCACCTGACCGTACTTTGCTTTGGGGCAGAAAGATGTAATTACTGATAACAAAAAGAGCTGTGGAATACCTTTCTTTCTTTATTAAATAAACATTTTGACTGGAGTCGATGATGCGCATTTGCTGTTAAAATAGTTTCCTGAAAATCTGATGGTTCAAGCTCTCTGTCCCCTTGTCATAACTGGACCTTATAAGTCACAGGTGCTGCCACATAAAAAGTTGCTGCATTCTCTAATTCTCATTTCCAAAGCTGTCAGTTTAATATTACTCAGGAAATTATATTTAACAGGCACACTGTAGGATTCAGAGCCCAACTTGACTTTCAGATCACAAGTGATTGAATACGAATAAGTACTTGGGGTCATACTTGATGTGCTCATGCTATACAGAAGCATCAAAGTGAGATATCTCTGAATGCTAAGCAGGCTACAAGATACAGTATGGTTTTCTATCTCAGTATCCTTTCTGTGCAGCCTGGCTCCCTGCTGGTTTTGAAAGTGTAATAACTTTTGTTAATCAGGGCATTTGGAGATAGCTATGGGGAGTGAGTGATTTGTATCTGCCTGTTTTTGATGCAACTATTTTGACCTTGCTGTGTGGTTGGTGTTTTGTTTTTGTTTTGTTTTTTGTCTTTCTTCCTTTTATTGTGGAGCTTAGTATTATACTTATTTTGTATTGTAAACCACTTTAGAAAGCCTAATAAGATGCAAAGGTGGTGTTTAAATTTTAAAATAAATATGTATTGGTATACGTTGTCCATGTAAAATGGGACTGTTTCAGTTCTGATCATTAGAACTCTATTCTGTTTCCTTTTCACAGTAAGCATGTAGCCTGTCCTTGACCTGTTGCAGCGGAATGGCCTTGCTTTTTATAAAATCATAAATCTCTGCAAAATTCTCAGTTTCTAAAGTGTTCTGTTATGTCTCTTTTCTTTCAGGTCATGAGGGAGGACAGCATGTCTGGCAACAAGAACACCAACCTTCAAGATGCTGCTGGCAGGTATAGGCACTGAGGGTGAATTGTGCTGAGGGATTCAGGTATAACTGCGCTCATGGCAGTGTGGGCAGTTTGCTTCAGTTACTCTGTGAATCAAGAAGCCACATGGGAAAGGTTCCCATAAAACTGGAGTTAGCTGGTAGTTTAGAAAGATGTTATCATGAATGCTTAATTTACAAGTAGGCTTGACTGCTTGTCCCTTGAATTCATGAACCCAATGAAAGTGCTTAGCCCTTTAAAGAGAGAGAGAGAGATTACTTTTCCTCATTACTAGATTGGGAACCTGAGAGAGGGAGGATATCACCACCTGGCCTACAGATCAAATGCAAGTATATGGAGGGTAGAGGAATTCCCATGGCTTAGTGTCACTTCTTGGCTGCCCTTCTGAGAGGCAGAAAAGGAATTAGTTTCAGTGCACTGGTGTGTGATGTAAATGCCATGGGAAGTCCTGGCACCAGCAACTCTTGGCTTCCCGCAGGCTAAGGATTTGCAAAGATTTTTGTCTGCTAAATTGGTACTAGATTGGGTGCATAAGATGGAAAGAGAGGTGGAATTCTGCAATTCTCTAATCTTGCACAGCTCCAGTGTAGAATTCAGTATCCTGAGAATGTTCGCTTTAGTTTTAAAATACTCTGTTTCTATCCACTCAGGCTGTGGGGATCTGTTTGAATGCATGTGGGCAATTATATGAGTGTGGCATTCTTATTCCACCTAGCATAGAAAGCTGCCTTACACCAAAACACAGTGTTTTCCTGTGTAGCCTAGTATTACCCATTGTGATTTAACAGCAGCTGCCCGGGGTCTCAGGCTGAGATACCTCCCCTGCTATTGGATTCTTCTAGCTGGAGATGACAGGAATTCAACCAGAAATCACCTGTATGTGCTCCCACCACTGTTCAGGGCGGTGCTACGTTTATTGTCAGAACAATCCTCTGAGGCAAGCTAGGCCAAGCACGTGTGACTGGCCCAGGGCCACACAGGAAGCTTCGTCACTAAGAGGAGATGTGAGCTTGATTTTCCATGGTCATAATTGAATGCTGCTCAACTCTGCCATACATATAGCTCTCTCGAATGTGTACTCTTTCCCTCTGTTGTCGAGCAGAAGCGTAAAAAATTATGCAGAATAAATTGGTTCCTGGTATATCTATCTATATACAGTCAACTTTATTTCATTTGCCCAGACTTACTTCTTCCTACGTCTAGCAGAATTATGCTTTATTGAAATCTAGTAAAGGTAAAGGGACCCCTGACCATTAGGTCCAGTCGTGGCCGACTCTGGGGTTGCAGTGCTCATCTCGCTTTATTGGCCGAGGGAGCCAGCATACAGCTTCCGTGTCATGTGGCCAGCATGACTAAGCCGCTTCTGGCGAACCAGAGCAGTGCACGGAAACGCCATTTACCTTCCCGCCAGAGCGGTACCTATTTATCTACTTGCACTTCGTGCTTTCGAACTGCTAGGTTGGCAGGAGCAGGGACCGAACAACGGGAGCTCACCCCATCACGCGGATTCGAATAGCCGACCTTCTGATCAGCAAGTCCTAGGCTCTGTGGTTTAACCCACAGCACCACCCGTGTCCTTATTGAAATCTACATTGCACTAAAGCCTTGGGCGCATGGTTGAAAATAGCCTAAAGCAGTGTTTCCCAAACTTGGGTCTCCAGCTGCTTTTAGACTACAACTCCCATCATCCCCGACCACTGGTCCTGCCTAGCTAGGGATGTTGGGAGTTGTAGTCCCAGCAACAGCTGGAGACCCAAGTTTGAGAAGCACTGGCCTACACCTTGGCTTTTTATTGCTAATGCAAAGGTTTGTTCACTGGAGAATAGTGGCAAAGGTGGTATGATTTATATATATGAGATCTTAGAATTCCTATGACATGCTCATAGTCAAACTTTTGGGTCTGGTTTGTTCAGGAGCATTCTTCTGTCTGGAAAAGTTCAGAACAGCCCTCTGAGAGCCCACAGCCCCGTGTTCCAGGAGTCGAGAGAGAGGCTGAAAGTGATTCCTATCTCCAATGCCTTCATTCCGTAAGTCCTTTGGGAGGGAATATTCTTAAGGCAGGGAAACAGCAGGAAGATTGCTTAGAGATTAAGTCTAGGAAAGAATAAAACAGCTCAGCATTTGAGTGGCTCACTCAGTTAATCCTAGCAATTTCTAGCCAGGTTAGTCATTTTGCTTGTCTGCCAGAAACCCAGGAACAATTAGTATGGCTTATTCACAGTCTAAACAATCAATACTAGAGGAACAGAACTCAACGTCTTAGTGGAGTGCTTCCTCTTGGGCACTGTTGCTGTCCATCCAGCTCCGTGACAGTGTTGCCATCCTATTTATAACACAAAATCAATACAAGAAATAATTTTTAAAGGCATTATAAATTCGGTTTTGCATTTCTTCACAGCCTTTTCAGTTGTGGCACCCAGAATATGGAGCAACCTTCCATCACTGTATGCTTTGAGAAAAGCAATGAAAATAGTTTTATTTCTGTGAGTTTTTTCTGGGTAATTGTTCTTTTTCATGGATTCCACCACATCTACTGGTCTGAAATTTGATTGTAGCTACTCCTGGATTTTTGTTTATTAGCCACCTTTATGTAGAAAAGTGGATAAAAAGCCTTAGGAATAAAATAAAATAAAATCTTAAGCTCCCTTAGCTTTCTGAAGAGGACCAGTTGTTGTTTCAGCTGTAGCCCTGCACTACTTAGTAAAGGGCAATATCTAAAGATAAAAGATTATGGTGGTGTGCTTCAGGGCATATTAGAATTGCTTCATTCTAGCTGCATCATTGCTTACTTCCATGGAAACCAATATGCTAATGAAGAGTCTTCGTATCTTTACTAATTGAGTTCTCTCATACATTCACTGAATACTCTTCTCATGGCTTATGGTTGGAATTATAACCAACTCTGCTGTGCCCCTAATTTGCTCATTTGTTTTGTTTTGTTTCTAAACCATTAGTCCTTTATTTAATAACATGGTCCTTGCTGAGTTTGCAAAAGGCAAAGTGTTCCTCTCTCTCCTCCCCTTCCTCCTGCCTTTTTACTGATTGATACAAATTTTTACACCCTGTAAACCCAAAGAACTGTCACATCTGAAGTTTCACTGCTGGGAGAAATAGGATCAAAGAATCATTTGTGCATAAGAAGGAATGAAATGATTGCATGCGAGAGAATGTAAAAATACAATATCAGTTAAGACAGTTGTATGAAACCACGGCGATTATCCATCTTTTCATGACTTCATATGTTAAATAGATCTCTGAAAGCATTGTTGCCATATAGATTGTCCTTTTTGCATGTGCCTGAGAGTGGACAGAGCTTTTGGCATCCTCTTATCTGGCCATTACTTGGATTCCTGTAAAGGAGTCTGTGCTGAATACTCTGGAATAATGTCTTTTTGCAGCCATCTGTCCGCAGCACAATGCATTTTAGGGGGCTTGCCTGAGGCAGCAGGTGCTAAGATGCTGTCGTTCACATGACAAAAGACTTCAAAGGCACCCTTTGCTCCCAGGCAATAATCTTTTCTTTGCCATGAGGCACAGTGATCATTTGTCATGTCTTCAGATTGTTTGTGAAGAGCAATACTGGTTATTTTGCACATGCTGTGCATGATGGTGGACGTGTTTTCATCTTGCAGGAATGAATTAAATGAGGATAATGCTGCCTCTAGCCCTGAGGATTCTTTGAGTCCTCCTAATCTGGCTCCTACAGAGGAGGCTGCTATTGTAAAGGTATGTTGTATCTTTGTGGGGACTAGTGGGTTTTCCAGCAGGAGTCAGTTACAATTGCAGCACAGAAGAGTAGGGGCTGCATACAAAACACTTAGTTGTGCATTGAAACATGCAGCAACATTCCTTTTCTAACTGCAGCGTTTCTTGATTCACCCAGACACTTTGGCTTTGTTCAGGCATACCATTAAGCCATAGCTAAACATTACTGTGTGTATGAACTGTATGCACTCCCCATCTCGTCTCTCTCTTATTCAGGGAAAGCCCAAGAAGATTGGGTGCGTCTACTTCTGTTTCTAGCTAACTGCAGTTTATTATGTATGATAAATTCCCCCAGGGGAAGAGGGTTCAAGCCCAAGGCTCATGCAAGATACTCATAAGAACATAAGAAGAGCCTGCTGGATCAGACCAAAGTCCCATCTAGTCCAGCATTCTGTTTTTACAGTGGCCACCCATATGTGTATCAGCAGCCCACAAGCAGGAACGGAGCACAACAGCACTCTCCACACTTGCAATCCCCAGCAAACAGAGGCATATTGTATTCTGACAGTGGAGGTGGAAACAATAGCTATTGTGGCTATTAACCATTGGTACCTTTATCCTCCATTGATTTGCCAAATCGTTTTAAGCCATCCAAGTTGGTGGCCATCTCTACCTCTTGTGGGAGCAGATTCCATAGTTTAGCTGTGCACTGCGTGATGTTTAAAATTATGGACAAGCTAGGATTTTGAAAGCCTTCCATAAAAGTCACTATTCTCTCAAACTGAAGAGCTTGTGTATAGGAAACCTTCTTTACATGTGGTTTGAGCTTCCCATTGCATGCAGTTTAGGTTAGCAACAGTGGGATTCTTTGCTACTGTATTTTATTGTTTCAATGGCTTAATGAAAAGTGTATTCTTGTATACCAAACCAACATATAAGAGGAATAGATTCACAAGCTTCATCCTCACAACTTGCAGCTTTTTCAAAAGTGGATGAGATAGTAGAGGGGGAAACCAGCAGTTCCACCCGGTGACAGATTGTAATTTAATTAACTTGTGTTTTGCAGAACTCTCCAGAGGACTTAGAGATTTTGTTAACATCACAGGCAGAGAATCTAATTGACTTTACAGAAGCCATGCCTCGGGTAAGAGTGGAAATTAAATGGAACTCAATGATTTCATTGTGCTGTTGATAATTTTAGAAGGAAAACATGATTGATTTATGCTTCCATCATTTGCACACAAGGCATCTGTAGTTGCAGTTGATACTTGTCTAAGCTGGTTTCTCATGTAATAATTCTTTTCTAAGTGAGCCTTTGGGCTAGTTGAGTTACATTAGAATCCTGTACTACATGTGCATGCAAGCAAAATTCTGGACTGTCTGCAAGTCCTGCCTAGGCAGTAATTTTTTTCTGCCAGCCCATGACCCTCCTTTCTTACTGGTATCTTTAAAACCTTCCTTTGAGCCAAACAAGTATCTGACAGAACAAAATGTCTACACGTGGCGAATGTTAAGAGAGCCGTTGAGAATTACATTACATGCAAACCAATGGAAGGAATGAGTCCCACTGCAGCTGGGTGGTTTTGGAATAATTTTCTGATATGAGCTTGCTTCATTTTAAGAAATCTGATACAACTATTCTGTGATTAGTACTTAGAGTAGAACCCACTCTCCTGATTCTCCGTGAGTGAAGAAACAAGCCATCTGTCTGCTCTCTTGGCTTCCCTGGGCTCCTTTGGAGAATAGGGTGCCACCATTCATTCATTCATTCATTTCCTTTTCCGCCAGGGATTTAAGGCTATGGGTAGTCTCTTCAACCTCAGTGATGTATAGAGAACATGGCTACCTCTTGGGATAGCCTTTCTTCTAGCCCTAGGCGTTTTAAGGAGGGGTACCAGTGATACTGCCTGTGCTGCTGTTCAGCTATGTGATCTCTTTGACGTAATGAGGTGATAAAAGAGAGGGGAGAGCAGTGGAGAGCCTTAGGAGAGCAATAGACAAACACTTCCTATGTCTTTCTGTGTTTCTAAGATCATTTTTGCTTCTGGGTTTTAGGTGTCTTCACCACCAACAGTTTTGCCCAGGTGGTTGGTGCCAGTAAGTATATTCACTAATTCTTCAAAGTGATATATATGCTTTTATTTTTAAGCATGCATTCAGGTGATTGTTTTAAAAATGACTCACGCCTAACCAATAGTAACAGTAACTGAACAGTATATTTTAACCTAAATCATGGAAGTCCCTTTTAAAAAAAGAAAAGGCTTTACTGTGGTTCTGTGCAATAAATTTCTCAAAACCCATCACTTATATTTCATAGCACTGAAGATAAACTGCTTTTGCCATTCTCATTTCATCAGTGTTTCCTTTTAGTGTTTGTGACAGTTATGGTGCCTTGGGAGCCTAGCTCTACTCCAAAGCAGCTGTGCTGTCTCTATATTCAGGGTTTTCCTTCTAAAGTAGATGCTAGGGCAGTGGCAGGCAAGAGACAGTGACATTTCATCATCATGAGAAGACAACATCTGATGATATGGGCAGCTCCTCTTACTCATCTTCACAATGCTGTCTTCTTCAGTGACCAGAAATAACCCTTCCTGGCAAGTTCAGTATTTCCTTCCTCTGCCCTCCACCCTTGCAAATTACCTCCATGACTTTTGTCATCCAGAGTTTGGAAATAAGCCCAGCTGGGAAAACAAAAACAAGGTTGGGGCACTTAGCCTTCTTCCAGCCCATCGGTCCACCTCTGTAAGCATCTCCCTGTAACTGCAGTATCTTGACAAACACATTTTTGGGACCGTGTACTTGAGGGAATACATGGACCAGGTTGCTTTGTGTGACCTTACTGACCTTCCTTTGGTTTTCATTCTGTAGAGTGGACTGGTTTCCAATGGGCCTTTAGGGAATGATGTTGCCTTATCTCTTAAGGCAGTGAAAGGCAGCACTGAGGCACTGACCATCTCTGCTGGCTCCCCACCTCCACTTTACTCGCCCGAAATCATGCCCAGGTAAGTCTTTTCTCCTTGCTCCTACATTGGGTTAAGGGAATGCTATGCTACTTGAATTCTAATTTGAATCTTATTTTATTTCATGTTGGCGAGGGTGTTTTTTTACTAGTCCAGTTCTCCTATTAAACACTGGGAAGCACAATAATAGTTTGCAATTCACTATTCTTTTACCAAGCGACTTTTACCAGTGGCTTTCTGTCAGTCTTTGGGGCTCAAATTTGTCAGTCTATGTAACTGCTGCTGCATTTCAAAGAAATGCATGTACTACTAGGGCATTTTGTCGGAAGTTAGCATTGTAGGCATTCCGCTTATCAGCATATGCACTTCACTGCAGATACTAGTAAAGTTTTATCATTGTTGGCTGTATGTGGCAAAGATGATTCTACCAATAGTGGGCAGCTCTTAATTTGATCATTTCAATATTTACCCTTGGTGTTTCCCATGTAAAATAACACTGCATTGGCTCTGATAGATATGAATTACCTTACCTCGTTTGGAATTGTTTGCTCTCCCATCAGGTTATTGAATTGATTGGCTGAGTTCATTCAGTTGCAGGACCCCTCTTCTGAGTAGGACCCTCCCCTTAAATCTCCCACACAGATTGTGTGTTGCTTTCATTTCAGCCCTGCTGCAGAAGATGTTACAACAAGGCCGAAATGTTTACTTACCACTGAACTCTGAGCTTTGACAGAGTCTCATCTTCCTAGCATCTGCAACGTACTCCTGAAATGGACTTAACCTGGAATTGACCCATGCTCAGACCATGGTTAAAACAAAATGCCTGGCAGTTTTACTGTGGATTCATGCAACTGGAAATCTAGTATGAAGAGCTGCTGGGAAGCCTGAGCACCTTTTGTAAAGTACACTGGAACACACATTCTGTCGCGTAATGAAATCTGCAAGGTTTCCATCCACAGCAGTGCTTTTGTCTGCTTATAAAGCTTCTTGCTGCTTTAGGGGTGTAAATAAAGTCATCACTGTGATGAACGAGTTAGTAATGGGGAGGATAGGAACTTCTAAGGCCACCTGCTGGTGGTTGCTATAAAAAGCAAGTAGTGCTAATGGTGTTTTTATAGAGCAAGCTCTTCTTTCTTAACATCTCCTTTGAATCCTCTTTTGTACTGATATCTGTCAAATGTTCTTGGCCTTAATCCACTTTCTAGACTTTGCACTTTTGCTCACCATGTATGAAAGAAACTGAATATGCAGCACCTCTATAGGTTACCCAACTGGCAGGTTCCGCTCTCTCTAGTCAAAGAAGCAAAGCAATTTTCTACCAAACACTTTTAGGCTACCATAGTGTGTGAGTGTAACTGTTCCACATTTTGTCCCATTCTCTATAACGTGTCTAAAATACTGCTAGTGTGTAAACTTCTGCTGCAGAAGAGCTTCAGAATGGAAAGGCATGTTCCCTTGCGGCTTTTCACTGGCTTCTGTTTGGAAAGTTCCTTCCAACGAAACTGAAAATTGTTTTAAGGTATGTTCTATGAACTTGTCAATAGCTGATTTCTGTACTATAAGTACAGACTAATTAGAATTACTGCCTTTTTCCTATGTTCCACTACAATTTTTTTCCTTCAAATGAGGTTGCAATTGGCAGGTTTTACATCTTGATTTTCTAGTCTAGTCTAGAATGTGTCTAGAATGTGTTCAGACACATTCCAGTAGTTCACCTATCTTCTTCAAATTAGACCAGTGACTGGACATTTAGTGAAAGAGTCTCCCTCAGTATATTGAAGTGCTAATAGTTTTGGACCAGTGGGGAAATCTTTTTCTACTACAAACTCAGGGAAATTGCTGTTCATTCGTGGAACTACGTGAATCCCAAGTTTAACTCATGCTTAGCATTTTTTTGTTTGTGGACCAATTTCTCCATGGGCATTGAGAGCGAACAATAAAACTTGGTAGGACACAGTTACTGGTTAGGACACGATTCTATTGTTAATGTTCAAAAAATAACTTTATTCTTTTGGTTTTCAAAAAAGACAAAAAATGTAGAAATGTGATCATCTTTATCTTCCCAAAATGGCTCTCAACTCGCTGCCCAGTTGGAAGGGTAGGTTAAAAGAATTGAAGCAAGTTCACTTAAACTTGATTTATTTAGTGTTGTATCTGTTTCAAGAAAACATTTTATGGTGCAAGAAACCTTCCTTGTTTTGGGGGTGGGTTGACACAGGCTAATGAACCAATACACTATGAACAGCTTGATCACCCTTCCCTTTCCCCATTCTTTACTTGTTAAATGCTGCTTCTGAAATAAGAGCAGTTGCAATGCTTTTTATCTGTAGCATTGTGAGGATCGAATTTCATTTTTAAAGTATGCTCTGAGTGTAGATTATCAGCAAACTGGAGAAGAAACTGCCTAAACCATTTCAAACAATCTGGAGGTAAAATCCAAATCACCTCATGAGTTTTATCAGTAATTTTAACAGAAGAGTGTATTTTAGATGCTACAGTAATTATTTTTAATATACCCCCGATTACAAGAGAGTGGAAGTAGAAGAAAGGTTAATAAACGGTTTCCTATCTAGAATGTTAGTGAAACTTCCTTGAGTTTCCTAGATTGCAGGTATAGCTAGTTTCTAAAATGTTGCATGTTAGGGTTGTTAGAGAATGACTACTGAACAACAACAAAATTTGTGTTGCTCTGTGTGATTTAGAGTCCTATGCAAGCCAAGCCAAAAACAAAGGAAAAATGGAGAGATGCTCAGATGTAAGAAATTGTTCTCATTTCCACTACTGTAAAATTCTGAATTACTAGGAAGTCTTAGACTACAATATTGCTGACCACTATAGCTATCAAATGTATTTTTAAAAATATATAGCCAAAATTGATTATTCATTTGACTGATGGAGGAATACTGTGCAAGACACAGATCTCATGATCTATATTTATATTTTATTTAATGGTGAACCTACATGACTTGCAAAGTAGACAGTATTTTTCCTAGAAACAAATGCCTATTCCTGATCACAGTAAGAAACTGGGTATGGTATATAGCCCTTGTTATTGCCATGCAGTTCATGATGAGATGTCATCAGTATTCAATGGTTGCGTTGTACAAAAGAAATAATGCTTATTGTGTCATGCAAACACTGTCATATGAAAGCTGCAGTTATCACAGAGGGAACACAGTCTTTCATAAATGCAATATGTGTTAATGGAGGTGAGCAGTAAAGTTGCTCACCTGAACATTTGGCTATAAGACACTGGCTTTAGGGGTTAATTAAGGTTGACGGCATATATGCAGATTACTGTTACCTGATGTTAGAAGGATTGTGCTGGTTGAGAGCAACCACTATATTGAGAAATGCTTGGAAAGTAGCTTTTGTTCTGCCTATTGCAGGGGTGTGGAACCTGGTGCCCTTTAGATGTTGCTGGACTACAAATGGGGTTGGAGACATCTGAAGAGCCACAAATTCCCCAGCCCTGGCCCAATGCATGCAGAATTTCACTTTTGTTTACAGCAACTGATCATAAACTAGTTCATGGGCTGACCATGCTTAGAGTTCATACATTTACCAAATGGCAATTCTATCTACATGCTAAAGGAATAAGTGCCAGCCTTGGCCTCCAGCTCCCCAAACTAGTAATGTGTGAAGCAACAGCTTTAGATGGAGTCCTATACATGTGTAAAGCCAATGGAGAATCATGCCTCTGTGTAGTAGAGTCTATAGACCACACATCTTGTATGTTACAGTACATGCACAGTAGAGTTTGTAAGGAGGCTCACTCCTATCTATCTATCTATCTATCTATCTATCTATCTGGTGAGCTAGACATTGTGTTTCACTAGTGATTATGGCTGTTTTGTTCTCTGGTGCAAACACTGAATATCAACAGTCATCCTCCTGGAGCAAAATGTTCAACTTTTTTCTTACTGTGAAATTGATGGCCCTGGGGGAGGTATGGCATTCCGCATGCATCAGAGAATAGGGAGCATTCTACTGCAGCACCCCCAGCAGAAAGGTTTGGTGACTGATTTGTTTATCCTCTTACTTCCCTCAACTGGACAATCTTACTTTAAAGTATGTAAGATTTATTATTTTGAGTTAGAGTATTTTGTTTGTTTTTAAAAAATCACACCCACTAACTGCTGTATTTGTAATTCTTTTTAAATGATGTAGAGCTTGACACTAGCTCTGAGTATAACTTATTTGTTTTTTTAAGTATTATATATAAGGAACACTGTGTTTCATGGTAACATATATAAACTGTGCTACAGTAACTGCAGTGAACTGAACATCTGTATATGGGAACTGTGATTTGTAGTCCACTTGGAATCAGTCACAAACTGTTGTAGTTTATTTCTAAATATAACACAACTGTGCAAAATGACTGCCTCTATCTGTTTTTCTTTTACAATAATTTTGCAATGTGCAAACAATCTGCTTCCTTCCTGCATTTTTGCCTGTCCCTAGCAGCCCCCCTTATCTTGGGTGAAGTTCTGTGTTTCTCATACAGAACTGACAACACACTATTTTCTGCTGACCTCTCATATGAATGATACCAAGTAATAGTTGCACCCAAACAGAGAAGTTCAGTCTTAAGATTTCTACCCACAATTTTGTCTGGAAAGTGAATTAATTGATTAGCTGACCTAGAATTAGGCCTTAAATTTTATTCCAGAATCCAAATTGCTTCTTAGATCAACAAATTTGACCTCCACTTCATTCTAAGTGGGTACACTGATTCTTAAAAGTGTTTTTCCCCATTGCTACAGGCAAAGTGCCACATTAAGTCTAAATCAAATGGTGACTAATGACCAGCCATATTGCCAACAATTTAATAATATATGCTTTTGTAATTATTGTCCAACTTTAAATCCTTCATCAATCATGCATTGCTTCTCAGATACAAACAGCATACATACAAAAAATGATGCTTATATAGTTTAATCACAAAAACATAGTAATATAATTTTATGTAGTTTTATCACAAAAAATAAATGTCAAAGTCTAAAAATATAAAAATAAGATCACTTATAAGCTCACCATGTGCTGTTTAGTGGCAGCTAAACTTTTAAAGACAATTTGAAGAGCAGCACTTCTGAAACTGATAAGGCGTACAGCAAGCTTTTACAATAGCTGTGTACTTTGTAACCTTGTTTTCTGGCAAATGTCAGGAAAGGTTAACTTCAAGGGACCATTTTCCATCTCTGATTGAGCACAGCAGATTTCAAGATTCACCAGTGGGAATGGCCAAACAAAAAATATCCTTCCTTGGGGACCAGCAAAGTACTGCGATCGTCCCAAACAAGCACCAGAATTGGTTTTCAGCATAATATTAAGTTACTGTAGAATCATAGAATTGTAGAGTTGGAAGGAACCACAAGGGTCATGCAGTCCAACCCCCTGCAATGCAGGAATATATTCCCCAGTGTGGGGCTCAAACCCATGACCCTGAGATTAAGAGTCGCATGCAGCCCCAGCTGCGGCATGCACATAGTTTTGAAATAAGCTAGGGGGAGATTATCTCGTTTCCCCACTTAAACTCCAGGTAGATCGCATCTTCCAATAGACTGGCAAAAAGGGGGGGACACCCTCCCCCCATCCAAAGCCTAGCTACTGGGGAAGGATGGAGTGAGTGTATGCACATCTGTGCACTCTGCCTTCCCTGGTTTAGGGAGAAGCCTGCTTGCCTTAACATATCTTAACTACAGGGGAATTAACTTAATTTTGGTTCTTTTTCTAGGGGTCTAAAATTAATTAGCAGGGCCACTTTATATAGAGATGATGGGGTGATGTAGATTCAAGTGGTATGGCAAAGCAGCTAAGAACTAAGTTGTCCACTGGTTTCAACATACCCTTGTGTACACCTAGGTAAGACAGAATCTTTTACCAGCACTCCTATCTGCAACTTTGGGATAACAACTCTGATCCTACCTTACAGGGTTGCTGTAAGGATTAAGATGGTAACCTAAGAAGGGCTTTAAACACTCTAAAGCAATGCTTCCAAAACATTTTCTCATGGACCACTTGAAGGTTGCTGAGAGTCTTGGTAGACTGATTAAGGATTTTTGTGCTGTTGTAGCAACTGTAATTTGCTAGGCTGGCTGCAGTATGATTTTTAATTGTATTTTTATTGTTCCTTTTGTTTTCTGTATATTGTATTCCAATTCATATGCCATAGATTTCAAATTGTAATTCAGTAAGAATACAATATAAGGCATAAAAAACAATTAAAAATCAATATGACTATTGATGTTCCATCTTCAACTATAAATCCAGAGCCATGTTGCAGACCACCATGGGCCACAATTTGAGCAGCATTGCTCTATATAAATAGAATAATTAACTGTAGGGACAAGCAGCAGGTTTACTGGACGCTTTTTCTGCATTCACAATGAAGCTGCTTAATCCAAGCATGCAGGCCCAAACCAATTCATTGAAAATAGCAGCATGGTTTATTTCCCTGAGTGAGTGGCTCCATGAAGTGGTAACGCTGTCATTCTAAAATACTTAGATACTTCATATTCACATGACATTTTGGTTTCATGACAAAATGGGTAAAATACAACAGGGTGTATTTTTGTTCTCACTCCTTAGTATGTGTATATGCGTCATTTAAATTTTGTCTAGCTCCATTTGCCAAAATGAAATTGAAGAGGAACTTGACAAAGGTTTACCTCCAATAAGCAGCAGCACAGCAGAAGACTCACTAATGTCCATGGAGGCAGAAGACTCACAAATGTCCACAGAGGCAGGTGTCAGATCAATGAAACTTGCATTTTCCTCTGTAAAGTCCTGTTCTCTTGGTAGGTTTAGGTAGGATGTTCTCTCTCTCTCGGACAATATGCATGCTTTCTCATTTGCACTCAGTTCTGAACTCGAAGTGGTTTGGCGTGAGCAAAATCCTGGCTCCTCCCGAGACAGGTAAAAGGTTTTCATTTCAATTTCAGTGCTACCGTCGTTGCTGAATGTTTGGTATGAGGGCTCCTGGTGAATAGACTCACAGAAACAGGCATGCTGCTTAGAGATGGCCAGTAGCTTTGAACAACCCATTTCTTTTTGATGCAAATAGCTGAGTGACTTCCTTGAAGAACCAGCAATCCCTTGGAAGCCATATCCAATCCCCAACATGCAGTGAAAAGCTTTGGATGAAGGTTCTGTTGTCCTAGCCAGTTGTTTCCACATCTGAGATGGAAAATGGTATTTCCACAGAATACTGCTTGGCCTAGTATTAGAAATTCCTCCGCCAAAGAGCAGCATGGAATCTTCAAATATTAAAGCTGAGTGTCCCACCACTTTAGGAGGCCCGTGACTAAACACAAGCACAACAGAGAACAAGGAACACAGATCAGTAATGTTTATGCTGATGAAAATGAGGTAGGATTTTAGTTTCTGTTTGGTCAGCACTATACAGCACCATTAATTACATAAGATAGAGGGAACTGCACTGAATGAAGGTATCTGAATGTATAATGCTCCCTAAATTGGCTGTTACGGATGATTATGCAATAATTCTTGGTCAGCCCAAGTTGAATATACTTTCTTTTAAACAGTACAAACATTTGTGAAACTGCCCTAATTTTTAAAAAGTTACCTCCTCAAAAAGTCTCGGCCTGATTCTGACAGAAATGTGTGGCTCAGTACAGTGGTGCCTCGCAAGACGAAGTTAATTCGTTCCACGAGTTTTGTCGTCTTGCGATTTTTTTCGTCTTGCGAAGCACGGTGTCAGGAAAGTTTTGGAAAAGCTTCAAAAATCACCAAAGTCTTTAAAAACCTCAAAAAAGGCTACCACACCGCGTTCTATGAGTTGCTCCTCGAAGTCAAGTCGCAACTGTATTAACGGTGTTAAGAAAAAGGAAACAAACTTGCAAGACGTTTCCGTCTTGCGAAGCAAGCCCATAGGGAAAATCATCTTGCGAAGCAGCTCAAAAAACAAAAAAGCCTTTCGTCTAGCGAGTTTTTTTGTCTTGCGAGGCATTCGTCTTGCGAGGTACCACTGTATATAAATGCAATCCTCCCTTATCACAGCATTGTAATTTTGTATATCAGGGCTTGACTTCCCACGGCAGCCTCTTCCAGAACAAGAGACCTTGCCCAAGAAATGCATTAGAAATGCCTTCTGCTTTTCAACAGCGTTCTTTGGATCACAGAGAATGTGACTAGAATGATGCGAACATGTGCATTATTAAAGCATGAATTCAACAGCTTATAAGCAGAGGTGGGGAACTTTTGACCCTCTGGATGTTGCTAGACTACGACTCCCACCATCCCCAATGAACTGGACACACTAGATGGGGCTGATGGGGGTTGGGAGACCCACAACATCCAGAGCACCACACATTCCCTACCCCACATTAGAAAGGGAACCAACTTGCTGTTCCACAAAGTACAAATACAGCTTAATCCACATCCCTCAGAGGCAGCCATCGTAGCTGCCTAGTTCCCCGAGACACACATATTTTTAACCTTTCTAATTTTGGGTAGTTTTATCTACTCCATTCTCAAACTACAGCTTGCTGAAAATGCTGGTTAATAGCTCTCAAAAGATTTTACCTCGTTCTGATACTAGACCAGTTGGCAGCCATGAAATCCCACTTCCAGAAGTCTTTTTGTTCACTCAGACCCATCAGCCCTCCAAACAAGTACATGTTGTTGCCATGAACCACAGCTGAGTGGCCATGTCGAGGGCCTGGGCTACCACCGTAAGATACAGCTGGTGTCCACTGTTTTTCATCTGGAGGAAGAAGATTACAGTCCATTTCTGTTTCAACATAGGGGCAGGGAACCTTTTCCAACATCTACATTCCCTTCTGTGGCTTGCATGCCAGTGGGGTAGGACCAGAGACAAAAATCAACAGATGTGACTAAAGGCTGTGCACAGTTCCCCAGATCCAAATCATTTCAGGTGGTGAGCTGATGTTTAATAAGGGTTCGCAAAAACCTAACTAAACATACGGTTGGGAGGGGAGCAGGGGAAGAAGTTGTGTCTTGTCCTCTTTCTCAGTGGGGAGCAGGAGGGTTTAATCCTGCAGAGTACTCCTTCACAAGTGCCTTTACCACAGGAATACAAAGTTAGATGTTTCTACATATCCACCATCCTCCTTCAAGGCATTCAAATGACATCCTGTTGCTGTTACACATTCCAGACAGGCATAAGCATTTGAGGAGGGCATGCATGGAGCAGGGCTCTTAGAGGTGTGGCCTGGGAAGAGTCTAGAGGACCAGGTAAAGAGGCTTGAAAGGTCATATTTGGTCCATAAGCTTGAAGTTCCCCCATCCCTGGTTTAATTCAATACCCAGATAAACAGCTACAGAATTGCATTTTCATTCTCATTTTAGATGTTTCAAAAGGGTTTTGTATCATAACCACCAGCCACTTCAGTAGGGATGGGGAGCAGGATCCAAAATAGCCCTACCCACTGCTGGCTACTTTGACAGAACTGTCCACCTGCCAGTCACATGACATCAGGGGATTGAGTTTCAAAGGAAGAACCCAAAGTACACTCTTAAATTCAAGCTGTGGCTGCAAAGAATCAAAGGAAATTCTAGCTGTTTTCTTTCTAACTAATTGGGTGGTTGCTAAATTTAAAACACACACACACACACACACACAAAAATACCACTTTGACAGGTGGGTAGGGTGACAGAAAAAGTGCAAAATTCTACCAGCAGCTGGAAAGGAACAATTGGAAGTGTACATAGAGCGTACTACCAATTTTTCATTTTCAAGATGGCCGTGCAGATTTACCTGTCCCATGGCTGATGCCGTATGACACCAAGTGATGGCTACAATTTGGGCCAAATCACACCACAGCCCAAGGAGGATGCCCAATAAGCCTAATAAGGACACAAGCCAGAGGTTCCTCACATGCCTACAGAGAAAGCTCAACTTACTTACTTAGACATAAAGTCCAGAATTCTTGAGAAGCACCCTTAAGGTCAACGTATCCGCCATACATGTACATGATGCCTTTGTAGACGACTGCACTGTGGCCCTTCCGATTAACTGGAGCTGTTCCCTGCGGAGAGGATAGTAATGAAACAACTACCATTAACAGTTGTTGCCATCACATCTATCCAAGCAGACCCCCCCCCCTTACTACTTCCACTTAAAAATGCATTCACACTGGCCTTGTAAAACACCAGTACCTGACACCTTTATGAACATCAGTACAGTGGTACCTCAGGTTACAGATGCTTCAGGTTACAGACGCTTCAGGTTACAGCCTCCGCTAACCCAGAAATAGTACCTCAGGTTAAGAACTTTGCTTCAGGATGAGAACAGAAATCGCGCAGCAGCAGCGGGAGGCCCCATTAGCTAAAGTGGTGCTTCAGGTTAAGAACAGTTTCAGGTTAAGAACAGACCTCCAGAACAAATTACGTTCTTAACCCGAGGTACCACTGAGCATTTCTGTTCATACAACCACTTGATGGGTATGGGACGGGCTTGTTCTCAGTTGAAGGAGTAGAGAAAAGCAATGAACAGCTGTGAGAGTTACTGATATTCCACTGCACTGCAAAAGCAAGCATGGTGGTGCCTTTGGAAGGGGCATGCTATCCAAACTTTTCTAACCAGGAAGGCAGAGTTAGTTACATGGTCAATCTACTCCAGAATCACCTACTACTATAAAAATTAGGTAACAGAAAATTCAAGTCCAGAATAAGCAGTAGGAGCACTTCTAATAATAAATAGCTAGTGCAATGAAGTACAAGAAATGTAGTGTGTCCATGCAGTGTTTCCACCAGAAGAAACCACCCTAACTATAGAGAAGGGCATCATCTAGGAAAATAAACCCCTCTCAGAAAAGGATGGATTAGCAAATAGTTGACGGGGGGGGGGCCTGCAGGTTAAAACTGGCAATTACATCATAGTTGAGGCTGTGCCTCAGATAATTCACCAGAAGCAACGACCCTCAGAAACAGTTGCATGTTTCCTTCAGGTTTGTTTGAATAGTGAGTCTTCAAAGTGCTTTCCCCCTGAAAAAAGTGATAATACAGCACTGTTTGCAAAGTTGGTTAGGACCAAGTGTGTCTGATGGAGGATGAAAGCAGCCTGGAAGTTCTTTACAACATAGAAATAAAGCTCTGGTACAGTTTCACAGGAGAAAAAGTTGGAAAGGCAAGGCTGCCTCTGTTCACCCTTTGACTAAGCCCCTACTACTGCTGCTGCTTCGGAGGGAAGGTAGTTCAAAACTTGAAGGAACAAGTGCAGGCTGCCCCCACCACACAAGACCTTGATCCTTGATGTTAAGAGCTGCCTGAACCTAAGCTCTTGGTTGTGTGTGTGCTTGTCTTCATGAAGTGTGGCAGCCTACACTTCCCTAGTGCCCCATGCTTCCAAATGGTATGCCTGGTTTTCACCAAAATATTCTTTAGTACCTATATACATGAAGAAACCCTGGTATTTATTAATGAAAAATTATATAGCTAACCTTTAACATTATCTGGGCAGCTCACAATCTATAACTAATAAACCATAAGTAATTTGGTATAGAGAGCAGTTATAAATGTGCTACATATTATAAACAAAGAAATACTCATGGATTGTGTCCAACTGTGTTGCTCAGCTGGCAGTAAAGTCAGTAGAATGGGGAAGGAAGCCATTTTCAGCTGTCCCCCGTCCCCCGCCCTAGTACAGTGGTACCTTGGGTTAAGAACTTAATTCATTCTGGAGGTCTGTTCTTAACCTGAAACTGTTCTTAACCTGAGGTACCACTTTAGCTAATGGGGCCTGCCGCCGCGCCGCTGGAGCATTATTTCTGTTCTCATCCTGAAGCAAAGTTCTTAACCCGAGGTACTATTTCTGGGTTAGCGGAGTCTGAAGCGTCGAGCTACCACTGTAATATGCTCCAGTGTGCTGGGGGACCCTTCAAAGCAGATTTTGAAGGGTGCCAGAGGCTGCTGGGGATGAAAGCTGCTGGAAATTGCTTCCCTCCAAAATATAAGATCCAAAAATATACATGCTGTATAGATTATTTAAGAATATAGAAGAAATGAGTATCCCTCCCCTTACAGTGAAAAAGTGATACCAACAGCATAAAATTACTCTGCTGCTGCATTTCCCCGGATGAACTCTGGAACAGTTTTCAGAACATATTCCTAAGCAAGCTGTTGGATCAACAAAGCAACATGTTTCATGTATGATTCACACATTTCTGTTTTCCAAATTTCTTACTTCACTCTCCCCTGCTGTGAGTTGGCGCTCCATCCATTTAGCTGAATCTGCAGTTTCAATAAAATATCAGTTACAATACTAACCACAAGAGGGTACTCCTGCTCTATTTGTAATGTCATGCAAGGCCCATTGAACTTTGGAGACGGGAACCAAGAAAGTTGTTCAGTTCTCCTTAACAGCAACTAAGGTAGCTTTCATCTGTCATAAATATTGCCCAAAAGTAGCATCTCAACAGTGTTTGTCAGAAGTGACACTGGCAAAAAATAAGAAGTACCCATGGCTCAGTGTTTTGCATATTTAATGCTACAGGTTCAATCCTAGGTATATTCAGGGGTTTTTTTTATTAAAATAAAAATCTGATATCATGGCAAAAAGAGACTTAGGGGAGCCACTTTGAACCAGGATAGACAATATTGGATGGGACATACCACTGATCAGACTCAGCTTCCTGTGGTCAAAAAATACCACCATATTTATTGTCCCCAATCCAAAAAGATGATGGATGTACTGTTGTTATGATGTTATAGTATTGGCTGGTAAGGCGTTGTGTCCCCACCCACCATCCTTGGGAATATGCAGAAGATCTCATCTTGCTTTCTCATGAGGCCTGGACCTAAGAAATACACTATAGCAAACATACACTATAGCATACACTATAGCAGTGTTTCCCAACCGGTGTTCCGCGGCACACTAGTGTGCCGTGAGACACCGGCTGGTGTGCCGTGGGAGGAAGGCGGGCGAGTCGGGCGGTGAGAGGCGGCGGCGGCGAGGATCCGCGTCGAGCCGGGGGCGGCTCCGCGGTGGTGGTGCCGAGCGGCGGGGCAGCGCGCACAAAAGGGAGGAGCGCGAGACAGCGGAGGAGGAGGAGGCCGGCATGTCCGGGCAGCAGCAGCAACAACAGCAGCAGCAACTCCCGCCGCCGCCCCCTCCTCCGCCCGCTATCGCCGCCGCCGCCTCAGCTGCCCTCGCTCTGCTGCCTCCTCCCTCCCCGGCAAGGGGGAGGGAAAAAACTTTCGCTTTTGTGCGTCCCTCCCGGCGTGACGCTGCGCGCTGACGTCACGGGGCGGGGCTTTAATGGTGGTGTGCCGCGAGATTTTTTTCCGGCTAACAGGTGTGCCGTTGCCCAAAAACGTTTGGGAAACACTGCACTATAGCAAAAGAGCAGACCCCTGGTTCTCAGCCACAAGCCAACTATAACTCTTCTGTAATGTTTGAAAGGTATTAGTATGCCACTAAATTGGCTTGAGGCTTCTGGCTGCAATTCATAGTTCCCAGGAACTGAATCCCTGCCAACTATACAGAAAAGACATGATCAACAAATGGAAGAATGCTAGGACTGTCCTGGCCCTAATACTCAGTGTTCTGTCACAAATATATAGCTGAATTACTAAATTTGTGTTTAGTGAAACATTGATTCCAACACAAAGGTACTTAAGTGGATTTCTCAACCTCCTCCTACTCCTGTACTTTTGCTGGGTAGTTTTGCTGTGAATAATCCTATAGTGAATGAGACACGGGGGAAGCTTCTTGTTAAATAGCGTGGTGTTTCTTTTTCTATAGATACGTTTACCTGAAATGTTAAAACATTCTATAGTTCAAATGGATTGACTATTGATCTTACTGGAACTTGACTGGAAATCTGATGCTTCAAGCAAGCTCAGGCAGATATAATGGCAAACAAGGCATGCCAAAAGATTCTCACCTGTCTACTCCACCCAAACAGGCTGCCCTACCTACGTATTTATCAAATCTATATGCAATCCTGTTTAAAGATGTTGCTTGTCTAGTTCCATACCAGTGTCATACATCCAAAGAGGATTCTTTCTCAGTGTGAAAGCAGAATCCACCATTCCACCAAAGATATAGAGGATACCCTGAAAGTAAAATAATGATTTTCTTGTAAAACATACTTGTATCTTCCAAAGTCAAATGCAATCAAGTGAATTCATTGTAAATTTCAAATCACAATCTAAGCTGCACTCCAGCAACAGACATATGGAAGGAGTAATGGTCCCATGCACCATGCTCTACACATACATACACCCACCCCCCCGCTCATGTTTCATGGAGAGAGGCGCAGAATGGGCTGTGCCAACTTTTGTGATTGCAAGCACACTTAAATATTGAACACACAGAATTAAATCCAAAAGACTTGCTTACTAAGGCAGATCCCTATAGCCACTTCAGGTGGATAGTACTGTGGTCACAAACATTTATTACAATATTTGTTGACAATGAACCTTTCTGCAAGGTGTTAAAGCCTACAGCCGGAGTGGAGAACCCTTTTCAGCCCGAGGCCACATTCCCTTGTGAGCAGCTTTTGGGGACCATGTGCCAGTGGTGATGAGAGGGCAAAGCCAGTGGGGCAATGGATTTGACAGGAGGGCTACATTCCTGTAATGCAAAATGCCAGGCAAGCAAGAGGAATTATCACAGGGAAAAGAAAGACAGGGCACGTAGCAGTGCCAGTGAGGGGAGAGGCCTAAGAGAGCTTAAGTGCCCGATAGAGTTGCCCAAATGTGAGTTTCCTCATGCTTGGACTGTAGGAATGACAAAAATATTTTAAATGCACTATTGTGGGGGTATCTAGAACGTCTACTGAACAAATAATAATTTTGAGGCACATCTTTTAAGGGGGCTGTGCAAATTGATTTGTGGGACATATGCTTGGGGCTGATTTGAAATGTTATGTTACCTCCACAGAGGCTGCAGAAACGCATCAGGTGTAACATTTAAAATGGGTAGTGTCAGCAGTTACAAAGATAACTGAGGAACATGGCAGATGCTGCACGTACTAAGCTGACACACAAGATAAGATGTTTTTAAAGTGTATGCTTGCCAGCCAGAGCACCACATAGATGTGCTTTTTGACAGCTTTCGCATAGGCCAGCTGTAAGGTTTCTAATATTTAAATCAGCCCTAGTAGGTAAAAATAAATTGAATAACGTTATTGAAAGGAATGTCCTTCTACAGCTGACTGACTGTTTCATTGTCATTTCCTCTCAACGAAACAACCTTGTCACTAACAGAGAACAATATGCCAAAAAAAACACCTGCAAAAAAACCATGGTACTCTGTTCCTTATTTCACCTAAAAGGAAAACAGCAAACCAAATGCTTGTTTCACCTTATTTCACCTAAAAGGAGAACAGCAAACTATCATCTTACTCCAAGAATAACGCTACCCACTCACTAATTTAGTTAAAGAAAAACAACAACCATACATATGTTTGCAAGTGTGTGTTTGTTCAATCACACTTTGTATTTATAGGTTTATGTCTCAAAAATGTGATCAGTGAAAGGAGGCCCACAAAGAACACAGTAGCTGAACCTCTCTAGGAAAGAAGGGCTATTCCCTCCCCTTCTAGAGTTCTTTCTGCTAACAACTGTCACCTGACCTATAGGAATACAAGTGTTACACATACCCAGCAGTTTCTCGGGGGGGGGGGGCTGGATATTTTTGCTGCTGCAGGAAGAAGAGAATAGAGATTCTTACCCTGAAGCAGAAGTCTGAGCCTACCAGGAAACTAAACTACAGAACAGCACCAGCCACACAGACTATAATGGGGAAATGACAGGTAGAATCTAGACACATATAAAAAACGCTGTGGAAATGCTTTTTTAAGAAGTGTTTTGAAAAATATATTGAATTTGCCATAAGCTCACCATCTAGTGTCACATTTGTATAATGCACTTAAAATACAATTAAAACATTATATTTGCAGCTGTATAGCTGAGTCCACAGTAGCAAAGAAGAACTAGTTATTGTATTATACAGGACCAAATCAATTCAAACTTGCCTGATAATCCACCATTGTGTGCTCTTCCAGTTCTTCAGGGCCATCTTCTGAGTTTTCCAGTCTCTCCCATTCATTATTCTCTAGAAATTGTTTTGATTAAGATTGTCAAGGTGTGAAAGGGACCCATGAAATCACCTAACCTGTCTTTCTCCCAACATGGAGCAGTTACTTATATCAAGCTCTGTTAAAATTCCACAGAGATTAAGCAAGTAAAACATGGACTGTCATCCTCTGTGATGCATTGAAGTGGATACCTGTGGGTCCCTGTGTATTATAAAACAAGGCAAGAGCTTCAGCTCTATGGACAAGTTTCACAATGGCCAGTCTGCAGCGCTGGAAAATATTGGCTCCATCTGCTTGCACTAGTCTCCAACAAGACTTGTCTGTTAAAAAGGATGCATGTTATTGGACAAATGCAGTCTCGGTTTGCATTTTATTGAGCCTCTCTCAAACAGTTGCTGGCCATAGACAAAACACATAGCTGAGGCAGAAAATGCACATCAGAAATATGGGCTTCCACCAAAAACAGTCACCACTTACCAAGAGTTTCATCCTTTCCCTCCATAACCATAGTTTAACTTGCTTAGCATGAGAATGCAGTGAGACTTCCTGCCCCTCCAGTGTCAGCTGATGTAGAACAGCAGCAAGGAAATGCATGTATTTTACTATATGTTATAGAGGGAGCGTGGACTGGACATATGACATTTTGGCAGCAGCCCGATTTTTGATAATGTGTAATTAAACCCTGTATTTATCCCATGGCCTAGTACCCTGTGACTGGCCTATGATTAATATCCACAGATACACAGAACACAACAATGTTCTTTAGAATCCATTTTGGATAGTTGCCACTGAGAATTAAACCCCACCTCCAAATTCACAAACTTTCAGATATAAACTCAGCATTCTCCTAGTTTCTGAAATGGTAATGACATAAAAGCTGTTGCGCTGGATCACACAAGAGAAACAGCAATGGTTTCTGAACAGGTATGTTCACTTTTCCTTATCAACACAGGAAACCAAGGGTATGGTTTACCAGAAAAACAAAAACATTTGCCTGCAAGTGCCACAGGTAGTCATCATAATACTTCTACATTATTTTTATTTTCATATGTGGAAAAGGTTTGCATTAGCTTTCCGTAAAGGTGGGCTTGAATGAAGAATCCACATAACAATCATTATTCTTATTGTTATTAGGGTGATAAAGTTTATTCATTAATCTTACTTTGCTTACTTGGATTGGGGAGGGGCAGGAATCTGCTATAGAAAGAATCTGGTGGAAATTTCATCAGGTTGTCAAGAAAAACAGGTTTGTGTGAATACAGCATGTAGATTTGGTTTAGTCAGTGGCATAATGATACATGTAACTACAATATATGACATCTGAAGGCAGCTCTTTATAGCAAAGTTTTTAACGTTTGATGTTTTACTGTGTTTTTATAATTTGTTGGAGCAACCCAGTCAGTTGGGTAGGATACAAATAAAAAGATGATGATGATGATGATGATGATGATGATTTAGTGAACAGGAAAACTTACCTATCTTGTATCGCCAGAAATCATTCAAGGTAGTATTTTGCCGTCCACCATAAACATAAAGGAACCCCCTGCAGATGCAGCAGGCATGCTTGAATCGGTCACATGGAGAAGATTTGCTCTGTGGTACTGGCTTCCATGAATACTCTGCTGTTTTTCTTTTCATCCCTGGGTTAGCTGGAAGGCATACCCATGTCAAGAAGATTTCTCCACAGTCCTAACCTGAATACAGGAAGAGAAAGTCAAGAAAACAAAGATGGTTGATGGAACATACTAGAATGCTAGAACTTCCAGAAATGACCAAAATGTTGCTAGGTTCAAACTGGTTATCTAAGGGTTTTATGATATAAGTTAACTCATGCACCATGATGTACTGTGAGTCTCAGATCTGTAGACTTACACTGGCTTTACTGAAACTTCTCTCATTGATTAAATAAAATAAAACAACTCTGTCCAGGAGCCAAACATTAAAGACAGTTCTACAGCAATGGAAACAATTCTTATTTGAGCCTGCTGAAGTAGAGAAGTTACTACAGAGAGACGTGCCTCCACAGATTTATTAATGTTTTGATGATGATTCTATTATTTGCAACAAAAGTACAAACTCAAAGAGGAAAATGGGTAATGTGACAAGAACAGCAGCACTCCAAAGTTTGTTAAATTTTATTATAGTTTATTGTGGTAACAAAAAAAAATATTTTATTTTTCAGAAAGAAAAAGAAATAGAGGAGATTTTGACAGTGAAAGTTCAAAGTAGTAATCAAGAAATGTGTGAAAGGGGACTCAAAGAGGGAACAGAATTAAGAAATATTGAACAGACAAGGTGCAAGGACAAGACAGTCCTAACCATATCTAACTCAGAAGTAAGTCCAACTGAATCAAATGGGGCTTACTTCCAGGTAAGCTGGGTCAGGACTGTATCCTAGATTAGGAGAGAAAGCACTTTGACTTAGTAGAGACAGAGCAGATAATTGAAGAAATATATAGTCAAGAAATAAATAGTTTGAATTCATCAAGAATTACTGGTACTACTTTTCTGATTTGAAAAACAAACAAAACCTTACACTGTTTGCTCAAAGGATAATACACTGCACAAAATCATCCTGTAAAACCAGTTTTTGGCTTCCATTTTGGCAAAGCAACAGTGGCCAAGAATGTTCTAATCACATAAACCTTTGGATAATTTCAGGTTCTTTACTATAATAATTAGTCACTGTATGCTGGATCTCTTACCATCCCCTGGGCACTGCAAGTTTGGCTATATACCTAGTCAAATGTGTTAACATGTGGTTAGGTTTGCTGCTCAAATTGGAATTGAAACTTCTAGTTAGTAGTCAAACTCTCTAGACATGCCATTTAACATGTCACCATTTTTAATGTGGCATCCATCCACAGTGGATTTCTTATGTTAGCATACACAAATAATCAGTAAGCATACTTTCCTTTGGGGACGCAGGTGGCGCTGTGGGTTAAACCACAGAGCCTAGGGCTTGCTGATCAGAAGGTTGGCAGTTCGAATCCCGGCGACGGGGTGAGCTCCCGTTGCTCAGTCCCTGCTCCTGCCAACCTAGCAGTTCGAAAGCACATCAAAGTGCAAGCAGATAAATAGGTACCGCTCTGGCGGGAAGGTAAACGGTGTTTCCGTGCACTGCTCTGGTTCGCCAGAAGCAGCTTAGTCATGCTGGCCACATGACCTGGAAGCTGTACGCCGGCTCCCTCGGCCAATAAAGTGAGATGAGCGCCGCAACCCCAGAGTCGGTCACGACTGGACCTAATGGTCAGGGGTCCCTTTACCTTTATACTTTCCTTTCTGAGAGAGTTGGCTCCTAGAAAGGTTTTGAACCACTTTGTGAAGTTTGCTGGGGCTGAGATCCCTTCATCGCCCACACCCCGCCAATACAATATTTGAAAGGGGGCCCAGGTTGATAGGCATTGCCATTCAAATGGTGTGCATGTCTTGTGATCAGTTATGTAGGGTGGGGCTGCCCCCTTGTTAGATAATCCACTTGCTATGTTCAAGAAAAGAACACATCCTTCCTTGCTAATTAGATACCTGCTAACAAATAAACTTTTGGCTTCTATAGGAATAGACCACAGCACAGTGGTACAGCACACACTTTGCATATAGAAGGTTTCAGGATTCAGTCCCTGACATCTCCAGAAAAATGATGATGATGCATGCTATGTGAAAACACTTTGCTAAGATCCCAGACAGCACTGCAAATCAGAATAGAAAATACTGGGCAAAGTAGACCATATCCCGGCATGGTTCAAGGCAGCAATCTATGTTCTTACAGGCAGCCCCATGTAGAGTATATTACAGTAATCAAGTCTGGATGTACCAAGCACATATAACATAAACAAGGCCAAAGCTGCTTTGTGCAGATAAATTCACAGATGGTAAAAGGATGTCAAGAAATAAAGGAGCACCATTCTGATTGAGAGGAGGGGGGATCCACAGACTGGGACACAACCTAAAGTGTTTTGCTCAGGGAATTTTGAGAAAATATTCAACATGGGTCAGCTCATTCCAGAGCTGCAATACATGTAATGCCCAATAGTTCCAGTGATAAGACAACATAGGAAGTAGAAAGATTGTAGTTGCACAAACAAATTTCCAACTTGTTTCTTCTCTTAAGGAGAACTCTTTATCATCGCTAAGGTAGAACTACGCAAAGCGACAGTAAATAACTGAGTATAGTATAAGTATATCAGTTTCCTCTCTGTTTGCTTTTAAGG
The DNA here is from genome assembly GCF_965112155.1 of Podarcis liolepis. Lineage (NCBI taxonomy): Eukaryota > Metazoa > Chordata > Lepidosauria > Squamata > Lacertidae > Podarcis > Podarcis liolepis. The sequence continues at coordinate 90,088,608 of NC_139554.1, forward strand.
TTGCTACACCTAACACCAAGAAGATTGCCAATCAAAAGTCAAGCCCTATATTATTTATTTAAGACTATTACATAGCAGTTCCACTGGTTAACACTGCATTTCTAGACCCACTCCAAACTGCTGGTTTTACTCTATAAAGCCTTAAATGGTTTTTGTGAGCAGGTAGTTTGAAAGAATCCTTGTATGAACCTGCCTTATGCCTTAACAACAGCATCTGAGGCCCTGCTTGTTGGCCCTCCTTTCATTGGTAGGCAGTGATTCAATCTGAAGTCATTTGTAATCAGAGAACAGAGATCTTTATAGAGAGATTGCAATAAGATACTTAACATTAAGGACAAAAGTCACCACAGTGGTTACATTACTATTGCTCATATAGCACCATCAATGTACATGGCACCTTACATCACAAACAAACATTGATAGGTGCCTGCCACCAAGGACCTAACCATATAAATCAGATATTGGAGAAAAGAACAGAGCAAGGGGAAGAGAAAGAGAAAGAGAAAGGAGAAAGCCTGAATGTGAGAAAACACACATATAAATTGTTAGCAGTAGTGTTCAAAACTCCCATTGTTCTAGGCACATTTTGTGAAAGGGAATTTCATTAGTGTGAGCAGTTTCTCAGCTCTGGGCACAGTACTGCACCTAAGATTTCAGATTTAAACTGCAGAGTGGAAGGAAAGGAGGACCTTTTTCTGTCTCCCCACTTCCAGCTACTCTCTAAAGCAGCGGCCAGCAACCTTTTTCAGCTGTGGGCTGGTCTGCCGTCCCTCAGACCATGTGGTGGGCCAGACTAATTTTTTTTGGGGGGGGGAATGAACGAATTCCTATGCCCCACAAATAACTCAGAGATGCATTTTAAATAAAAGCACACATTCTACTCATGTAAAAATACCAGGCAGGCCCCACAAATAACCCAGAGATGCATTTTAAATAGAAGGACACATTCTACTCATGAAACACGCTGATTCTCGGACTGTCCGCATGTCAGATTGAGAAGGCAATTGGGCTGCATCCAGCCCATGGGCCTTAGGTCGCCTACCCCTGCTCTAAAGGCTGGAGAAGAGACCCTCTTAAGAATATTAGGGGGGTGAGCAGGAGAAGGACTAGACCATGTGAAAAATGAACATATTTTAGCTGCAGTTCATTCATTTTCAGCTTTGTATTTTTGTTATAAAAAAGTTCACCTAGACATTCTGTTGTTGCACCCATAATCTAGGTTTAAGGTGCTATTTAGCTCCTAGCTTTCACATCTCAGTTTCTAACACTGGTTAGGAATTAGGATTCCTCTAAGTACAGAGGAAAGCTTGACAAGCTCTGGAAGTCTGGACCAAGCATCAATAAGTCAGAGCAGAGTCAAGAGAAACAGAGCTTAAACTGTCATCCCCTGATGTACCTGTACTACAAGACTGCCGAAGCAGCTGCTAACTTTCCAAGCAGAGCAGAGCAAAGTAGCCCTAACAATTCCACTCCTTCCTGCTCTGTGACAATGTTGGCACCCAGAAACAGAGTGGCTACAGAAGAGGGCCCCCTCCCCAAGATTGGACCGGGAAGTATGAACAAGAGTTCACAGAAAAAGAACCATGCCTAACCCTAAGGGGAGCAGGTGTGGGGACTCGATGTGGCCCTCCAGACCTCTCTATTTGACTGTCAGGAATCTCCTAGTCCATGCCCTTCACCAGTCCTGCTCTAAGCTCACCTCAAGTGCTGTTGCCTGGCTGAAATGCATCCTTCAACCATAACAATGTCTCCTGCTTGCATGGATGAAGAGATTTGTGTGGGTGGGTGTGTAGAACCTTTCGACTTCTACATAGCTGGAATGTAGCCTACTCTACAAAGGGAAGAGTCACATCTGGTGCTATACCCCCACTTGCCTCTGGGGGTGCCCTACATGCCCTACAAGCAGCCCCCAGGTAGCTATCCATGAGGGAATACTGAAAAAGATATCCACTCTAAGCATTAGACCAACCAGTGAGGTAGCTGGAAAGCCTATACAATCAGATTTAACCTCTTACCTGCTTCACTGTTCCGTCCTGCATTGTTTCTGTGTGTCAAAGGTATGTGGCATTTCAAAAATACAGTTCAGCTAAGAAATTATATGCCCTTTAATGTTGCACTGCATACCCAAGTGTCGCCTGAGTTTGATCAGACTTTCCTGAAATCCCAGTTACCTTGGAAGCCCATGAGCAAAGGAAAGTTGTGAAAGAATCCTAGTTATTTTAAGAAAGCATACTCTTCCTGGCCCACTGACTATTACACAAGTGAGCACCAACCGCCAGTGTGAGATAGCAGGCAGGCTTTTAAGTTTGGAAGGAGTTGCATGTCCATTTAGCTATTAATAATCACCAAATGGTCCTGGGCAAGTACTGTTTCTCAGCTTCACAGGCTTATTTAGATAACTGGAAAGTATGCTATACCACTATACAGTTCTACAGAATCTATTACAAAGCATGGGCTACGATCCTGGCAGATTTAAAAGCAGACAACTGTTCTGCATTAGTTAACAGAAAGTGTCAGTCACAGTTTGCAAGTCTACTCTTATGGCACTTTATTTTTGTACTACCGGCTGCGATGGTTTCAGATTTCCTTCCGATTAATAGGATGTCACTGCCTGTTTCCCAACAGAGAGGCAAGAAGGACACAAAATGCCTGTTTCAAAACCAACAGTGTTGCTCCTCCGCTATCCCCTCCTTTCCATTAAGGGGAAGAGGGGTGGCTGTAGGCAGTTTGTTAAAAGGGCCTGGACTGTTCCCTCCTAATGTCCCAGTAACCTAAACTAAAACCCAGTGAATGCCCTACAGCCCCGTAGTACAACCCTGAAGCTTTTTCCTCTCCCTCTCCCTCTCCCCATGCCAGGGCTCAGCTGTGGAGCAAAAGATGGCAACAACAGAGTACATTCCCTCACCAATAAACAACTGTAAGCAGCTGCCACGCAAGTAGGATTGGGGAGCAGGAGCAGACATTGACAGCCAAGAGTTGTGCCTCCTTAGTTAGAAACTGAGCGCTGCCTATTCCTTGCAGCCATAAAAGACAAGTCCCAGATGGGTGAACTTGAAACCCATCCTTACAAAGATATGCAAACGGAGAGAGGGCTGGAAATGAAGCGCGCGGGGGGGGGGGGGATTGGAGGACGCCACAGTTTCCATCCCATCTCTCTCTCCCCCCCCCCTCTCACCCCATATAATAAACACAACAAGCTGGAGGGAACAGGAAGAACAGAGCTTTTTATAAGAGAAATAAAAGTTGCACGCAGCTCTCTCCCCGCCTCCAATTCTTTCTTTTCTCCCTTTAACTACCTCCTCAAAAACGAGCTGAGGGAGAGGCAGAAAGCCCCACAGACTCAAAGGAGGGCATAGGAGACAAGCATTCCTCTCCACAAACCAATATTATTAGACACACACACCGGGGTTGGCGTGAAGGTGGGGAGGGGAGCTCCCTCCCCAGCTGTTAAAAAGGAACAGTTCACCACCACACAACAATGCATATTTTTTTTTAACTTCGAGGAGCTGCAGTATCAAACCAAAGTATCACTAGCTGTAGTCATGTATAAGTAAGCGTCGGCGAGGAAGCCCGACCAAGCTCTGCTCCCCACCCCGCCCGCCCCACGCCCTTTCCTCTGCCCCTAAGAGACCAACATGCTCCGCTCCTGCCCCTTTTGCTGGCAAGGCCCGCAGCCCCCCCCCCCTCACAAGACACCCCCTCATCCTTCGCACGCTTTTCCCGTTATAGCTTACGGTACTTGCCCGCGCTCGCCTTGGGCGTTCAGGAAGGCGCGTGCCCGTCAGGGGGCGCGCTCCCGCGAGCAACTGTTGGCCCGAGGTCAGGAGGAAAGGCGTCGCCTCAGCCGCCTCCTTCGGGCCCCTCAGCAGCTTGTGCGGGAAGGAACCGGGGCGGAGAGATACTCATGCTCAAGTTGACTTAGCGTGGATTTATGTTGCGATGTTCAATTCGCTCTCTCTCTCTTTTACACACAGAGAGATAATTCGGAGCATGAAATTTAAAGGGAGGGAAGGAAAGCACACTTCGTGGGGAATATCATGTGCCATTAATAGGACTGACTGACGAGAGAGCCTGCTTTAGGGTCGCGTTTCTAGACCCACCTTGCGCCATCAGCCCAGACTGCTCAGGGTGTCTAAACTTTAAAGGAGGGTTGGCCCCGCACACGGGGGGCGGGCAATAAGTTTCCTTTTCTGGGAAGAAAGTGCAATCGGGGCAAGTGTGTGTCCTGTTGAACTTCTGAGTACATAGTGTAGGTGACATAGTTGGAGACTTAATTGGGGCTGGGTGGGACGCGGGTGGCGCTGTGGGTTAAACCACAGAGCCTAGGACTTGTCAATCAGAAGGTCAGCGGTTCGAATCCCCGCAACGGGGTGAGCTCCCATTGCTCGGTCCCTGCTCCTGCCAACCTAGCAGTTCGAAAGCACATCAAAGTGCAAGTAGATAAGTAGGTACCGCTCCGGTTCGCCAGAAGTGGCTTTGTCATGCTGGCCACATGACCCAGAAGCTGTACGCCGGCTCCCTCAGCCAATAAAGCGAGATGAGCACCACAACCCCAGAGTCGGTCACGACTGGACCTAATGGTCAGGGGTCCCTTTACCTTTACCTTGTTTGTTTTCAAAAAGACATTTTTATTGTATTGTATCCTGCCTTCCTGCCAGAGAAAGGAGCAAACTAGGAGCAAATTGCTAGGAGCAAACTAGCAATTCATATACTGTCATAAGGTGGGGACGGACGGACCTAAACCTAAGAAATTAATGAATGTCAGAATCTAGCTAATATTTAGGATAGGAAGGGAAAATGCAAGCTGTATAACTGTGCCAGATAAGGAGGCTCATGCAAACCATCCTGGCCAGGCTAGTTAAACATATAGCCTTAAAGAAGAGTCCTGGGCCGTTAAGGGCCATTGGCCATGCAAAAGAGCTGTCCTCCCCACCCCAGCTCAGAGGAGTTGGCAGAGCAGGAGAATTGGCAGGTTACCAAAGTGATGGAGGGCTGACAGAGAAAAGTGTCTTTACAGGAGGCTTGGGATTTTGGCAAGAGGTGTGCTGGGAAGGAGGAGGAGAACAAAGGTCAGAACTATCTTGGGTGCTGACTGGAGAGTCTGTAACCCAGAGACTGAGGAGCATGATTGGCTGATCTGGACTCAAGCTGGCTGAAGCTGTGGGAGAAGCAAAGAGAGACTCTCTGGAGATGTAATGCTGTGGGTTTTCTTTCTCTGTGTGTAGATTGAGGTTTATATAGGTGTAAAATAAACCATCTATCTTAAAACACTACAGCCTCTGCCATGCCCCGAATTCACAACGAAAACACGACCCTGGGTGAGTGTTTTGCTACTGCTCAGCAGAGATTGGAGTGGCATGTAACAATACAATTACAGTGGTACCTCGAGTTACAGACGCTTCAGGTTACAGACTCCGCTAACCCAGAAATAGTACCTTGGGTTAAGAACTTTGCTTCAGGATGAGAACAGAAATCACGCAGCGGCAGCGCGGCGGCAGTGGGAGGCCCCATTAGCTAAAGCGGTACCTCAGATTAAGAACAGTTTCAGGTTAAGAACGGACCTCTGGAATGAATTAAATTCTTAACCCGAGGTACCACTGTATAATCCCTTAAAACAGAGGTTTTCAACCCTTTTGAGTCCACAGCTCCCTTAACAAACTACATTCTTTCTGCGGCACCCCTGTGGGGCTCAGGAGCCCATTTACTGTATGTCACCCCTTGCCTGCAGAGCTGGCAGCCTCTCACCCTTTTTGGAACACCCTTGTGGAGTCTTCCCACAGCCTCCTCTCCTCTCCTCTCCCCTCTCCTTGAGAGTCCTCTGGGCAGCTGCTACTGCCACCCCTGGTCTCTGAGCTGCCCAGTCCCAGAGAGAGGTGCCTCCCAGAGGCACCATTAGCTTCTGGAGCTCATAGCCAGGGTTGCTGTAATAAACAGCTGTGCAAGCCTTTGGGAGGCAGAGACGCAAGAGGGCATCAGAGGAGGGAGGGAAGGAAGGAAAGAGGGACAGAGGCCAGTGTTGCCCATGGCACCCTGACCATCATTCAAGGCACCCCAGGGTGCCGCAGCACACTGGTTGAAAATCACTGCCTTAAAAGATCAATCATAAAAGCAAAGACAAGCAAAACATAGCACAAGCAGCAAGGGAATAGTCAAATGCATGCCAAAATAAGAAAACTAAGTGATATGAGACTGATTTTACTTCCCAGGTTGTATGCAAATGCATAATTTTAAAAGACATATCCTTACAAAATATGTTTCCTACAGGTGAAAGTGGGATGATGCAGATCTCCCAATCAGCACCCTCTTTTAAAAAATATTCAGTTTTTGAAGGTGGGGTAGCTATTGTCAGTTTCCAATAGCAGTTTCCAATGTGTGGAAGATTAGTCCTATAATTAGCTGGGAAAGGATGAGGATCAGAAAACAAGCAAGAAAACGAAAAAGAGGGACAACTTACAGATTTATAATCAGGGTGTGCTGTAGCCTGACAATAAGCGCTGATGGTTAACAGCTTCCAGGCTGAGATCTAAAGAACAAAGGGCATCGAAAGCGGGAAGACAGCAAAGTACAAGGTTCTGGAGACTGTGGAGCAATCAGTAGCCAGCTTGCTAAGAAATTACTCCTGTAAGGAAAGTGTTAGGCTCCTTACTGCAGTCTCTCTACCTAATTGCTGTAGGGAGGCATCTTTTCCTTAGCCATTTAAGGTTTTCACAGTGGTCATTATATTGACTCCACTGTTAGAGGCAGTAAGTCTCTGAATACCAATATGAGCAGAAGAGTCCCACACATGAGTCTTGCTTGTTTGACTCCCTATAGGATCTTCTTCACATCAAAAACAGACCTTTCCAAACTTTTATTTTACACACAATTTATTCGTCAAGTTCTGTCTTCAATCCAGATTTTAGCTGGGAAAGCTTTTCCTTTTTCTTAAACCCACTTCTCACCCTTCCAGCACTCTATTCATTTCCATGTCCAAAGTGATTTCTTATGCCCTTGCTAGAGTGATTTCTTATGCCCTTGCTAGAGTTCCCAACTGGATTATATGGGGGGGGGCACCCTACGCATGTGGGGCAGGGAAGAAGGCGAGGAACAGAGAACAGAACCTCCCCCAAGTCATTCTCTTGAGCTGGGTAGGTTCAGACCTTTGTGACTCATCATTGAGCCTACATTGTACCAGAGGTTTTTCTTGTAAATACTTCTTTCCCTCCAGGCCTTCCCCGATCCATAATACTGAACACTGTTTTTATTTGTTTGAATTAATTGAAACCCTGTTTTTATTGGTTTTTACATGCTGTTATACTGTGATTTTACCAGGTTAGTGTTGTATTCTTGTTTTAATTATATTGCTTATTATTTTTACGTTTTATAGCATGTAGAGTTGTGTGTTATTTTTAACCATCAAGCCATTTATAAATTACTGTAAATGAACACATGAATAAAAGTTCACATTAATTGATCCTGAAGCAAATAGTGTACTGGACCTAGAAGGTATATTTCAACTAAAAGAGAACTTTTCAAACCCTAGCAATCCTAGGTCAGCTATACCCAGCCCAGTGGGTTTTGTCCTTCAAGGCAGGAACTTGACAATTTAAGGCAGTTTATTGAGGTCTTTGCTGTAGTGATCAGGTGCTGACGCTTTCCCTGCAGAGAAAGCATTTGACTGCTTGGGAATTTTCTGTATCACACTCTCTCTCAGCATTCATGCTATCTCTGGACTTAACATAATGGATTTAGTTACGGTATTTCCATCCAGTTCCAAAACTGTCACCTTGGAATCTATTTTGGATCTTATTAAGTTGGCTGGGGACATAAGCCAGGGCTGCCAATCATTTCTTCTGATTCCAGATCTTCTAGTATGTGCAATCTGGCAGATACTGAAGGAGTTAAGATTGGGGAGATTCAAACCCTGGCGCACATGAATGGAAAACACTCACATTCACACTGAGAAGAAACTTGAAAAAGTTCCTTCCAATAGCACTCCCTCATTCCTTACAAAGGACCATCCTGGAATGGCCCCCAATCTTGAGTGTTTGAAGAGGTTGTCCCCTATTGCTTAAAGGGGTGACAGCAATAAAGCCCCTCCATGACAGTTGAGCAACGGCAAGTGGCTGGATGTCAACCCATATGTTCAAGTTCCTGTTTTATGCTAATGATGCATTTTTGTTGCTTTCATATCTTTAAATATTTCTGCCAGCCCTGATTAAATACAATATGAGATGCTGAGAATCTCACTGGCTGTAAAATAAATTGGGATACATCTGTTGCTTCTCTGATTAGCAATTTCAGTTTTAGTATGCGTTTGGGTGAAAAAGTGTTTAACATTTCAAATGACTATATAAAACACTTAGAAAGGAAAGGTCCCAAGGTTGTTAATCATATAGTACATTTCCATATGAGAACAGTTTTGGAAAATATCTATCTGCACTTGCCCTGAGTTTATAGAGTGAAATTGGTATCTTGAAAATGAATGGGTCATTTACCGGTATATTCTTAGAGATCTCCCTGCCCATGTCCCTCAATTTTATTTTAATAAAATTGATGTTCTGTTTCATTAATCCTTATGGGGACCTGAAAGAACACTACACATTCATTTTAAAATATACAATTCCCAGTGGAACCTGGAAGCTCTTGCCTTCATAACTATCAAGTACCATAGTGCTTTTTAATGCTTTTCTTCTGTCTGATGGAGGTGACTGAATGGGCAAAGATAGAAATGTCACAATTAACTCCTTTGGAAAAGTTGGCATTACTCTATTAGACGCACTTTATCCCTCCTAAAAAGTAAGGGGAAATGTGTGTGCATCTTATGGAGCGAATGCAGGCTGCGCAGCTATCCCAGAAGCCAGAACAGCAAGAGGGATCACTGCGCAGCGCTCCCTCTTGCTGTTCTGGCTTCTGGCTTAGCCTCTTAGTCCCTTCCCCCACCTCCCGGAAAAGGCCCCAAGAGCCGCGCTCCCTTTAAAGAGCTGCGAGGTGTGTGTCCGTCTGTGATGGGCTGCCCTTCTCCCTCCTTGGGGAAAAGCCTGCAAGCGCCGCGCGGCTCATGAAAGGGAGCGCTGAGGATGCATACAGGCTCTGCTCAGCTCTCCCTTTAAAGATTTTTTTTCTTGCATCCCCCCTCTAAAAAATAGGTGCGTCTTATGGAGCAAAAAATATGGTAATCTGAATTTCCCTAAGACCCCAAACCTAATGGCTTATTTGGTTGGCCTGGAAATCAATTAATATTTCCTTAGACGCAGCCCCTTTCCCCACATGGATCTGAAACTGGCCTATCACATGCAACATTAAATACTTATTTAAAATAAACAATGTTTTAATACTCAAAAGGCTTTGTTTCTCCCCCAGGCCTGACTCTGCTACCACATGAGGGAGGAAACAAGCCAGAAATAAGCTAGTCATGACATGTGAATCTAGGCTCATGATCTGTTTCCTCCAAACAAACCATGAGTAATATGGTAAGAACAAACCTTGGGTTCCCCTTGTTGTTTGTTTGGAGAGAAGAAAACCACAAGCCCTGGTTCACATGTTAGGACAAGCCAAATTCTGGCTTGCTTCCCGGTTGCACAGTCAGGCTTCTAGGAAGAGTAAAGTGCTCATGATCATTAAACCACAGTGTGTGGTTTAATGTTGTTGCATGCCAGTCCGGCAACTCTTGAAAAACTCAAGAGATTTGTACTTGAAGCATGTCAGTTGTATAGGCTCGATTGGTATCTCCGCTGATTGGATCATATAACGTTAAGAGCTGCTTCAAGCAGAATTGAATTTGCCTCCTAATATGCTATGGCAATATTTACAATTGCAGTGTTGCTTGGTTTCTGAATCATGTCCTGAAGTCCCGTACTCATTTTTTCAGGTGTGGTCTGAAAACATTCAGGAAAACCTGGTCCATATGAACAATAGATGTCCTAGGTTTGGGAATCTGTGGCTCTGCAGATGTTGTTGGACACCAAACCCTACAAGTGCCCCTGTTTTCCAGGAATGTCACTGATTTAGAGAAGCTGTCCCAGTTTCTGATTTGATCTCAGAATGTCCCGCTTTTCCTTAGCATGCCCCTATTTTCATTGGAGAAATGTTGGAGGGTATGTAACTCTCATCATCCCTGGCCATTGGCCATGCTGGCTGTGGCTGATGGTAGCTGGAGTCCAAGTTCTGGAGGGACACAGGTTCCCTGAAGGGCAATTTAGACGCTTTCTAAATATGAACTTTCAGTTCTATCATATTGAAGAGGATAGTATTTCAGCATTGGCAGTCCTTTTGCTTTTCTCATATTGATCAATTCTTAAGAGGACAGGTTGTAACTCAGTGGAAAAGTTGCAACAAATGTGAGGTTTCTGATAAAGGTAAAGGGATCCCTGACCATTAGGTCCAGTCGTGACCGACTCTGGGGTACAATTTAATTTAGCAGAAATATGTTTAAGCACAGAGGCCTATGCATGTTCTCTCTGCCCCACACCCCGTCCCCCTTTCCCATTCTTTCTCTTTATTCTGTTTTTTTTCCATTATCCTACTCTTGAAAATGCATTCCACTTAATTTTCCCATTTTAAAACAAAGGGAAGTTTATAATGATGGCTGAATTCCATTATTTGGATTGCTCTGAAATTTAGCAAGTAAACTAACTTCAGTTGTTTACATGTTATAAATCTGATTCTCTCAAACAAGGCTGAGTGGTTTCAGATTTACTTGGATTTCTGAGTGGATTTACTTAGACCCATCCACTCACCCTTTAAAAAAAGGTGTTGTTGTTGCTTCTACTGGAATGCTGTGAGAGGCATCTCTCAGCTCTGCAAGGATTATCCTGTAGCTGTGGCCTTAGAGCTCCGAGTAATTGAATTTCAGCTCTGAAGTAAAATGAACGTGGAAGACCAAAATGAGATCGCTGCATGAAATTATTTAATCTGTGAGCAATCAAGACAAACTAATCCATTAATCACTCTTGTGTTTACATGCTTCTATAGATGCAGATAACTACAAAGGGAAACACTACTGACACCATGTGGGGCTGAAATTAAAGCAGATTACAGTCAGCAGCAACAACATAGGAAGCTGTTTTAAAAAAGGAATATATAATTACTGCCACCTAATTTTTTGTTTTTATTATGGCACAGATATATATCATTCATATCTATTAGTTCCGATGGCTGTGAATGGCTCCTTACCCTTTTTCTCACTAGAACAGGGTCTCTCAAATATTATACTGAAGCAAAATATACAACACTAGAATTTTACAATTGAAATGCACTTATCTATCTTACTTCTTGATGTTAGGAATCACATTCTCACCTTAACCTGCTATAAATTTTGTTCCAGACAATTGCTCCTGGCAGTATACCTACAACAAGCATTTTATGACCACACTGCGGGCAATATTGACCCAGTGTTTATGAATCTCTGTGCTGCCTTCAAACGTTATTCTAGACTAGTGAGGACCACTTAGCAGAAAAGGTGCACACAATCAGCCTCACTCACATTTAGATCATTTAGATCAGGGTGGAGTGTCAGCATCGCCCTAGAGCCAGTGCACCAACTGGACCCTTGCACCTCAACCCCGACTGGGCTGGGCGAGCTGGGTAGCACCGCCAGAGACCTCCTTCCCGCAGGAAACGGTCACAGTGCTGTGGACTCACAGCTCAGAGCTGAGAGCACCGGATTCACTGTCTCAATACTTCAGTCGTTGCGCAGCAGAGTTTTGCAGAGTCTTGCAGAGTATAAACCACTCGGAGAGCAGCTCTGTAAAATATCTTCCGTTTATTCTATAACTACAACTATGGTACAAAACTATATACAGAGCTAAATCTTCTGAGCATAAAGCAATGCTACACTGAGAGTCTGCAGCTGCTCTTAGCAGCAATCTAATCTCTAGGATCTCTAACACTCTCACACTCTCCGATACACTGACTGACTGACTCTCTCTCACACACACAGATATGTTGCTGGGCAGAATAAGTTAATAGGCAGGACACGCCTCCTCTTCTCTGTGGAGTCAGCAGAGATCATCAGGAGATGGTCAGGAGATTCTTGGGTATGGGAGGGGTGAAATCTCCTCATCCTCCCCCATTTCATCCGACCATTTCAAGAATCTTTAACATAACTGCAATTTACATACACACTCCAAAAGTTGTTCTCTGCTTACAACCTTGGCTAACACATTTGCAGGTATCTCTCTTCCCAGCATATAAAACACTTTTACAATACCATTGAATAAGCAGCTTCTGGAAAAATCTTCATACACATTTCTCTTTCTCACATGCAAATTGACATCTCTAATTAGGCAGATTTGAACAAACCATTTTTCAGAACTCAAATACACGCTTTCCTTCAAATATCAGGTAAGGAAATAAATAAAGCGTTTTGTGCTATTACTCTCAGCACACTTCATGCCTGGTTTGAAAACTCCACCAGAGTTGCTCGTGACCGCAGTCTTTGCAAACTCTTCAGAAAACCTTTTCGGTGGTACACCCTTGGTTGTTCTCTCGGATCTGCGCAAAACTCTCTGATCCTCTTGTTCTGGTGCTTCCTCCTCTTTGGGAGAATGGGGAGCTAAAGTATATGAAGCTGCTAAGTCTGAGTCAGCGTCAGACTCACCTGAGGCTTTTGGGCTCTGATAATCTGTGCCATCATCTGAAACTACATTGGCATCAGGATTATCAATCACATCAGAACTTGCCTCCCTCTTAACTTTCTTTGCCCCTTTTGCACCATCATCACAAATGGGATGATACTGAAAAATGCCAACTTTGTCCCATTGTGGATTGTCATCAATACTCCTGGTCAGCCTTATGGTTTTCGTGTCTGTGATCAGAACACGATAAGACCCTTTCTCATAACCTAGGAAAATACCATGTTCTCCACGCTTGCTCAGTTTGTCACCTTGCGAGGTGCGCACCCAAACCTCCGAACCAAAAATTTTAAAATGCTTTACACATGGCTTTCTTCCGTGAAGCATCTCATATGGGGTGCAATTTACACTAGACTGGTACCTCCTGTTATACACGTGACAGAAAAACGAAAGAGCTTCGGCCCAAAAAGGATTGGGCAGCCCCGAATCATGTAACAGTGTTCTGATTCCTTGCTGCAGGGTTTGGTTCACTCTCTCACATAAACCATTCTGCCAGGGTGATCTGGGCGTGGCGGTCCTATGCTCAATGCCCTGTTCAGAAAGAAAACTCTCAAACTCTTCTGAACAAAACTCTCCACCCCTGTCTGTGAAAAGAAAACGTACATTCTCATTATGTACATTTCTGAGCCATTTACAAAACTGACGAAACTTGGTAAAGGCTTCAGACTTTTTCTGCAGCACATAGACCCAAACATATTTTGAATAGGAGTCTATCAGAACCATAAAAAACCTTGAATTGCCTCTAGAGAGCGCTAGAGGCCCCACTAAGTCTGCATGAATGACTTCATATGGTTTCTTGGCCTCTCTCCCAGACTCTGTACCTTTGGGAGCTTGCCTTGCCTTACTCTCTGCACAAGAAACACATTTCATGTGGTAGGGACATTCCTTCAACCTCATACCCTGAACCATATCAGGCATTTTTGCCACAGCCTGGAAATTCAGATGAGCATAAATACGGTGATAATAATGAATACATTGGTCATGCAACTTCTCATTCTTATCCACAGATAAATTGCAACACTCCTTCTCAGTTGCTTCTGCAGTGCCGGTACCTGAAACAAAAGGCAATTGGTACAATCCATTTACACATTTTGCATACAGAATGAGCTTGCCATCTCTAAGAATTTCACAGCGAGATTTAGCAAACACCACCTTAAACCCTTGACGATCAAGCTGGGAAACACTCAACAAATTGTCCTGAATATCAGGTGCATACAGGACATTCTTAATAGTTGCATTCAGGCTCTTTAAGAACACAGTTCCTTGAGCCACACTCGTGAGAACTGTCCCATCTGCTTGATGAATTTCTTTCTCTTGCTTCTCAAGCTGAACAAAGAGATTCTTATCTTTGGCCACGTGGTTTGAACAGCCAGAGTCGACCACGAAGAAACTCCGCCCACGTTGATTGGAACAGCGAGAGATCAAGGCCTTTGAAGCAGCAGGTGCTTGGGGATTTCTTCCTCCTCCCCCTCTGCCTCTGAAGTTTCCCTTCTTCTTTGAAGACTTCTTGCACTGGAAACTCAAATGGCCTTGTGCTCCACACGAAAAGCACCGCTTCAATTTCAAAGCTTTAACAGCAGCAGTTTCACTTTCACTTTCCCCTGCTGAAGACTCAGGCACATTTTCAAGCAGATTTTTAACAGCACAGTTTTCCCGGCTTTCTCTAACAGCCTGTCTGCGATCCCACTCATTCAGGAGCACGCTAGACACATAATCTTCTGTTAGCCGGTCAAAAGGCATTGTGGAAATCTGGGCAGCCACTCCATCATAAGACTCATCTAGGCTATTGATCATCAACATTGCAAACACAGCCTCTGAAACAGCCAGGTCTCGCTGAACAAGGTCCTGTCTGAGACGCTTTAATTGAGATAGATGGCTAGGCAAATCACCACCTTTCTCCAACTGCAGCCTGCACAGCTTCTTAAAGAAAATCACACTGGAACCAGCATTTTGTCTCAGATGCATATCTCTCAACTTATGCCAAACAGCTTGTGCAGTCTCTTGACCCTCTAAGTTCACCAGCAAGTGGTCTGAAACACTCAAAATAATTGTCCCTCGGGCTTTCATATCTGCAGCATGCCATTCAGCCCAATCATCATCATCCTCATCGGGAGGGTCATCTTCTATCGTGTGAAATAGCTTTTCCCTCTGTAAAAGCGCTTTCATCTTTACTTGCCAAACTCCATAGTTTTCAGGCTTAAGGAGGGGAAAGGACAGAGCCATCTGGCCAGAATGTGCACAGGCCATGTCTGCTATTACTTAGAGCAAGACACTTCCCTCGTGCAACACAGATAAAGCCTTGACTCATTCAGCCACTCTCTCTCCCACTCAGAGCGCAATTAACAGGCAAACAGGGATGCTATCTTCTTCCTTTGGCAGTCAGCAACATACCTCCATAAATCAAGCAGCAGCAACAGCAACAGCAGCAGCTTGAATACTCTGCTCCAAAACAGCTCTGCTTCTGGGCACCACAAATCAGTCCAGCATGCAGCGTCCGTTCCACCGTCCAGCAAACAGCAACAGAAACCTCTGGCGACTGGGACGACTGGGACGCCTTGGATGACTGGAACAACACCAGGTCAGACGACTGGAACAACGACTGGGCCCATAACCGATGTCAGCATCGCCCTAGAGCCAGTGCACCAACTGGACTCTTGCACCTCAACCCCGACTGGGCTGGGCGAGCTGGGTAGCACCGCCAGAGACCTCCTTCCCGCAGGAAACGGTCACAGTGCTGTGGACTCACAGCTCAGAGCTGAGAGCACCGGATTCACTGTCTCAATACTTCAGTCGTTGCGCAGCAGAGTTTTGCAGAGTCTTGCAGAGTATAAACCACTCGGAGAGCAGCTCTGTAAAATATCTTCCGTTTATTCTATAACTACAACTATGGTACAAAACTATATACAGAGCTAAATCTTCTGAGCATAAAGCAATGCTACACTGAGAGTCTGCAGCTGCTCTTAGCAGCAATCTAATCTCTAGGATCTCTAACACTCTCACACTCTCCGATACACTGACTGACTGACTCTCTCTCACACACACAGATATGTTGCTGGGCAGAATAAGTTAATAGGCAGGACACGCCTCCTCTTCTCTGTGGAGTCAGCAGAGATCATCAGGAGATGGTCAGGAGATTCTTGGGTATGGGAGGGGTGAAATCTCCTCATGGAGAACCCAAGGCACCCCAGTGTTCTGAACTACAATTCCCATCATCCCTGACCATTGGCCATACAGGATGGAGTTGATGGAAGTTGGATTCCAACAACACCTGGAGGGTTCCAGGCTCCTCACCCCTGAATTAGCTCCCACTTCTGGTCCTGTGGACAAAGGTTTCTACAGGAAGCACCTTCAATAGCACCATTACTAGAAGCTCACTGATCATGTAAGGAGACCTTTTCTTAATGGCTTCGTATTTGAAGCCTCATAGTAACTCAGATGACCTCATTGATTAACATTGAATTTGAGGGTAGGGAATGAGCTCTTTCCTCACTGTCCTATTATCCCAGCTGATTAGGGGAGTGGGGGAGAGTTCATGGAAAGCAGCTGTTTTATTGAAATTACATTTTTCTGTGCTAGAAGATACAGATGTTCAGTTCTTTCATCTTCTAAAACCAGTGCCTTAATCTCGGGATTCTTGCAGGCTTTAGTAGGATTCATGCACCCTATTATGTGCAAGGACCTCCAATTCATAGGCTCACACAGAGAACAAATGTTTGGTGCCAGTTTGTGGGGCCCAGGAGTAAGTTTACAAGAGGGCCTGATTTTTAAAAGCTTGAGAATCACTGTGCATATGATAATCAGAACAAACCAGGGACAATTTGAAAGTGACAATGAGCAGCTGATGCTATCAAGAACAAAAATCATAGCACTTGCACTACAGCTTTGATGATGCGTTCTCTAGTTTATGAAACATCTGAAACCTGTCTTTTCAACTTCCAGCAGAGGGCCTGCAAGCTCCCTGCTTTCAGCTCGTCCAACAACACACAGCATATCCAGTTGTCACACTACCCGGTAGTAGTATCCTGTCATTAGCCATAGGGGGGCTGGGATGGAGGATCTAAAATTGGCAAAAACAACACTGCCTACATGGGCTGCCATACATCTGGATTTTCCCAGACATCTAGCCGATTTCTGCCTGGACACTGCTTGTGGCCGCAGTAATCCATATATGTCCAGGTAATTCTAGATGGATGGCAAGCCATTAAACTCTGGGATTAGATCCCTAATTTCTATTTAGGCTTATAACACCTCAGAAGTGTGTACAGACCTATTAACTGAAGTTCAGAACATTCCTGTGTTACTCAGAAAAGAAGAATGTCATTCTATTCCTGGCAAAAACACTCCAGGAGGGTGTAAGGTTCAGGAGGGTGCGCCACCTAGAGAGAGTCCTGAGTGCCAAAGAGATGCCCCGAGGGCAACATGTGGCCCACAGGCCTCTGATTTCACACCTCTGGTCTAAATATTTGTATATCTGAAATACACAGTGGCTAATGATATATAACTGGAGAAGGAACTGGCAAACCACTCCAGTATTTTGCCAAGAAAACTCCATGGACATAAAAAAGGAGAAGCTTTGAGAAGAAAGTGAGAGTTTCCAAGGCATGCTCTGGTTCATGGAGCCAGGGAAAGTTGATAAGATGACTAAACAACAAACAACAATGATATATACATTTTGAGCAGTAGTGAGATAGGATCAGATGTGCCTCTGTACTCTGAAAAGGCATGAGTGATGTGGCCGCAGGCCTGCTTTGGATCAGCCAGCCACCCTGCCAACACAACCACCCCCACCACACTCATGCACAGGTTAAATGTTTGGTAACCAGGAAAGGGGCCGTGCACGTGTACATCAGGGTGCACTCAAGTGAACAAGCATACCCCACAGTGCTGGGTTAAACCCTGTGGAGGCCCCTAGGCAGTCAAAATCTTGGGCCTCCCCCTTGCAAGTTATCTCAAAGCTTTTACTCAGTTACTTATGAATATTCTACTAGGATCTGGAGTCAGTGGGAACATGTGACACAGAAAGCTCACAGAAAGCTTCTTATCTGGATGTTTCTCGTGTGCACACTCCAGTGCAATAACACTGAACTCAGAAAGATTTATTGTAATTTTCTTTCAAGATTAACTCAATAATATTTTGAACTGTTGTCACAGGGCCCCTAGAAGGCATGGGGCCCAAAGGCTGGTGCCTACTCTGCCTATTTGGTAATCCAGCACTGATACCCCGCCCCCATTTATTGCCCTACTTCCCACTGAACCCTGTGTAATATAACAATCACAAGTGGCTAATTCCAGTAATCACTTTCTAGTCCCTAGTTCCCCATCACGAAGCAGAAATGCTTCTGTCACCCTTTTTCAGAAAAATGTCCACTTTTCTTTGCAACAAGTTCCTTGAAATGTTGCCTAGAAGGCTCTAATAATGTGGAAGCAGCTTTTGTCCAGTTTATTTCCTTCCTAATCCACTCATGTCTATGTGCCATGAAGGAAACGAGCCTGTGCTGGGCAATTATTTTGGAGAAGAAAACACAGAAACAGCTCTTTGCTCCACTGAGCCCTGTGCTTGGGAGTCCTAAAGAGGTCAGACCTTGACTCAGAGAGGAAGTTTGCTGCAGGCAGATAGATTGGCGGAACAGAAGAGAGCTTGATAGGATGGGGCGTGCTGCAAAGGAACTTCCTGACTCTTGCTCCCCCCCCCCCCACTAACTAAAAGTTTTATGCTATTTCTAGCTGTTCCAAAACCCAATGACAGAAGAAGAAAGACAGAAGAAACAAATCACCACAGCGGGAGGAATCTTTAATCACAGCACCCTTACCCAGCAGATGCTGGTAAGCTGATCTGTATGGAGTGGGAGGTCAATGCTATTTGGTGGTTCTGAATGCCAATTCAAGTCATGCTGAGATGCTTTCCTTGCCTTGACATTGCCCATCACTGTGTTATTTCTGCTTGTATGTCACAATTGTAAAAAATCTATCTATCATCTATTTATCTATCTATACCACATAAAACATTAAGCATTATGCTACACCTGCTACTTCAGATGAACATGACAGTGGGCAAAATTGGAACCGGGGTTATCCAGTGTCCAAGGTAACGGATCTGTGCTGCAGTAAGAGCGTTCAAAAGTGCCCACCCTTTTATGTAGGTAGTCAGGTACATATATTAGCAGTATTCAGCTTCAAAGTTCTTTGGGGAACTTATCATGCTACTCAGATGCAAGTTATTTTGATCACAGTTAATGCTCCCAGGCAACAGGGATTTCTGTCACGTTATAAAATTCTGGGTATTACTGTGCAGTAGGAGGTAAAAATAATTTGCCAGAATGCGAACAAACTCCGATAAGCATAAACTAAACCTAAAAAAAAATAAAAATCATCCCCCTCTCATTGTGCTTAATTCTCCACAGTTCACAGTGTGTTTTAAATGGCTTTCAGGAAGCTTGAGGCCACAATGCTAGAGTCTGCTGAATCAGCATCAGAAACTGGAGTGAGTGGTTGCTGGGAAGAAGTGATGGATTTGGGGTAGCAGAATTGCATGAGGTGAATTTCAGCATAGCAAGCTGCTTAAATGAATCCCGGAGATGGGGACTTGAATCAGCTGGAGAACAGAGATCGGAAATCTGTGGCCTTTTAGATCTCACTGAACTCCAACTCCCAGCACCCCTGACCATTGGCCATGCTGGCTGGAGCTGATGGAAGTCAGAGTCCATCAACATCTGGGAGGGCACCACACTGGTGATTCCTGCCCTAATGTTTAAAATATTACAGGTCAAATTGTGGGAATTAGACTTTAGTTCCCATTTGCACAGTATGCAGAAGACAGCCCTGGGTTGTTTGACTCTTTAATTAGTTCTCTTTTTCCCTCCTATAAAAACCACGCAAGACACTCTCTTTTAAAGTTAAAGAATAAATAACTTTTCCTTAGTGCACGTGCAGTTCCTGCTTAAATATACTATGCAGGTAGGTGATGAGTATTCTGTAAACTGCCCTGAGACCTGTCGGTATAGGGCGGTATATAAAATCAATCAATCAATCAATCAATCAATCAATCAATCAATCCCAGGCTTCTAAAAACCAGTAAAAAGAGTTAGGGGGAAAGATCTGCTATAAAAATCCTACTCCTACATATGGTTCTCCATTTTTAACCCCATATGGTTAAAAATCCTACTCTCCACAACTTGAGCAGTCTCGTCCCACACATGAAATTTTACTTTTCACTGTTTGGGGGCCACTAAAATGATGATTACCTATTCATTATCGTGATAAGAGTCCTCTTCCTACAGGAGCAGACCCGCAATGTGCAAAATAGCTTCCCTTCTCAGTGATGTGGCCTCTCCAGCAGACATGAGCTGCAGAGCTAACTAATGTTTGCTGTCTGTGTGTGGGATTTGTCATTTTCCATGGTTATTCTGGTCTATATTCAGTGCTTTGGAACTTTTCTGCACAATAAATGGCTGATTCAGCATGCCCAATGGGTGGTGAGGTGAGTCATACTCATGCAATTTAAGTCAACGTCCCCAGCTGTAGGAGATGCAGTGTACTTTGGCCATGGCAAGAAAACAACAGTCATTGCTGAGGTAACCGGAGGGAGAGGAAGCAGAACTCAGAGCTCCACCAGATAACTGTTTATGAAGCATTCACCCTGATTTTCTTGCACAAAGCTTACATGGTGGTTAGAATATGGTCTGTCTTTATTGGGCATGTGTTTTGAGTTGTTTACAATGCGGTTATATGACAATGGACATTCGCCTGCATCCATTCTGATTCGCTTGTGAGGTGTTCACATGTCTTCCCAGTAATATTTACCTCACATTTTTCAGTCCATGACACCGACACTTCCCAAAATGCAAAAAGTCTGTTTTCGGGGATTTTTTATTAGAGTGAATTTGTTCCTCTAGAGCAGGGGTGGCCAACTCCCAAGAGACGGCGGTCTACTCACAGAGTTAAAAACTGGCAGTGATCTACCCCTGTTTTTTGGGGTTCAGGTCAAAGTTGTTGAGCTTTTCTTAGGGAATAGGAAGGCCCGTTCTTTAAGGGTTAAGTTCAAAGTTGTGGAGCTTCTTTTTATGGGCTGCAGGGCTAAAATGTCTAGGGGAGCCAAATTCCTTGGGCTTCTTTGGGGGGAGCCAGTGATCTACCACAGACGTCCAGCGATCTACCGGTAGATCATGATCTACCTGTTGGACGTGCCTGCTCCAGAGCAGCTTTTCTCAACCTTGGGTTCCTAGATGTTGTTGGACTACAACTCCCATCATGGCCAATGGTCAGGGATTATGGAAACTGTAGTTCAAGAACATCTGGGGACCCAAGGATGGGAAAGGCAGAGAGAGGGAGGGAGAGGGACCAAAGGCAGCCTCAGGCATCCCTTCAGCATGCCTATACAGAGCTTCCCTCCCTCTGGCTACCAGCTGCCCCTGCTGAGGCCATCAGAGGAAGAGCAAGCAGCACTCAGGCATGGCCAGTGCTCAGGTTTTATGGGAATGGGAGTCCAACATCTGGATGGTACTAAGTTGGAGAAAGCTGCTCTAGAAACATAGCTGGGATTTGGGATGCCCATTGATCAAGCTGCATCAACAGCAGTAACCAAGCGTGATGCTGTTTATGCTGTCTCCTCACCCACCCACCCATGGGTGTTGAGGTTGTTAATCTCCATGCACAGCTAACGCTGAAGCCAGTTTCTGTTAAAGCCCCACTTTGAATGGCTAGAAAAGCCTTGGTAAATGGCTCCCCAAAAGGCACACCAGATCATTTGACTCTGAACAGTTGAGGATCGGGCGGGCAGGGGGAGCTTTTGCTTTCAGTTCAGTGGAACAAATTGCAGTTTTGTATTCTTAAGCATGTTCACATACTCAGCAGCTTTTTATTGGAGTCTTTCTCCTATAATCATAATTATCCGGCTTTCTGGGAAAGAGGAAGTCAACACACGGTCCAAAGGTTTCAGCAACAAAAGCACGACTCTTTGGGGCAGTCACGTGCACTTACGGACTTCCCTGATCTTTAAAATTACTTCCAAATTATTGCCTCCAACAAATGTTGAATGACCTCTCTCCTATTTTTATGGCAGATGGAACAATGTGGAGAATGTTTATGATAAGATCCACTCCCTGATTCTCAAACACTAACCTTTCGTTATCTCTGCTAGTTTCCTTTAAAAACAAACAACAACCCCCCCCCCACACACCCAGGGTGCATGATGTCATATCCTGAGCCCTCCCCATTCCCTGCCTGTCTTTGAAACTATTACAGAAAGCTAGACACACTAAACAAGTGGACTGCTCTGTTCTGAACATAAGACAATTTATGTGCGGCTTTTGCCTGTTTCATTCAGTCCTGAAGAATTTGATTCAAGGAATCTGAATTCACCACAGTTCAAAGGAAGGAAGAATCCCAAGCACGGTGAGTACAGCCAACGTAGTATGCTTTGAGTCATAAGGAGGGAGTTTAGAAATTCAAATGTGTATTGCAAACGTGGAATATTGTCTCTATTGCAAACTCAAGAAGGTTGTTCGGTATGCTGAAAACATCAGCTTTAATTAAAAAAACCACATGTATAGTTCTAAATCTTGGATCCCTTAAGATGTGTTCAGTGCTCTCTCTGTCTCTGTCTCTCACAGTCTCTGTCTCTCTGGGTTGTTGTTGTTTGCAGAGGGGATCCTCGTTGAAAATATCTAGCAAAGTAGACTAGAAGTCAGAAATTTTCACTCAGAAAAGCTTTAGCACATGTTGGGGGGGGTGAACACAACCTTCTCAAGTTTTAAGATTGTGCAATATGGCTTTGACACAAATTCAAAAAAATCCTCACAAATATCCACAATGTAATTCAGCTTCAGCACCTAGATTTTGAGACTAACAATGACAGCATTCTAAAAAGCCTGTTACACATTTGGTTGCAAGTATTTTAAAAATTAGTTGGTTCAGTAAAATGGCACATTTTTCATTTTGTAGGATCAATGAAACCACTCATGCCCAGGACCCAACATTCCCATCTGTGTACTAGACTTTCTTTCATTAGTGCAGTAAACACAGTGGGCTTGATCAAATCTGATTGTGATTGCATCTCAAAGAAATCAGCCTGAAATGTTAATCATGGCTTAGATTCCATTAATTCCAAAAGGAACTTACAATGCAATCCTAGGCATATTAAATCAGAAGGAAGTCCCACTATGTTATATAGGACTTACTCCCATGTAAGCATTGTGGTCTTAGTGCATCTAACTATTGCTGCAATCCTATTCCCATTTATCTGAGGGTAAGCCCCATGGAACTCAACGTGACTTATGTGTGAAAAGATATGTACAGGATTGCATGATTACTCTGGATCTATCTCTATGTATGTATTGGCTCAGTGCTTCAGTTCTGTGCACACTTATATGGGAGTAAATTCCATTGAACATTGTGGAATTTACTTCCAAGTAACCATGGACAGGATTGTTCTACTTAGGAGTAAGGATGGAGGATAAATTTCATTCAGTTCATATTTAAAGCTGAATGTATCAAATCTGCACTTTTTGAAACAAAATGTGAACCAAAACACAGCTGTCCTCTAAAAATTGCACTTATCTGAATTTTGCAATGTAGTTCTCTATCCAGTGTTTGCAAAATTGCATCTGTTAGGAGAAATTGTGTATAAAAATGAAGGCATTGGTGAAAATAACGTACAAAAAATGCATTATGATAGGGGAAACTGCTTGCAAAAATGTGTACATTGGTCAATAAAATGTGTTTATTAGGAGAAAATTTCAGAAATATGCTGCTGAATTTTCATGAGAATTTTTTAAAATTGCAAATTGCTGCAAAGTACGGAGAGCTGAATTTAGACTGCTTGCTTGCTCAACAGGAATCTGCTTACCCAACAGAATTTCTGGTTTCTTCCCCCCCCCTCCTCCCCATGCCCACCCAAACCTGGAGGGTCCCCCAAACCTCTGGAGCAAATTTTGAAGGGACACACAGGGGTGTAAGGGAAGGAAAAGCCCAATTCTATGAGCAGAAATCCTCTCATGCTACATTGGACTTCACCTCCTGAAATGAATGGGATGTACATTCCAATGATGGTGCTAAATATCTCCTAGTTTCATTGTACAGCTCCAGCCAAAGGAACAGTGCCAGATGATTTAGTGTGCTGTCTGGTTCTCAGAATCATTAGTGGAGTTTCCTATCAGCAGTTGTGTCAACACACTGCTCTTCCTGCTGATTCAGGAACAAACAGTTTCACGCTAAGTGATGAGGATTCCAATGAGAACATGACTCTGTATTAAAGTGCTCTGATGGGCACCTCTTCTCGCAGAACATCTTTCGTGGAACTGATAAGTCAACTAAGCTTACCAGAGCGAAACAAAACACATTAATCAAAATGGTTTTCTGTCAGTCTTAACTCATCTTTAAAGTGCAGAGGCCGAGCAAATGCATCAGTTGTGAATTGTTGACATGGCTTAGCACAAGGACAAAAAAAAGTTCTGGTTTGGGGAGCTGTGTGGACTGAGGGTGGATATAATATTATACTCTAATCTAAGAATAACTAGGTAGCTGCCAGGTTGTATGTGTGGCACATTCTAAGGACAGAATTCAACAGACTTAAGTGGGGGGGGGGGAGTGCTGTCATGGCAGGACTTTGGGGCAGAAGGCCATGACCCCACCCAGCCAGGATGAGCAGAATGGTCCCCAAATGCTGCAGGACTGGCTGGCCATAGAAGTGTAGATTTAGAAGGTACCTCAAGGGTCATCTAGGCCAACCTTCTGCAATGCAGGAATCATCACAGCTAAAGAATACCCAAAAGATGGCCATCCAACCTCTGTTTAAAAACCTCCAAGGAAGGAGAGTCTACCACCTCCCAAGGTGGTTCCTTCCACTATAAAATAGCTCTTAACCACCAGGACATTCTTCCCAATGTTTAGTCAGAATCTCCATTCTTGTTACTTGAATCCATTGGTTTCGGGTCTTACCATGTGGAACAGCAGAAAATAGGCTTCCTCCATCTTCCATGTGACAGCCATTCAGATAGCTGAAGATGGCTATCATATCAACTTTCTGTCATCCCTTATCCAGGCTCAACATACCCAATTCCCTCAATCGTTCTTTGCAAGTCCTGGTTTCCAGACCCTTTGTCATCCTTTGCACATCCTTTGTCAATATCCTTCTCAAATTGTGGTGCCCAGAACTGGACTCAGTATTCCAGGCGGGGTTTGACCAAGGTGGAATGGAAAATGCAGAAAGTAATGCAGAAAGAAACCACCACCACTGTAAGTCCATAGTGTGAAATTACCCAACTGCACCCCTGTGGGGATAGGCTAGTGCAGGGGTAGGCAACCTAAGGACTGGGGGCCAGATGCGGCCCATTCGCCTTTTCAATTTGGCCCGTGGACGGTCTGGGAATCAGTGTGTTTTTACATGAGCAGTAGTAGTAGTACTAGTAATAATAATAATAATTTATTTGTACCCCGCCCATCTGGCTGGGTTTCCCCAGCCACTCTGGGCGGCTTCCAACAAAGATTAAAAATACATTAAAAGTAGAATGTGTCCTTTTATTTAAAATGCATCTCTGGGTTATTTGTGGGACATTGGAATTTGTTCATCCCCCCCCCCATATAGTCCGGCCCACCACATGGTCTGAGGGACGGTGGGCTGGCCCATGGCTGAAAAAGGTTGCTGACCCCTGGGCTAGTGTGACTGAATGCTGCCCCATAGGAAATCAATACAAAGAAAATGGCAAACTAGTACACTGGGGAGAATGATAGATTGGATCTTTTTGTTTGGTGTGTCGTTTTTCTTTGTGGAAGGGTTTTTGGAGGGGTATAGTGAACCCTTTGATCATGTCATGCTGCACCTGCATTTATAACGTTGCAGTTTTACCTCCCCAGTGAGAACAAGGAACTATTTTTAGGGTAGCAAATAGATTGTTGTGCTTGGACAAGGTAGCCTACTGCAAATAAAGGCATTTCTGGCACAGTGCATAAAAAGTCAAATACAAGGGAAGGGTGGAGAGAATTTGCTTTTCTGATAGCACATCATACAGTAAGCAATTTTGCTTTCTTCCTGTCACCCTTGGAAAGAACTTGCCTTTCCTGGAAAGAACTCATCAATCTGTTTTACTCATCCAGTATCTTCCTTTTTTAAAAAAACAAAAAACACTTATGTTGCAGAAACAAGCACTCTTTTCTGTTTTTAAATAACTTTCTCCACTCACGACTTATGAAATATTAAATATGTTGCATGACTTATAAGTAGGATAACAAGCACTCCTTAAGGAGAACCCTACCTTGTTGCTGAGCCCCCAGATCTTGCAAAGGAAAGCAGTCTCCTGTCCTTTAAATAGTTGTGTGTGGATTTTGGTAGGTGAAAATGTTTCGCTTCCTGCAATCCCTCCCACCCATGAGACCTCTGCCTTTGAATAATACTGTGATTATGATTTAATAGATAGAAGATGGGGTGCAGCAGAATGGGAGAGACAACAACTCGATGGAAAAAGGGGTGGGAAGTCAATAAAAATAAGAGAAAAGATCCTGGGCTGGGGTAGGGAGAGAACTCTGTATTTGAGTGTGATTGCTCTTTAAATCCAAGGGTGTAGGTGCAAATGTCACTTAATGCAGATTAGTTACTCTTTAACACAATTTGAGCACCCTTCTGTTCATGCAGATGGGATTTCTCCAGAGCAGAGCACTCACATGAGTTTCTTTTCTCCACTCTACAAAATCAGGAGGGAAGACATCCTTTCATCTGTTGGAATGTTCCCATTTTTCCATGCTTCCTTGACACTGTAATGTTTCATACACAGAATTTGCATTGCTAGGTCTAAAGTCATCTGTACTGTTTAGAGCATTTATGCCTTAAAAATTGTAAAATAACAAGCTGATTCTTTGATACCTGATGTATCTCTGTCGTTCCCTAAGGAAGGCAGCCCTTCTTAGGATACTGCATGCTGATTCATGGATTTAACACTGCCCTTATGTTGATCTGAGACAGATTTCTTTCCTCAGTAGACACCCAGTTTTGCCCACAAATAGAGGAGGAAAATTCCAGCTTTTCTGTTATATAATATATGCTCTTTAAAATATTTACACAGCCAGCCACGGTGGAGTCTTCCAGGGAAGAGCAGGCCTAAAACTGTATCTACCTATCTATCTAAGTACAAATACTCTGTTAGGAACAAAGAACGTAATCATTCATTCTGCAGACACCATTCCAGTAGAGCTAAGTAGGGAATGGTTAATAAACCCAGGGAGAGTACATTTCCTGTTGCTCAGTGGCAATTGCTGAGGAAACTTGCTTAATCCATCAACAGAGCTGAGTTAACTCTTGATGGAAGGGAAACGATTGTAATTTCCTTTAAGGTATGTATAAAAGAAAGAGAAAAATAAATCCCAAGCTGTATCAAGGCCTTCTTTGCACATAATAATTCCAGAATGGTTACCCAGATTGTCCATTCTGATACAACTTTGTTTTTCTTGGGATTTTGATTTTCTTATCTGCATGAACACGGAATTTTCGGTTTTGCAGTTACTCCTCCTTGCTGATCAACTCTGGTTTCTCATGTGTCACGGTAGCAGAATGCTAAGAGCAGCATTGCAATATAGCATTCTCTGCTCACACCTTAATAAACTGACCCCGTGTTCTGATATCATCATAATGCATTTTTTTCTCGTTTTGAAAAGATGCCGTTTGGGACATACACTATAGTATATGTGAGAATTCCACCCAACTGATAAAAGTTCAACTGGGAATCATTAATGCACTCTTCCCATCTGGTGTACGTAAAATGGAGACCTGTAGCTGCTGAGTAACAGGCAGAAATCCAGCAGGTACAGGTCTGCACATCTATGTACGCAGAGCTTCTGTAAAGTGAAAAAGGTGGTGTGTCTAGAAACCAGCTGCTGAAAACAGCAATCCTAGCAAGTTTCTAGCACAACTTTCAATAGGGGGTGGAGGTTATGAAATGTATGTCATGGGTTAATTTCTAAATAAAGAGAATATGCATGAAATGAGAGAGCGGCCGGGGGGGGGGGAAATGTGTGGAGAGATTATTTGGATGTCTGAGCAACTAATGGTTTGTTGTGATACGCACAAGCTGAAGCGGGCCTTGTGTTTACAAGCTTCCTGTTCCAGGACAGCCACATGGACATTTGCTTTAATTTTTTATTAATTGTGGTGTATTATTTTATCTGAACCCAACTAATCAGTTTAACTTAATTGTGGTTTGTTTGAAACAAGGCATCCTCAAGCCATGGATTGTGAATCTGGTTTCTTTCAATAAACCATAGTTAAGATTAAACACTTAACTGCAATTCATGAAAAGCAGAAGTGATTCCTCCTTGAGGTTGTTCCAGAGGAGGAGAGAGGAAATATACACGCCCAAAGCTCACTGCAGTTCCTTCCTATCACGATAAACTATTATTTGTAGCAATGTCTGAACTAGGCCAGACTGTGAATGTTCTGTAGCAAGGGAATCAGGCCTCCAGAAGCTCCCTTCTTTATTAGAACTTCCCATCTTGCTAACCAGAGTCCTGGCATTCAGAATAGTTTCCAGGGGTGAATCCCGTAAATGCAGCCTCAAATCAAGTCCAGTAATACACTTTTCGAGCTTCATTCCAAAAGAAGCCCTGCTGCCCATTTTGGGGGATGGGAAAGGGCAGCTGGGGTGGAGGGACAGATTATATTTTTTACCCAGTTATATTTTTTTCTAAAATTTATCAGATCAGACCATGAGCCTGCATTTCCATTTTTGCTGCAGATGCTTTACATGGGTGTGTAGCAGACTTGAATATATCTGCATAAGAGATAGCTGGACTTCCTGCCAACTTCCGTATCAGTTTGATAACAATAGTTTTGGAAGAAGCATGTCAGGGTCAATAAAAGAAATTTGGCCTCAGGAAAGTTGTAAACAAAGAAAAAAGTGGTTCCTCTCTTTCTGTTTCCTGTTTCCTTGACAGGCTGCACTTCCTTTTGTTTAATTACCACATCATGTGGATATGTGCATCAACACCTAAATCAGAAGTGGGCAATCCTTTTCCAATTGAAGGTCTCATACCCTCCAGGGCTATCTGGGGGGTGGGGGGTGGGGGGTCACATGCTGGTGCTAGGCATCCCTGCTTTTGACTTTCAAGCATCTCTTCAAAACTTTTTGGTGCTGACGGGCCTTCACAGCTGTTTAATTTTTGATTAGCCAGTCATTTTAACGGTTATCTGCATTTTAATTTTTTTTATGATGTTTTATAATGTGCACTGCTTTGATATTTTATGATATGGTGGTGCAGAAATGGTACTTCTATAGATAAATGACGGGCAGGACTAAAGCCCAAACTGAATAGGTTTGCTGCTTTTTCTTTCTCTCTCTGCCACCACTTTCTGTCTGTCTGTCCCCACTCCCTCTCTAGTATTCCTTTCCCTTTCCCTATCTTTTCCCAGTAGGCTGACAAGGGAGAGACAAATTGCTCTTGCCAGAGGCTTGAACTGATCACTTGCAGAGAACTTTTGAAACTGGGTCGAGGGCACAGGTTGCATGCCGCTGACTTGCATGATCAACAGCTGGGGCAGCGCTGACTTGTCTGTAGGAAGCCTGGACAATGGAAGCAGGAGGGTATCAGAAGATAAAAATCTGGGTCACCTTGGAGATCTGAGACTCAGGAAAAGGAAAGCAGCTCACGTATTGCTTCTCCTGCCAGAAATTACCCCTTTAGCACCATCTTTCAGTAGGTTAGGAAATTGTGACTTGCATGCAAGGACACAAGAAGGGATCCCCCCCCCCCCGTTCCGCCCTGTATTCATCGCACAAAGCATTATTTGTGCTCTGCTACAGTTCACTTTCTGCCAAAAACTAAGTTACTTGTCTCACTTTCCACTGCAACAAAATTATGTAAGAAATCGTGTAAATTATGTAGTCAGTATGTTATCCCACCCCAAAACTACACACACAATGAAAACGGGTGTGTGTGATGTAATCAATTTCTTATCAAATGGGGAAAATGACAGTGAATACAGATTGTATTTGGTGGACTGAATTTACAAGTAATAATTACTTTTGCACTGAAAAAATAAAAAGTAATGATATGTAAGACATATCACACAGAGCACAATGTTTCCTTTAATATTAAAGTGAATGTGTGTGTGAGAGAGAAAGGCTTAGATATGTTGTGGCATGAACTGGGTTGTGCATACAGCGCCATGCAGTTTGTAAAGGCTGTATGAGCTACATGCAGTTTGTAAAGGCTGTATAAGCTACATGAACATGTCTGATCTCCACACAAATCCAATGCAGACATGCCCTTATCATTTTCCATTGCGCATTAAGATCCTATGGGCCCAACTACCTTTAACATCCACAATCCAATTAATTAAGTATCCATTGGCAGGTAAGGTTGGAATGAAAGCATCTCTCTAGCATGCATATGAAAACAGCAAAGACTCCAACCCATAATCTATAAGTGGGTGTGATGCCTTTCCCTATGATTAGAACGTGGGCTGGATATGTGGATCTGATTAAATTTCATGAATTTAATTTGAGAATGGGTAATTTGGGCCCCTATTGGCTGCTGTAGACTAATTGGATGACTGAAATATAGCCTAATAAACTAAGAGCAATAACAGCAGAGCTGGTTTTTATAAAATCCACTTTCCTATGAACTGAAAGTCAAACAACAACCCCCACCAGTGCCCAGCCCTGTGATGAATGGGAAATCTCTGGGGGAATTTGTGGGAAAGTAGCAGCTATAAACCTGTGCAGAGAGACTCAGTGGATTATGACTGATGCCAGAAAAGCATCCTCTCACTTGCTAATAAAAGATGCAACAGCATGTTCAGAGGCTTTGGGAAAGGTAAAGCACAATTGCTGAATCCGACACGTACAAGTCGTGATTACTGCAATCAGCACCTGCCTGTGTGCCTCACCCCACAAAAAAAGCAATCAAGAGATACTTCATTTATGAAAGGCCATGAAAAAACCCCGACACAGGTGGGGGAGGGGAAAGAGGAAGAATGACAGCCTGTTTTACTCTCTCCTTAGGCTGCAGGCTTTTAGTTAATGTCTGGAAGGCATTGAACACAAAAAAGTAACTAAATACTAAAATGTCTACAATCTGAAGGAAACATATAATTATGTGGGGGAACCAAGAAAATACTGGTTGGAGCAGGGCCAACCCCAATGTTTTCCAACACAAATCCCAGTTTGAACTATGGTGACATTGTGTGGATACTGTAGAAAATATGTGCATGAACAGCACTAATTCCAAAGTAAATTCCCATCTTGAATCACCTGTTAGTTACAAAAACAAAAGTGGATGCTTTCTATCTCTGCATTTGATGCACAAAATGGGGGCAGAGGAGAGCATGTTCACCTGAAGTTTGAACAGGCACTTTCTCATAGCCCCAAACCACCACTTCCTGTTTCAACTGAGCTTGCTGGAAATTTTCCTAGGCATGTTAACCACTGATACATTTGAAGTGTATCTGCATCTGATCTCAGGTCACTTCCAGACCTGTTTATTGAACAGTCATCCTAATTTATTGGTGGGAAGTTTAGATGATGTTGGTTATCTATTGAGCATTCATTCTGATTTGTTTGCTGGGAGCTTAGATGACATTGAGTCAAGCAAATGTTAAACAAATGATTTCACAAGCTGAATTTGCCAGTTTGTGATTGAATCCTACCCCAAAAGAGTGACAGGCTGGAAGTAGTCTCAGTTGGAAACACAGAAAATGTCCAGAAAAGGGCAGATAGTTCCCCACCAGGAACCAGACAGAGAATTTAGGAAGTGAAGTTCACTCACACTTAGCTTTGTTCCAGGAGCACAGTTTCATTCTGCTTAATTTTCTGCATTTCAAATTCCCGTTAAGGCAGGACACTAAAAAAAATAAATGGCAACCTTGATCCAGCTTTCTCTTCCCTTCCACATAAATTATCATGAGCAATATTCCTCCCAATTTCAAAAGGGCAAAAAAAAGAACCCCCCCAAAAAACCTGTATTCTGCCAGTCCCCCCAAGCACTCACTCAGAATTCTCAGTTGACATTGGCCAGTGTGAAAATTGTAGAAACAAGTCAGTCTGGATTCCTGACCTATCAATTTTTCAGTATGCTATTTCACTGTTGGGCATAACTGACCTTTTCATTCACTTTTTGATCAGAAAATGAATGCCGATGTACTTGTCAGAAGATGTTAGCACATTAGAACAAAGCGTGAGAACAGAGGATGGAAAGCAAATCCAAAAGAAAAATGTCTGACTGACCCAAAAATAGGCTTTGATGTTACACACAGAATAATTACTTCTCAGTTGTGCTTGCACCTGTTTACACAGGAACTGAAAAGACTCCGCACCTCAGTTGTGGTCAGTAGGTTACATACATTCTGTTCCTCTATCTCCGTATGCTATGCTTAGAGTCCAGCAATTAAGTGGATGACCTATTCTGAAAGGACCAATAGACCCATTTAGTCCAGCATCCTGTTCTCACAGTCGCTGACCAGATGCCTGTGGGAAGCACACAAACTGGACCTTTTTTTGGGGGGGGGAAGCAAGATAGGAAATAAATAAATAGTGGACAAGCCTGATGAGAGGATTTGCTGCCAGCCCTAAGTGAAAGAAGTGACAGCCTGGCAGGGAATTGTCCAGAGCACACCATTACATCTGACCTGGTCCTGTGTCTGCAGGAAATATCCCAAGCACCTTGTTAACAAATCACTCTTGAGGTGCCTCCTCGTAATACGACAGTGCCCAGGAAACACTTTTCCTGCTTTCTCCACTTTTCTTCCTTCTGGCTTTATATTGTTGTTGTTTAGTCGTGTCCGATTCTTCATGACCCCATGGACCAGAGCACGCCAGGCACTCCTGTCTTCCACTGCCTCCCGCAGTTTGGTCAAACTCAGGCTGGTAGCTTCGAAAACACTATCCAACCATCTCGTCCTCTGTCGTCCCCTTCTCTTTGTGCCCTCCATCTTTCCCAACATCAGGGTCTTTTCCAGGGAGTTTTCTCTTCTCACGAGGTGGCCAAAGTATTGTACCCTCAGCTTCACGATCTGTCCTTGCAGTGAGCACTCAGGGCTGATTTCCGTAAGAATGGATAGGTTTGATCTTCTTGCAGTCCATGGGACTCTCAAGCACCATAATTCAAAAGCTTTATATTAATGCATCACATTAGATAGATGGGAAGTTATTTTTGCTAATGCTGGCAGGTAGATCCTACAAGATTGCCTTAAAAGCTGTGCTGTGCACACACCCTACCTTGACTTTTCGCAACACAATACTTTCCATGTTTACTCAGAAGTCCCACTGAGTTCAGTGAGTACTTCTTTGACTCAAACCCCAAGTCTATTTGCTTAAAGAGGTTAACTTCCAAGTAAGTGTTAACAACAGAACTAGAGCCTTAAAGGCCTACATTTATTGATTTGGAACTGAAAGCCAGTGCAAAACAAGGCATTCAGCAAGGTTACGTGGTAAATTTCAGTATCAGCCTACCCTACTCACAAGATAAGTGTTATAAGCCTTGAGACACGTAAATGGCTCATTAAGCAGTAGAGTTAATTGAATGCCTGAGTGAGACCATTATAGACAGTGTGTGCTAGTGATTTACCACTGACATAATTAGCTGGTGGTAGTTTGGCTTCTAATGAAAATATAATTTCAACTGCTGCTGACAATTAAAAAAAACAAAAACACTATCTGCTATAAACCGATTAAGAAGATAGCAGAGCTGATCTACAATATTTGTCTAACACAGAACCTGTTTTCTTTTAAAGCACGCTCTCCCTTTTTCTGCCCTAAAGCAGAAAAAAGTGTAGCTCTGGCATTTTAATATGTGAAGGAAACCAAAGCTTCATATCAGATGGTGTGGAATCACCTTCAATATGTCTTTGTTGCAATAACTGAAGATTTCCGTACATGCCCATTATTTATTTATTTACTTTTAAAATATGGTTATGCCTGTATGTATACAAGAGGTAAATATACAACATACATGTATATAATAAAACTGTAATGATAACAAAAACAGCACAGCTATATTCTTCCTTCATGCTGCTATTCAGGGTGATAAAATCATAATGGTCAAGTCAGTAAAGAGTTCTTTCATATGTTCGGAAGTTGTCATATTAAGAGCAATGGGACCTCTCTGTGAAGATTTTGGTTTAAGCCTGTTTGGAAATGTAAAAAGTTGGATATTATTTTCATATGTTCTAAGAGTTTTCCAGGTACCTACTTCCTCCACCTGCCTTTTTCTTTTCATTTTATTTTATTTAACACATTAACTGTAGAGAGCAAACATTGCTGTGTATCCTCACGTCCTAACATGAGTGCTCCATCTCAGAGTCTACCTAAACTTTGGGGACACTCAATTCCACCAAGCACCCCCAACTGACTCTCTAGCCCTCCAGGCTACTTAGCATGCTCATTCTTCATTAAGATGTGATGTAGTGTATGTGTGTTAAAAATAGTAGTTCTACTAACCTTGGGATTCCCTGAAACATGATACAACCTCTCTCTTGTTTCAGTTCCAGTTTGGTTGGCACTCACTACCTATGCATTATGCCAGTGTTTTTCAACCACTGTTCCGCGGCACACTAGTGTGCCATGAGATGTTGCCTGGTGTGCCGTGTGAAAAATTCGAAATATATATATATTTTTTTAAAAGGCAAATTTTCGCCCACTAGGTGGGCACCGGACTGTGTCCACCCTATTTTCCATCCGTCCTGGGTGGGGATCAGATCGGATGGGATTGGATGAGAGCGGAAAGGCGGTCCGCTCTCATCCGATTCCCCATAGAGAGCAGCGGGGCTCTGACATATCCCTCTCCGCACACAGTGGTGGTGTGCCTCGTGATTTTTTTCATGAAACAAGTGTGCCTTTGCCCAAAAAAGGTTGAAAAACACTGCATTATGGTACTGGGAATGATCTGGAATGGCAAGGAACATATTTCCAGAGGGGTAATTGTGTGAGTCTCTTGCACTCCCCAAAAATCAAAGCCTCTCCTGGAAACTTAAAGACTAACAAATGTCTTGTGGACTCAAGCCCAGTTTGCTCTTATGTACCCTGATTTTCATACAATCATAGAGTTGGAAGGGACCCTGAGGATCATCTAGTCCAATCCCCTGCAATGCAGGAATATGCAGTTGTCCCATACAGGGATCAAACCTGCAACCTTGGCACTATCAGCACTGTGCTCTAACCAACTGAGCTATCCAGATCTCTAAGCAGTTTCAGTTCATAACCTGGGTTGTTTCCATGGAATGAAGCCACTAAAGGTTTGGTGTCTCTTTGTGATCTAGGGTTATATTTACGCCTTTAGGTGGAAATCCGCTTGAATGCCAAAAGATGCCCCAAAGTTCACTGCTTCCCATTGGATTTTGAGGGGGATGCAGCCAACCCACAAATTTTTGTTAGCTCCTACCATCTAGTACTCAAGCTTCTTTCTCTGACTCTGTGTGCCTCTTGAAAACTATGAGTTTATTATACTCTGACAATCTGATGACAGCACTTCCAGCCAGGGAGGAAGAAAGATATGCTGACGTTTTACTACACTGCCTGTCATCTTCCAGAAGTGTGTCCAGCAATTCAGTTTCTGTGCCACAGGCCAAGGCTATTTACTGAAGAAAAGAGACATTTTAGCAGACCTCTTCTGCAGACCCCAATCTTACAATTATACAGGGTGTTCAAAAAGTAACTATACACCTATGGACAATGTAATACATAGTAGGTGTATAGTTACTTTTCGAACACCCTGTAGAATCACAAGTTTGGAGGGGACAACTCCAGCCCATAGCAATATATTATATAGTTATAATGTAACAAGCGTTCAGATTTCCTAACTATACAGTACATGCAGAAGTGTTCACAGAAACTTGCATATCTACTTGAAAACTAAGAAAGGGTGATCTAAAAATGTGCATGTATTTTTTGGTGGGGAATCTTTTTTTCTAAAATACCAGTACCTTCTTGCTACTGGTACTTAACATAACCAGCTACCCAGTAACATTTTCACTTGGAAAAAGGTATTTCCTTGCTATGAAGATGACTTATTTCTCTTTTTACATATTACACATTGCAGTTTCCTGTTTGGTTTAACCTATTTTCCTTATTAAATTGGATTACCATTTTTGAATACCTGGTTGCACCTTTAATAAAGATCTGAGGCGATTAAATGGTAACAATTTTTATCTATATGCAACAAAAGGCTTTACCTGCTAACTTCTGCTGACAAAAACACAGGGACTGTTGCTGCTGTTGGACTACAACTCCCATCATCCCTAGCTAGCAGGACCAATAGTCAGGGATCACACGAGTTGTAGTCCATCAACAGCTGGGGATCAAATTCTGAGAAACAATGGACCAGACTTCAGCCTTACATCCCTTTTCAAGGCACCCAGGAAACGCGTATTACGACATATCGCCTTAAAGGCTTGAGATAAGAGTGAAAACCGTTGCAAATATTGAGAAACCTCCCATTGCATTAATTCAAACTCTATCGGCACTTATTAATAGAAGTTGCCATGCCCATTTATTCCTTTATTTCACAGCATTGTGCACGCAGCTCTACGCGTGGCTTACAATAAATAAGGCAGAAGGGTGAGTTGGGGTAATGCTCCAACTTAATGACCGGGGGGGGGGGAGGTACATCACCCCTGACTTCTTCCTCTCCCACTCCGTTCTCCTCGTTTTAAACGAATCATGTGAGTGTGTGAAAACGTCCTCTTCCGCCTCCGATTGGACAGTGCGTGGCACGTGACCGCCACCAACGTCCCGCCCCGTCCCTTGTACGGACGGATCCTGGAGGTGATACGAGGATGCGCGTGGGAAGGACGTGGGCGTGAACGCGAGGGTAGGGGCGGGGCGGGATTCCTCCTTTTTTTTAAAGGAACACCCACATGCTGGAGATGCGGCGTTCGCTTGAAGTCGATTTGCGTGCTCCGTGGTGGTAATGGCGGGGGTGGGGTGGAATCGCGCGCGCGCGCTCGGGAAGGTCAGGCGCTCGCGCTCGCTGGCTGGTGTGTGGGCGTGTGTGGCTAGCGCGGGGCCGCGCTTTCATTGATTGGGGCGGTCTTACTGGGAGAGGGAGCGCGCGAGGGCGTGCGGGTGTGGAACGCGCGCAGCACGGCAGCGACACCCGCCCCACTAAGAAAACCAAGGCGGCGGCGCCAGCCCGGGGAGGTGAGGGGAGACTCGTTTGCTCCGGAGGTGGAGAAAAAGAAAAGCAGCAGCGAGGTGAGGGGGCGGGGTCATTTAATTATTATATGCATATATTCCAAAGGGATCCCCTCTTTCTTCCCAGGCAGGGAGGATGAGGCGAGAGGTGGTTGTAGTAAGGGCGGGTGGCTGGGCTGCTCCCGCTGCTGCAAATTGCGAAAGGAAAGGGGGGGGGGATATTGAGCTTCTTTTTCATTCAGTGCCCTTGTTTCCAGGGTGTGATGTGTGTGGCAGGGGGAAGAGAAACTCAGCTGTTGACCTGGGAAAGTTGCGCGGGTTGGGGGGGGGAGGGAGCTACCCCCAGCTGGAGAGACTTTTGCAATCTCTTTGCATAGCTCTCCGTGGGGTTTGGGGATTGCTTCTGGCGGAGAGATGGAGGTGCTGCTGCTGCTCTGTTTTTAAGCACTTCCCTTTTCTGTGGAGTTCCGAGTGTTTTCCTTGGTGGCGCCACCGAAATGGTGTCCGCCTGGGCTGAAGCAGAGGGGCGGGATTGTGCTGCTTCTCGACCTCAAGCTAGACGATGCCTTGGGGTGTGTTCAGAGGCAGGATACCTTCAAAATAGCATGTGCTGGGGGCAGACAACAGGTGGAAGCTCCATGGCTTCGTTGTGGAGAGTTGGTGTAATGCAGAGACGGGAGGCCTTTGACTTTTCAGTTGCTTTTGGACGCAATTTCCATCAAGCCCAGAGAACCTGGTTAATGGTCAAGGGCAGCGGAGGGCCACAAGTTCACTGGTTTAGTGTCTGACAGGCTAAGGCTGCAGTCCTCAGTTGATCCCATTGGGTTCACTGAGACTAACCTCTGTGCAGACTTGGTTAGGGGTGCCATGAACTGGGAAATCCCAGGGTCACTTTCAGGTCTCCGCCATCTGCATTTTGTGACACACACGTTGCATAGAATGCTATACAAACTGTAAATATTACCCACTTCCTGCGTGTGGAGCCTGTAAGGTTGGCTAGAAGGGATCTTTGTATAGTTGTCATTGGGGTGGAGCTGGGAACGCTTTGAGACAAAATAAAGAGTGTAGGGGAAGAGGGGTCATTAACCAGTATGTCTGGATTACGAATTGTGAGAAAGGAGGATTTCCCCTTTCAGTTACTGGGGGAGGAGAGTAGGCAGGAGCAGACTTTGAATCTGCCAAGGTTATTCTAATGAGTTTGTGAGTGCAGGGTATTTATAGAATTGGGCAGGAGTACTTGAAATTCCTCCTCTCTGGCCAGGTTATAATTGTATACATCGATTGAAACATGAATATGATGTGGCCAAATTGTAAGTATAGCTGACTCAATTGTTTGGGCTTGTCCGGTTCTTCAGATATGGATTGGGGTGCTGTAACATGGATATGGCAATACTTGAATTGCTATTGCTCTATCCTGGCTTTTGACACCTGTTATATGGACCCACCTTATTTTCCATTTAAATTGTTCTAACTGATTTTAATACTGTATTTTCATATTGCTGTAACCTGCTCCGGAACCTTGTGGTAATGGTTCTTAAGAAATACTGGGTACATATATATTTTTAGTCCCATGAAACTCTTGTTCAGACAAAAATGATAAGAATATGTGGTGAAAGACATTGAGAAGCTGCTGCTTATAGATGCAGCTCTTTTTGCCCTAGTTATTCTTTTCCAGAGGCCCAACAATACTTGCTGTCAATTCTTGTATGGAATATAAGTTGAAATGTTGGGTGGAGAAGACTGGTCTGCTTTTATGGTGACATTGCCAGATCCATAAGCATGTGTGATGGAAAGGTAGTTGTCTGTCTTCAGTGCAAGTCCTTTCACTGGGCACATTTTTGCTGTGGCATCCTAGCTGGGGCTGTTTAGATGCACAATGTTGATTTTGAGCTATGTGGAGAAGACAGCAGCACAAGAGATTCTATGTAAAGGAAGGGATAGACAGGCTTGAGTCAGGGTGCTTGTGATGCCAGTGAAAACTGCTGCTTGAGAAGACTTTCCTTTCCCACTGGATTAGGAGCTGACACAGATTGTCTGTAAATCTGAGGGTTGCTGTACTGATTTAAAGCCCTTCTCCAGAAAGGCATGATGTGTATGCAGATTTTAACCGAGCATGTGATAGGAGCCAAGCATTGAGTCATTGTTAATTGGAAACTTAATACTTACTCTTTCTGCAGCTGCACAGAAAGACAGTGGTTATTAACTACTGCTCATTATTTTTAATCAAATACTTGCTAATTTGTGGAGTTTCCTTTTCTTAAAAAAATCTGAAGCTGGCAGGCTTAAGAAAATTCACTTCTTTAAATTACTGTAAAAAGCTGCAAAGGATATTGTAGTTGAGGTTATTTTCTGTAAGGTTGCTGCTCAATTTAACAGATGAATACATCATGGTAGAAGAAAAGAAGAACAAATCCAAATCTCTTGCCAACAATCTCTTTCCTACTGGTGCCAGCCTTTCTCCTGGTAGTAAATTCGAAAGTTTAAATGATTTACAGTTTCAGCTTGTAGAGGAATTATTCCATTAATTGCTAATGTAAACGTTTTTCAAATGGCAAGCTTGTGTCTACTGTTCTATCAGGTGGTGATGTGTGATATGTGTGTTACTTACATTCCCTTCATACTGTAGCCTTGACTGTAGCTTTGCCTACAAAGTATGATGATAATGTAATGTACCTTAAAATTGGTAG
Source organism: Podarcis liolepis (assembly GCF_965112155.1). Taxonomy (NCBI): domain Eukaryota; kingdom Metazoa; phylum Chordata; class Lepidosauria; order Squamata; family Lacertidae; genus Podarcis; species Podarcis liolepis. The sequence goes on from NC_139554.1 coordinate 90,128,016, forward strand.
AACTGTGCATGATGGATTGGCAGTTACTGGGCATGTTTTCCAATTAGATGGAAAGTAAATTCCCATGTTGGTTGGTTGAGTATTACAGTACATACTACTAATTTTAAAACTGAACACATCCTTTCCTCCTTCATCCATCACAGCTGTGGCCTTTCCTATGGATCTTCCTGATGTAAACTCTCAATCTAAGCCAGTGAGAAAGAATCTGAACTGAACATTGAACCAAACTGGCCTACGGTTATAAGGTCTGCAGTGGGTTGTTTTGTCTGCTGGATAAGTTCTTGCTTTGTATCTTACGATAAATGTGCAATCCGATGCAGATGAGTGTTTTGATCTGAACTACACTTCCCTTCAGTGTGATGCATATTGCAGGTTCATGACATGAATGAGATTCAGGTTAGTAGGTTAGTGGAGTAAACAAGCAGTGCACAAGCTTGGATTAGAAGCCTAGAATCACATTTGGTGACTGTAAGTAAATGTTTTAAATACAGTGGTACCTCGGGTTACAGATGCTTCAGGTTACAGACTCCGCTAACCCAGAAACAGTACCTCGGGTTAAGAACTTTGCTTCAGGATGAGAACAGAAATCGCGTGGCGGCAGCAGGAGGCCCCATTAGCCAAAATGGTGCTTCAGGTTAAGAACAGTTTCAGGTTAAGAACGGACCTCCAGAACGAATTAAGTACTTAACCTGAGGTACCACTGTGTGTGTTATGTTTCTAGTGTTATTTTTGAAGCCTAACGAATATTTGCTAGCGTGGCTGCAACTAGAAACAGGGGTTTTGATTTGTTTTTTGTTTCTAAAAAAGCTTAGTTGTCTCAGTTGTATATATCAACTTGATGTAAACAGTCAGCCTTGTCAGTCTGAATAAATTATTTTTTAAGCACACACAAATATGACAACTTTTAATCTCTTACAGTGGTGCCTCGCAAGACGAAATTAATTCGTTCCGCAAGTTTTTTCTTCTTGCGAGTTTTTCGTCTTGCGAAGCACGGTTTCCCATAGGAATGCATTGAAAATCAATTAATGCGTTCCTAGGGAAACCGCCTTCAGACCAGGTCCGGGGACAGTCTGTCCCCAGACCTTTTCTGAAGGCTGGCGGGGGAAGAAGGAGTTCCCCGCAGGGCTCTCCAAGCTGCGGATAGCAGCCTGCTGCCCCGCACGAGGGGCGCTGTTAAGCAGAGCGCCTCTCGCGCGGGGCAGACATTCGCAGCTTGGGGAGCCCTGCAGGACTTCCCCGCAGGGCTCTCCAAGCTGCGGATAGCAGCCTGCTGCCCCGCACGAGGGGCGCTCTTTAGCAGAGCGCCTCTCGCGCGGGGCAGACATTCGCAGCTTGGGGAGCCCTGCAGGACTTCCCCGCAGGGCTCTCCAAGCTGCGGATAGCAGCCTGCTGCCCCGCACGAGGGGCGCTGTTAAGCAGAGCGCCTCTCGCGCGGGGCAGACATTCACAGCTTGGGGAGCCCTGCAGGACTTCCCCGCAGGGCTCTCCAAGCTGCGGATAGCAGCCTGCTGCCCCGCACGAGGGGCGCTCTTTAGCAGAGCGCCTCTCGCGCGGGGCAGACATTCGCAGCTTGGGGAGCCCTGCAGGACTTCCCCGCAGGGCTCTCCAAGCTGCGGATAGCAGCCTGCTGCCCCGCACGAGGGGCGCTGTTAAGCAGAGCGCCTCTCGCGCGGGGCAGACATTCGCAGCTTGGGGAGCCCTGCAGGACTTCCCCGCAGGGCTCTCCAAGCTGCAGACAGCAGCCTGCTGCCCCGCACGAGGGGCGCTCTTTAGCAGAGCACCTCTCGCGCGGGGCAGACATTCGCAGCTTGGGGAGCCCTGCAGGACTTCCCCGCAGGGCTCTCCAAGCTGCGGATAGCAGCCTGCTGCCCCGCACGAGGGGCGCTCTTTAGCAGAGCGCCTCTCGCGCGGGGCAGACATTCACAGCTTGGGGAGCCCTGCAGGACTTCCCCGCAGGGCTCTCCAAGCTGCGGATAGCAGCCTGCTGCCCCGCACGAGGGGCGCTCTTTAGCAGAGCGCCCCTCGCGCGGGGCAGACATTCGCAGCTTGGGGAGCCCTGCAGGACTTCCCCGCAGGGCTCTCCAAGCTGCGGATAGCAGCCTGCTGCCCCGCACGAGGGGCGCTCTTTAGCAGAGCGCCCCTCGCGCGGGGCAGACATTCGCAGCTTGGGGAGCCCTGCAGGACTTCCCCGCAGGGCTCTCCAAGCTGCGGATAGCAGCCTGCTGCCCCGCACGAGGGGCGCTCTTTAGCAGAGCGCCCCTCGCGCGGGGCAGACATTCGCAGCTTGGGGAGCCCTGCAGGACTTCCCCGCAGGGCTCTCCAAGCTGCGGATAGCAGCCTGCTGCCCCGCACGAGGGGCGCTGTTAAGTAGAGCGCCTCTCGCGCGGGGCAGACATTCACAGCTTGGGGAACCCTGCAGGACTTCCCCGCAGGGCTCTCCAAGCTGCGGATAGCAGCCTGCTGCCCCACACGAGGGGCGCTGTTAAGCAGAGCGCCTCTCGCGCGGGGCAGACATTCACAGCTTGGGGAACCCTGCAGGACTTCCCCGCAGGGCTCTCCAAGCTGCGGATAGCAGCCTGCTGCCCCGCACGAGGGGCGCTCTTTAGCAGAGCGCCTCTCGCGCGGGGCAGACATTCGCAGCTTGGGGAGCCCTGCAGGACTTCCCCGCAGGGCTCTCCAAGCTGCGGATAGCAGCCTGCTGCCCCGCACGAGGGGTGCTGTTAAGCAGAGCGCCTCTCGCGCGGGGCAGACATTCGCAGCTTGGGGAGCCCTGCAGGACTTCCCCGCAGGGCTCTCCAAGCTGCGGATAGCAGCCTGCTGCCCCGCACGAGGGGCGCTCTTTAGCAGAGCGCCCCTCGCGCGGGGCAGACATTCGCAGCTTGGGGAGCCCTGCAGGACTTCCCCGCAGGGCTCTCCAAGCTGCGGATAGCAGCCTGCTGCCCCACACGAGGGGCACTGTTAAGCAGAGCGCCTCTCGCGCGGGGCAGACATTCGCAGCTTGGGGAGCCCTGCAGGACTTCCCCGCAGGGCTCTCCAAGCTGCGGATAGCAGCCTGCTGCCCCGCACGAGGGGCGCTGTTAAGCAGAGCGCCTCTCGCGCGGGGCAGACATTCGCAGCTTGGGGAGCCCTGCAGGACTTCCCCGCAGGGCTCTCCAAGCTGCAGACAGCAGCCTGCTGCCCCGCACGAGGGGCGCTCTTTAGCAGAGCACCTCTCGCGCGGGGCAGACATTCGCAGCTTGGGGAGCCCTGCAGGACTTCCCCGCAGGGCTCTCCAAGCTGCGGATAGCAGCCTGCTGCCCCGCACGAGGGGCGCTCTTTAGCAGAGCGCCTCTCGCGCGGGGCAGACATTCACAGCTTGGGGAGCCCTGCAGGACTTCCCCGCAGGGCTCTCCAAGCTGCGGATAGCAGCCTGCTGCCCCGCACGAGGGGCGCTCTTTAGCAGAGCGCCCCTCGCGCGGGGCAGACATTCGCAGCTTGGGGAGCCCTGCAGGACTTCCCCGCAGGGCTCTCCAAGCTGCGGATAGCAGCCTGCTGCCCCGCACGAGGGGCGCTGTTAAGTAGAGCGCCTCTCGCGCGGGGCAGACATTCACAGCTTGGGGAACCCTGCAGGACTTCCCCGCAGGGCTCTCCAAGCTGCGGATAGCAGCCTGCTGCCCCACACGAGGGGCGCTGTTAAGCAGAGCGCCTCTCGCGCGGGGCAGACATTCACAGCTTGGGGAACCCTGCAGGACTTCCCCGCAGGGCTCTCCAAGCTGCGGATAGCAGCCTGCTGCCCCACACGAGGGGCGCTGTTAAGCAGAGCGCCTCTCGCGCGGGGCAGACATTCACAGCTTGGGGAGCCCTGCAGGACTTCCCCGCAGGGCTCTGCAAGCTGCGGATAGGCGCAGCAGGCTGCTATCTGCAGCTTGGAGAGCCCTGCGGGGAAGTCCTGCAGGGTTCCCCAAGCTGTGAATGTCTGCCCCGCGCGAGAGGCGCTCTGCTTAACAGCGCCCCTCGTGTGGGGCAGCAGGCTGCTATCCGCAGCTTGGAGAGCCCTGCGGGGAAGTCCTGCAGGGTTCCCCAAGCTGTGAATGTCTGCCCCGCGCGAGAGGCGCTCTGCTTAACAGCGCCCCTCGTGTGGGGCAGCAGGCTGCTATCCGCAGCTTGGAGAGCCCTGCGGGGAAGTCCTGCAGGGTTCCCCAAGCTGTGAATGTCTGCCCCGCGCGAGAGGCGCTCTACTTAACAGCGCCCCTCGTGCGGGGCAGCAGGCTGCTATCCGCAGCTTGGAGAGCCCTGCGGGGAAGTCCTGCAGGGCTCCCCAAGCTGTGAATGTCTGCCCCGCGCGAGAGGCGCTCTGCTTAAGAGCGCCCCTCGTGCGGGGCAGCAGGCTGCTATCCGCAGCTTGGAGAGCCGCTGCGCGCCTTCTCCTCTGTTCCCGGACCTCCCACCACAAGCCTTCAGGACAGGTCTGGGAACAGAGGAGAAGGTGCGCTGCGTTTCCCCGCTGTCCCAGGAGATTTCCCTATGGGCTTTCGTCTTGCGAAGCAAGCCCATAGGGAAATTCGTCTTGCGAAGCCTCTAAAAATCGGAAAACCCTTTCGTCTTGCGGGTTTTTCGTTTAGCGAGGCATTCGTCTTGCGGGGTACCACTGTATTTTGATAAAATATGTAGGCTTCTGCCCAAGGCAAGATTTGAAGGTACTGGTGGAAGAGAATGTACAATTATGTATATATGTGAAAATAGCTACTGAGGCTTTTGCATAAATGACTGCTTCGGAAGCTAAACTGGGTGTAACAGTACAGATAAATTTAACAAAAGAACAGAATTCTATGGTCCAGAGATCACCAAGCTTTTGTGGGGCTTGTGCATGTTTGCAACCCAGAGAAAATGTTGGTGTGCATCACACAAACACCCCAACCAGTTACACACTGCATCCTACTATTTTGGCTACAAGGCAATTCTTCTTTCTGGTCTTATTTCAGTGGGTAGATGGGATTCTGTTTGTTCCAGGAAAGGCCTCTGCAGGTGTACCTGAGGGTGCCATGTTTGCAACCCCTGCTATAGTCTCTGGAGTGGCATCCCAGGACAGGAGAGGGAGAGTTGCTCTTGCAGGTTTCCCTGTCTGAAGCATGGCAACCTCTGCTGTTCTTGCTCCTCTGCTGGTGGGAATATCCAAACCCTCCTGTTCCCCTAACATGATGCCAGAATATTGTAGGGGGCAGGGGCAGGAGAATGCTGTCCTGGAGCAGGCATAACTTATTTTCCCTCCAGCCATGCCTATATTGACAAACATGAGAGAGGCAGGGCTTTGGATTTCCCAATTCTTTTGCTGCTGTTTCTCTCTTCCCTGATGCTTTGAGAAAAAAATGGCAAATTCCTGGATTAAAACAGATTAACACAGTTTACTGTTTTAAATAAATATTTAAACTATTTACGTAATAATAAAGTATTTTAGACTTGTTATCATACTGCTAAAACAAATGTCTAAACAACAACAAAAAGTACATAACAGCTTCCTGGTGATTGCATATAACCTACCAAGGTATAATAAACATTTTGCTTGTTTATTTAGTTCATATATATATATATATATATATATATATATATATATATATATAAAATTAGTACTTGTATCTTTTTGAGGCTTCATGGGATATGTACTCAAAGTATTGGAGACTCAGAAATAGGCTGTCCCAGTCAGTGGCCATGCAATATTGAGAAATTTCCAAAACAGTTACTCAGGTTAATGAAAACAGGGGGGAATGAATGCCTGCCACGCAATGTTGCATGCCTATTTTGGCCCGGACTGCATTTCCTTATGCTTGACTCACTGCTTCAAGATCAGAGCTCTGTGGAGTTGATGGTGACTTGATATAAACTAGTTTTTCCTCTTTGATATGCCAGTTTTGATTGCATCACTAATGAGCCCAGAGCATGTATTTCCCTAAACTTTTATATTTGGTCACTGAGCAAGCTTGACTGCTTATGTCGACAAAAAGGGTAGAATGCTCCTTTAGATTCAGTGAATAATATTATGGTCCCAGGAAAGAAAGCAGAATGATGGCATGTAGCCATGGCAACAACATTTTGTGTGTGGGCTTTTTAATGTAGGAGGATTCAGGTATGCTTGGTTA